>NC_057800.1:247156899-247371815 GCF_018294505.1 Triticum aestivum
GGCGGTCATTCTTCTTGCTGCCCAAGCTAGCCAGGGCTGCCTTGTTCCCCTAGCCTTGTGAATCCAGGCGTGTGCGTCAAGCCGAGGTAAGGAGCTGCAAATATTTATGTAATGTCACCAGATCTTAACTGCTCGATCCGTAGTTTAATCAGCCAGCAGTTTCCTGCAAAGATGACGAGTAAACTAATCACAGTGCTCGGCATCAGCTTGTTTTGTGCATACAGTAAGCCGTACGGAATAACCAACAGAATGTACTCCAGTAAGCATGGTTAGCAAGTGGAGCAGTGCTGTGCGGCGGTGTAAGACAATAAGTTTTGGGGAACCAGCACAACCCTCTAGGGGTGGCTTATCTCATTATATATAATGGTTGTGTTACAATATGTACCATATACGTACATAGGTACAGAAGCTATACATAGTCTAACACCCTCCCTCAATCTTAGCCACTTTCTAAAGAACTAAGAAGGGTAAGATTGCGCCTACAAGCCTCAAACTGTGGCAGCGGTAAAGGCTTAGTGAAGATGTCTGCAAGTTGATCCTTAGATGAGATAAACTTGATCTGGAGTTGCTTCTGTGATACACGTTCCCGTACAAAGTGATAGTCAACTTCAATGTGTTTCATTCGGGCATGAAATACTGGATTTGCAGAAAGGTATGTAGCACCAATGTTATCACACCAAAGAATAGGAGGCTGTGGTTGAGACAAACCCAACTCCTGAAGCAAAGACTGCACCCAAATAATCTCTGCAGTAGCATTAGCCACAGCCTTGTACTCAGCTTCAGTACTGCTACGTGACACAGTAGCCTATTTCCGAGCACTCCAGGCGATCAAATTAGAGCCAAAGAATACTGCATAACCCCCCGTGGATCGCCTGTCATCTGGGCTACCAGCCCAATCTGCATCAGAGAAGGCCGAAAGGACCCGAGAGGAAGTCGGCCGAATATGCATACCAAATGTCAGGGTGAACTGAACATAACGAAGAATGCGTTTAACAGCAGCCCAATGAGTATCTCTGGGAGCCTGAAGATACTGACAAACCCTGTTAACAGCATAAGAGATATCTGGTCTCATGATCGTCAAGTACTGAAGTCCACCAACAATGCTCATGTACTCTGTGGCATCCGTAGGAGACAAAAGCTCACCATCAACAGCTGTTATCTTGTCGGTAGACGACATGGGTGTGGTGGTCGGTTTGCACTTCAGCATGCCAGCTCTTTGTAACAACTCCAAGGAGTACTTCTTCTGCGTAAGGACAAGACCAGTAGCACGAGAAGTGACCTCAACTCCAAGAAAGTAGTGAAGCTTCCCAAGATCTTTGACCGCAAAATCAGCACCAAGAGAGCAGACAAGAGCATCAGCAGCATACTGAGAAGAGCTGACAAGGATAATATCATCGACATATACCAAAAGATACATAGTGACTTCTGGCTTCTGTAGAAGAAATAATGAAGTGTCAGCAGTAGACGGCACAAAACCATGAGCACGAAGGGCAGAGGCAAGGCGGGCATGCCAGGCACGAGGAGCTTGCTTCAAACCATATAGTGCTTTGGAAAGACGACAGATATAGTCAGGACGATCAGGATCAGAGAAACCAGGCGGCTGTTTCATATAAACCTCTTCCTCCAAAAATCCATGTAGAAAAGCATTCTGCACATCAAGTTGACGAAGTGACCAACCACGAGAAACAGCAATGGAGAGAAGAAGCCGAATAGTGGTAGGCTTGACGACAGGACTGAAGGTGTCCTCATAGTCAAGACCATGACGCTGCCGAAAACCGCGAGCAACAAGTCGCGCTTTGTAATGCTCAATAGATCCATCCAAATGCTTCTTCACTTTGAATACCCATTTTGAGTCAATAACATTTACCCGTGGTGGTGGAGGAACGAGAGTCCATGTCTTGTTACGAAGAAGAGCATGAAACTCCTGCTCCATAGCCTCTCGCCAATGTGGAATGCGCAGGGCAGCCTGATATGAGCGAGGCTCAGAAGATGGATCCGCAACAGCAGCAGCCAAACAAGCAGCCAACCAAGCAACCGTACCATCCTTACGTTCCTTAGGTTTGAAAATGCCACTGCGACTGCATGTATGTAGTCGGGACACAGGAACCACCGAGGTCGACGGAGCAGCCTGCAACGGGCTGGAGGACGGCGACGTTGACGAGTCAGCCGGTGACGAGGAGCCAGTCACGGTAGTCTCGGACTCGGTTGGCGAAGAAGGCCGACCCACCGGCGAAACCGGCAGAGCAGACGAAGCAGCTGGCGACTCCGGCATCACAGACCGGGCCGATGGCGAGCTCGGCATAGTGGGCCGTGGCGCGGCTGGTGTCGCGGGCCGATCCGCTGATGAAGGCGACGTGAGGACCCGAGCCGCGGGCGAAGACGGCGTGACGGACCGAGCCGCAGGCGAAGACGGCGTGACGGGCCGAGCCGCGGGCGACTCGGCGGCCGCTGCCGAAACGGACCGAGCAGTGGAGATGCTCGGCGCGACGGGCTCGTCGGGTGACCATGCATGGGCACGCGAATCGATGCCATGCAACATAGGGCGATCGACGTGCCCACCAGAACTAGGCCGTGTCCGATCATCACGTGAGACGGACTAGTCATCATCGGTGAACATCTTCATGTTGATCGTATCTTCTATACGACTCATGCTCGACCTTTCGGTCTCCATGTTCCGAGGCCATGTCTGTACATGCTAGGCTCGTCAAGTTAACCCTAAGTGTTTCGCGTGTGTTCCGAGGCCATGTCTGTACATGCTAGGCTCGTCAACACCCGTTGTATTTGAACGTCTGAATAAAACACCCGATCATCACGTGATGTTTTGAAACAGCAAACTGTCGCAACGGTGCACAGTTAGGGGAGAACACTTCTTGAAATTGTTGTAAGGGATCATCTTATTTACTACCGTCGTTCTAAGCAAATAAGATGTATAAACATGATAAACATCACATGCAATCAAATAGTGACATGATATGGCCATCATCACTTTGCTCCTTTTGATCTCCATCTTCGGGGCTCCATGATCATCATCGTCACCGGCATGACACCATGATCTCCATCATCATGATCTCCATCATCGTGTCTTCATGAAGTTGCCTCGCCAACTATTACTTCTACTACTATGGCTAACGGTTAGCAATAAAGTAAAGTAATTACATGACGTTTAAGTTGACACGCAGGTCACAAATAAATAAAGACAACTCCTATGGCTCCTGCCGGTTGTCATACTCATTGACATGCAAGTCGTGATTCCTATTACAAGAACATGATCAATCTCATACATCACATATATCATTCATCACATCCTTTTTGGCCATATCACATCACATAGCATACCCTGCAAAAACAAGTTAGACGTCCTCTAATTGTTGTTTGCATGTTTTACGTGGCTGCTATGGGTTTCTAGCAAGAACGTTTCTTACCTACGCATGAACCACAACGTGATATGCCAATTGCTATTTACCCTTCATAAGGACCCTTTTCATCGAATCCGATCCGACTAAAGGGGGAGAGACAGACACCCGCCAGCTACCTTATGCAACTAGTGCATGTTTGTCGGTGGAACCGGTCTCACGTAAGCGTACGTGTAAGGTTGGTCCGGGCCGCTTCATCCCACGATGCCGCCGAATCAAGATAAGATTAGTAACGGCAAGCATATTGAACAATATCGACGCCCACAACTACTTTGTGTTCTACTCGTGCAAAGAATCTACGCAATAGACCTAGCTCTGATACCACTGTTGGGGAACGTAGCAGAAATTCAAAAAAATTTCCTACGTAACACCAAGATCTATCTATGGAGAGACCAGCAACGAGTAGAAAGGAGAGTGCATCTACATACCCTTGTAGATCGCTAAGCGGAAGCGTTCAAGTGAACGGGGTTGATGGAGTCGTACTCGTCGTGATTCAGATCACCGATGATCCTAGTGCCGAATGGACGGCACCTCCGCGTTCAACACACGTACAGCTCGACGATGTCTCCCACGCCTTGATCCAGCAAGGAGAGAGGGAGAGGTTGAGGAAGACTCCATCCAGCAGCAGCACAACGGCGTGGTGGTGATGGAGGAGCGTGGCAATCCTGCAGGGCTTCGCCAAGCACCTACGGGAGAGGAGGAGGTGTCACGGGAGGGAGGGAGGCGCCAAGGGCTCAGGTATGGATGCCCTCCCTCCCCTCCACTATATATAGGGGCAGGGGAGAGGGGGGAGGCGCAGCCTTGCCCCCTCCTCCAAGGAAGGGGTGCGGCTAAGGAGGGGGGAGGAGTCCATCCTCCCCAAGGCACCTCGGAGGTGCCTTCCCCCTTTAGGACTCTCCCCTTTTTCCTATATCTTGGCGCATGGGCCTCTAGGGGCTGGTGCCCTTGGCCCATGTAGGCCAAGGCGCACCCCCTACAGCCCATGTGGCCCCCCGGGACCCTTCCGGTGGTCCCGGTACAATACCGATGACCCCGAAACTTGTCCCGATGGCCGAAACAGGACTTCCTATATATAAATCTTTACCTCCGGACCATTCCGGAACTCCTCGTGACGTCCGGGATCTCATCCGGGACTCCGAACAACATTCGGTAACCACATACAAGCTTCCTTTATAACCCTAGCGTCATCGAACCTTAAGTGTGTAGACCCTACGGGTTCGGGAGACATGCAGACATGACCGAGATGTTCTCCGGTCAATAACCAACAGCGGGATCTGGATACCCATGTTGGCTCCCACATGTTCCACGATGATCTCATCGGATGAACCACGATGTCAAGGACTCAATCGATCCCGTATACAATTCCCTTTGTCTAGCGGTATGGTACTTGCCCGAGATTCGATTGTCGGTATACCGATACCTTGTTCAATCTCGTTACCGGCAAGTCTCTTTACTCGTTCCGTAACACATCATCCCGTGATCAACCCCTTGGTCACATTGTGCACATTATGATGATGTCCTACCGAGTGGGCCCAGAGATACCTCTCCGTTTACACGGAGTGACAAATCCCAATCTCGATTCGTGCCAACCCAACAGACACTTTCAGAGATACCCGTAGTGTACCTTTATAGCCACCCAGTTACGTTGTGACGTTTGGCACACCCAAAGCACTCCTACGGTATCCGGGAGTTGCACAATCTCATGGTCTAAGGAAATGATACTTGACATTAGAAAAGCTTTAGCATACGAACTACATGATCTTGTGCTAGGCTTAGGATTGGGTCTTGTCCATCACATCATTCTCCTAATGATGTGATCCCGTTATCAACGACATCCAATGTCCATGGTCAGGAAACCGTAACCATCTATTGATTAACGAGCTAGTCAACTAGAGGCTTACTAGGGACATGGTGTTGTCTATGTATCCACACATGTATCTGAGTTTCCTATCAATACAATTCTAGCATGGATAATAAACGATTATCATGAACAAGGAAATATAATAATAATCAATTTATTATTGCCTCTAGGGCATATTTCCAACAGTCTCCCACTTGCACTAGAGTCAATAGTCTAGTTCACATCGATATGTGATTAACACTCAAGGTCACATCCCCATGTGACTAACACCCAAAGAGTTCTGGGTTTGATCATGTTGCTTGTGAGAGAGGTTTTAGTCAACGGGTCTGAATCTTTCAGATCCGTGTGTGCTTTACAAATCTCTATGTCATCTCCTAGATGCAGCTACCACGTTCTATTTGGAGCTATTCCAAATAACTGTTCTACTTGGAGCTATTCTAAATTGTTGCTCCATTATACGTATCCGGTATCTCTACTCAGAGCTATCCGGATAGGTGTTAAGCTTGCATCGACGTAACCCTTTACGACGAACTCTTTTACCACCTCCAAAATTGAGAAAATTCCTTAGTCCACTAGTTACTAAGGATAACTTTGACCGCTGTCCTGTGATCCATTCTTGGATCACTCTCGTACCCCTTGACTGACTCATGGTAAAGCACACTTCAGGTGCGGTACACAGCATAGCATACTGTAGAGCCTATGTCTTAAGCATAGGGGACGACCTTCGTTCCTTTCTCTCTATTCTGCCATGGTCGAGCTTTAAGTCTTAACTTCATACCTTACAACTCAAGCAAGAACTCCTTCTTTGACTGGTCCATCTTGAACACCTTCAAGATCATGTCAAGGCATGTGCTCATTTGAAAGTACTATTAAGCGTTTTGATCTATCCTTATAGATCTTGATGCTCAATGTTCAAGTAGCTTAATCCGGGTTTTCCATTGAAAACACTTTCCAAATAACCCTATATGCTTTCCAGAAATTCTACGTCATTTCTGATCATTAATATGTCAACAACATATACTCATCAGAAATTCTATAGTGCTCCCACTCACTTCTTTGGAAATACAAGTTTCTCATAAACTTTGTATACACCCAAAATCTTTGATCATCATCAAAGCATACATTCCAACTCCGAGATGCTCACTCCAGTCCTCAGAAGGATTGCTGGAGCTTTGCATACTTATTAGCATATTTCAGGATAGACAAAACCTTCCGGTTGTATCACATACAACCTTTCCTCAAGAATCGTCGAGGAAACAATGTTTTGACATCCTATCTGCAAGATTTCATAAATAATGTAGTAATTGCTAATATAATTCCAACAGACTCTTAGCATCGCTACGAGTGAGAAAGTCTCATCGTAGTCAACTCCTTGAACTTGTCGAAAAACATCTTAACGACAAGTCGAGCTTTCTCAATGGTGACACTTACCATCATTGTCTGTCTTCCTTTCAAAATCCATATGTACCTAACAGCCTTACGACCATCAAGTAGTTCTTCCAAAGTCTACACTTTGTTTTCATACATGGATCCTCTCTCGGGTTTTATGGCCTTGAGCCATTTATCGGAATCCGGGCCCACCATCGCTTCTCCATAGCTCGTAGGTTCATTGTTGTCTAGCAACATGACTTCCAAGACAGGATTACGTACCACTCTGAAGTAGTACGCATCCTTGTCATCCTACGAGGTTTGGGAGTGACTTGATCCGAAGTTTCATGATCAATATCATAAGCTTCCACTTCAATTGGTGTAGGTGCCACAGGAACAACTCCCTGTGCCCTGTCACACACTAGTTGAAGAGACGGTTCAATAACCTCATCAAGTCTCCACCATCCTCCCACTCAATTCTTTCGAGAGAAACTTTTCCTCGAGAAAGGACCCGATTCTAGAAACAATCCATATTGCTTTCGAATCTGAATTAGGAGGTATACCCAACTGTTTTGGGTTTCCTATGAAGATGCATTTTATCCGCTTTGGGTTCGAGCTTATCAACCTGAAACTTTTTCATATAAGCGTCGCAGCCCCAAACTTTTAAGAAACGACAACTTAGGTTTCTCTAAACCATAATTCATACGGTGTCATCTCATCGGAATTACGTGGTGCCCTATTTAAAGTGAATGTGGTTGTCTCTAATGCCTAACCCATGAACGATAGTGGTAATTCGATAAGAGACATCATGGTACGCACCATATCCAATAGGGTGCAACTATGATGTTCGGACACACCATCACATTATGGTGTTCCAGGCGGTATTAATTGCGAAACAATTTCCACAATGTCTTAATTGTGTGCCAAAACTCGTAACTCAGATATTCATCTCTATGATCATATCATAGACATTTTATCCTCTTGTCACACTGATCTGCTACTTCACTCTGAAATTACTTGAACCATTCAATAATTCAGACTTGTGTTTCATCAAGTAAATATACTCAACATTTACTCGAATCATCTGTGAAGTAAGAACATAATGATATTCACTGCATGCCTCAGCACTCATTCGACTGCACACATCAAAATGTGTTACTTCCAACAAGTTGCTATCTTGTTCCATCTTACTGAAAATGAGGCTTTTCAGTCATCTTGCCCATGTGGTATGATTTGCATATCTCAAGTGATTCAAAATCAAGTGAGTCCGAACGATCCATTTGCATGGAGTTTCTTCATGCATATACACCAATAGACATGGTTCGCATGTCTCAAACTTTTCAAAAACGAGTGAGTCCAAAGATCCATCAACATGGAGCTTCTTCATGCGTTTTATACCATTATGACTTACATGGCAGTGCCACAAGTAAGTGGTACTATCATTACTATCTTATATCTTTTGGCATGAGAATGTGTATCACTACGATCGAGATTCAATAAACCATTCAGGTTTAATACTAATCTTGATGGTAGAGGGAGCGTGCGATGCTTGATCATATCAACCTTGGAAACACTTCCAACATATATCGTCAGCTCACCTTTAGCTAGTCTCCGTTCATTCCGTAGCTTTTATTTCGAGTTACTAACACTTAGCAACCGAACCGGTATCTTATACCCTGGTGCTACTAGGAGTACTAGTAAAGTACACATTAACATAATGTATATCCAATATACTTCTATCGACCTTGCCAGCCTTCTCATCTACCAAGTATCTAGGGTAATCTTGCTCCAATGGTTGTTCCCCTTATTACAGAAGCACTTAGTCTCGGGTTTGGGTTCAACCTCGGGTTTCTTCATTGGTGCAGCAGCTGATTTGCCGTTTCATGAAGTATCCCTTCTTGCCCTTGCCCTTCTTGAAACTAGTGGTTTTACTAACCATCAACGATTGATGCTCCCTTTTGATTTCTACTTTCGCGGAGTCAAACATCGCGAATATCTCAAGGATCATCATATATATCCCTGATATGTTATAGTTCATCACGAAGCTCTAGCAGCTTGGTGGCAATGACTTTGGAGAAACATCACTATCTCATCTGGAAGATCGACTCCCACTCGATTCAAGTGATTGTTGCACTCAGACAATCTGAGCACAAGCTCAACGATTGAGCTTTTCTCCCTTAGTTTGCAGGTTAAGAAAATCGTCGGAGGTCTTATACCTCTTGACGTGGGCACGAGCTTGAAATCCCAATTTCATATGTTCCGCGACGTTTCGAAAACGTCTTTGGTGCCTCTACTTAAACCATTTAACTGAACTATCACGTAGTTATCAAAACGTGTATGTTCGATGTTCGAAGCATCCACAAACGACGTTTGGGGTTCAGCACACTAAGCGGTGCATTAAGGACATAAGCTTTCTACTGATCGCATAATCGCTACTATCAACTTTCAACTATATTTTCTCTAGGAACATATCTAAACAGTGGAACTAAAGCGCGAGCTTACGACATAATTTGCAAAAGGTCTTTTGACTATGTTCAGGATAATTAAGTTCATCTTATGAACTCCCACTTAGATAGACATCCCTCTGGTCATCTAAGTGATCACATGATCCGAGTCAACTAGGCCGTGTCCGATCATCACGTGAGACGGACTAGTCATCATCGGTGAACATCTTCATGTTGATCGTATCTACCATACGACTCATGCTCGACCTTTCGGTCTCCGTGTTCCGAGGCCATGTCTGCACATGCTAGGCTCGTCAAGTTAACCCTAAGTGTTTTCGCTGTGTAAAACTGTCTTACACCCGTTGTATGTGAACGTAAGAATCCATCACACCCGATCATCACGTGGTGCTTAGAAGCGACAAACTGTAGCAACGGTGCACAGTTAGGGGAGAACACTTCTTGAAATTTTGTAAGGGATCATCTTATTTACTACCGTCGTCCTAAGTAAACAAGATGCATAAACATGATAAACATCACATGCAATCAAATAGAGTAGTGACATGATATGGCCAATATCATATAGCTCCTTTGATCTTCATCTTCGGGGCTCCATGATCATCTTGTCACCGGCATGACACCATGATCTCCATCATCATGATCTCCATCATCGTGTCTTCATGAAGTTGTCACGCCAATGACTACTTCTACTTCTATGACTAACGCGTTTAGCAATAAAGTAAAGTAGTTTACATGGCGTTCTTCAATGACACGCAGGTCATACAAAAATAAAGACAACTCCTATGGCTCCTGCCGGTTGTCATACTCATCGACATGCAAGTCGTGAATCCTATTACAAGAACATGATCAATCTCATACATCACATATCATTCATCACATTCTTCTGGCCATATCACATCACATAGCATACCCTGCAAAAACAAGTTAGACGTCCTCTAATTGTTGTTTGCATGTTTTACGTGGCTGCTATGGGTTTCTAGCAAGAACGTTTCTTACCTACGCATGAACCACAACGTGATATGCCAATTGCTATTTACCCTTCATAAGGACCCTTTTCATCGAATCCGATCCGACTAAAGTGGGAGAGACAGACACCCGCCAGCCACCTTATGCAACTAGTGCATGTTTGTCGGTGGAACCGGTCTCACGTAAGCGTACGTGTAAGGTTGGTCCGGGCCGCTTCATCCCACGATGCCGCCGAATCAAGATAAGACTAGTAACGGCAAGCATACTGAACAATATCGACGCCCACAACTACTTTGTGTTCTACTCGTGCAAAGAATCTACGCAATAGACCTAGCTCATGATGCCACTGTTGGGGAACGTAGCAGAAATTCAAAAATTTTCCTACGTAACACCAAGATCTATCTATGGAGAGACCAGCAACGAGTAGAAAGGAGAGTGCATCTACATACCCTTGTAGATCGCTAAGCGGAAGCGTTCAAGTGAACGGGGTTGATGGAGTCGTACTCGTCGTGATTCAGATCACTGATGATCCTAGTGCCGAACGGACGGCACCTCCGCGTTCAACACACGTACAGCTCGACGATGTCTCCAACGCCTTGATCCAGCAAGGAGAAAGGGAGAGGTTGAGGAAGACTCCATCCAGCAGCAGCACAACGGCGTGGTGGTGATGGAGGAGCGTAGCAATCCTGCAGGGCTTCGCCAAGCACCTACGGGAGAGGAGGAGGTGTCACGGAAGGGAGGGAGGCGCCAAGGGCTCAGGTATGGATGCCCTCCCTCCCCTCCACTATATATAGGGGCAGGGGAGAGGGGGAGGCGCAGCCTTGCCCCCTCCTCCAAGGAAGGGGTGCGGCTAAGAGGGGGGGAGGAGTCCATCCTCCCCAAGGCACCTCGGAGGTGCCTTCCCCCTTTAGGACTCTCCCCTTTTTCCTATATCTTGGCGCATGGGCCTCTAGGAGCTGGTGCCCTTGGCCCATGTAGGCCAAGGCGCACCCCCTACAGCCCATGTGGCCCCCCGGGGCAGGTGGCCCCACCCGGTGGGCCCCCGGGACCCTTCCGGTGGTCCCGGTACAATACCGATGACCCCGAAACTTGTCCCGATGGCCGAAACAGGACTTCCTATATATAAATCTTTACCTCCGGACCATTCCGGAACTCCTCGTGACGTCCGGGATCTCATCCGGGACTCCGAACAACATTCGGTAACCACATACAAGCTTCCTATATAACCCTAGCGTCATCGAACCTTAAGTGTGTAGACCCTACGGGTTCGGGAGACATGCAGACATGACCGAGATGTTCTCCGGTCAATAACCAACAGCGGGATCTGGATACCCATGTTGGCTCCCACATGTTCCACGATGATCTCATCGGATGAACCACGATGTCAAGGACTCAATCGATCCCGTATACAATTCCCTTTGTCTAGCGGTATGGTACTTGCCCGAGATTCGATCGTCGGTATACCGATACCTTGTTCAATCTCGTTACCGGCAAGTCTCTTTACTCGTTCCGTAACACATCATCCCGTGATCAACCCCTTGGTCACATTGTGCACATTATGATGATGTCCTACCGAGTGGGCCCAGAGATACCTCTCCGTTTACACGGAGTGACAAATCCCAGTCTCGATCCGCATAAAACAATAGATACTTTCGGAGATACCTGTAGTGCACCTTTATAGTCACCCAGTTACGTTGTGACGTTTGATACACCCAAAGCATTCCTACGGTATCCAGGAGTTACACGATCTCATGGTCAAAGGAAGAGATACTTGACATTGGCAAAGCTCTAACGAACTATACGATCTTTGTGCTAGTCTTAGGATTGGGTCTTGTCCATCACATCATTCTCCTAATGATGTGATCCCGTTATCAACGACATCCAATGTCCATGGTCAGGAAACCGTAACCATCTATTGATTAACGAGCTAGTCAACTAGAGGCTTACTAGGGACATGGTGTTGTCTATGTATCCACACATGTATCTGAGTTTCCTATCAATACAATTCTAGCATGGATAATAAACGATTATCATGAACAAGGAAATATAATAATAATCAATTTATTATTGCCTCTAGGGCATATTTCCAACAGTCTCCCACTTGCACTAGAGTCAATAATCTAGTTCACATCGATATGTGATTAACACTCAAGGTCACATCCCCATGTGACTAACACCCAAAGAGTTCTGGGTTTGATCATGTTGCTTGTGAGAGAGGTTTTAGTCAACGGGTCTGAATCTTTCAGATCCGTGTGTGCTTTACAAATCTCTATGTCATCTCCTAGATGCAGCTACCACGTTCTATTTGGAGCTATTCCAAATAACTGTTCTACTTGGAGCTATTATAAATTGTTGCTCCATTATACGTATCCGGTATCTCTACTCAAAGCTATCCGGATAGGTGTTAAGCTTGCATCGACGTAACCCTTTACGACGAACTCTTTTACCACCTCCATAATTGAGAAAATTCCTTAGTCCACTAGTTACTAAGGATAACTTTGACCGCTGTCCTGTGATCCATTCTTGGATCACTCTCGTACCCCTTGACTGACTCATGGTAAAGCACACTTCAGGTGCGGTACACAGCATAGCATACTGTAGAGCCTATGTCTTAAGCATAGGGGACGACCTTCGTTCCTTTCTCTCTATTCTGCCATGGTCGAGCTTTAAGTCTTAACTTCATACCTTACAACTCAAGCAAGAACTCCTTCTTTGACTGGTCCATCTTGAACACCTTCAAGATCATGTCAAGGCATGTGCTCATTTGAAAGTACTATTAAGCGTTTTGATCTATCCTTATAGATCTTGATGCTCAATGTTCAAGTAGCTTAATCCAGGTTTTCCATTGAAAACACTTTCCAAATAACCCTATATGCTTTCCAGAAATTCTACGTCATTTCTGATCATTAATATGTCAACAACATATACTCATCAGAAATTCTATAGTGCTCCCACTCACTTCTTTGGAAATACAAGTTTCTCATAAACTTTGTATACACCCAAAATCTTTGATCATCATCAAAGCATACATTCCAACTCCGAGATGCTCACTCCAGTCCTCAGAAGGATTGCTGGAGCTTTGCATACTTATTAGCATATTTCAGGATAGACAAAACCTTCCGGTTGTATCACATACAACCTTTCCTCAAGAATCGTCGAGGAAACAATGTTTTGACATCCTATCTGCAAGATTTCATAAATAATGCAGTAATTGCTAATATAATTCCAACAGACTCTTAGCATCGTTACGAGTGAGAAAGTCTCATCGTAGTCAATTCCTTGAACTTGTCGAAAAACATCTTAACGACAAGTCGAGCTTTCTCAATGGTGACACTTACCATCATTGTCTGTCTTCCTTTTAAAATCCATCTGCACTCAACAGCCTTACGACCATCGAGTTGTTCTGCCAAAGTCTACACTTTGTTTTCATACATGGATCCTATCTCGGATTTTATGGTTTCTAACCATTTGTCGGAATTTGGGCCCACCATCGCTTCTCCATAGCTCGTAGGTTCATTGTTGTCTAGCAACATGACCTTCAAGACAGGATTACTGTACCACTCTGAAGTAGCACGTATCCTTGTCACCCTACGAGGTTCGGCAGTGATTTGATCCGAAACTTCATGATCAATATCATAAGCTTCCACTTCAATTGGTGTAGGTGCCACGGGAACAACTTCCTGTGCCCTGCTACACACTGGTTGAAGTGACGGTTCAATAACCTCATCAAGTCTCCACCATCCTCCCACTCAATTCTTTCGAGAGAAACTTTTCCTCGAGAAAGGACCCGATTCTAGAAACAATCCCTTATTGCTTTCGGATCTGAGACAGGAGGTATACCCAAATGTTTTGGGTGTCCTATGAAGATGCATTTATCCGCTTTGGGTTCGAGCTTATCAGCCTGAAACTTTTTCACATAAGCGTCGCAGCCCCAAACTTTTAAGAAATGACAGCTTAGGTTTCTCTAAACCATAGTTCATACGGTGTCATCTCATCGGAATTACGTGGTGCCCTATTTAAAGTGAATGTGGTTGTCTCTAATGCCTAACCCATAAACTATAGTGGTACTTCGATAAGAGACATCATGGTACGCACCATATCCAATAGGGTGCAACTATGACGTTTGGACACACCATCACACTATGGTGTTCCAGGCTGTATCAGTTGTGAAACAATTTCCACAATGTCTTAATTCTGTGCCAAACTCGTGATTCAGATATTCATCTCTATGATCATATCATAGATCTTTTATCCTCTTGTCACAACAATCTTTCAACTTCACACTGAAATTACTTGAACCTTTCAATAATTCAGACTCGTGATTCATCAAGTAAATATACTCAACATCTACTCGAATCATCTGTGAAGTAAGAACATAACGATATTCACTGCATGCCTCAGCACTCATTGGACTGCACACATCAAAATGTGTTACTTCCAACAAGTTGCTATCTTGTTCCATCTTACTGAAACCGAGGCTTTCAGTCATCTTGCCAATGTGGTATGATTTGCATGTCTCAAGTGATTCAAAATCAAGTGAGTCAAAATGGTCCATTTGCATGGAGTTTCTTCATGCATATACACCAATAGACATGGTTCGCATGTCTCAAACTTTTCAAAAATGAGTGAGCCCAAAGATCCATCAATATGGAGCTTCTTCATGCGTTTTATACCATTATGACTTACATGGCAGCGCCACAAGTAAGTGGTACTATCATTACTATCTTATATCTTTTGGCATGAAAATGTGTATCCCTACGATCAAAATTCAATAAACCATTCCTTTAGGTGCAAGAGCACTTATTCAGGTTTAATACTAATCTTGATGGTAGAGGGAGCGTGCGATGTTAGATCACATCAAACTTGGAAACACTTCCAACACATATCGTCAGCTCACCTTTAGCTAGTCTCCGTTTATTCCGTAGCCTTTTGTTTTGAGTTACTAACACTTAGCAACCGAACCGGTATCTAATACCCTGGTGCTACTAGGAGTACTAGCAAAGTACACATTAACACAATGTATATCCAATATACTTCTATCGACCTTGCCAGCCTTCTTATCTACCAAGTATCTAGGGTAATTCTGCTCTAGTGGTTGTTCCCCTTATTACAGAAGCACTTAGTCTCGGGTTTGGGTTTTACCTTGGGTTTCTTCACTAGAGCAGCAGCTGATTTGCCGTTTCATGAAGTATCCCTTCTTGCCCTTGCCCTTCTTGAAACTAGTGGTTTCACCAACCATCAACAATTGATGCTCCTTCTTGATTTCTACTTTCGCGGTGTCAAACATCGCGAATACCTCAAGGATCATCATATCTATCCCTGATATGTTATAGTTCATCACGAAGCTCTAATAGCTTGGTGGCAATGACTTTGGAGAACCATCACTGTCTTATCTGGAAGATCAACTCCCACTCGATTCAAATGATTGTTGTACTCAGACAATCTGAGCACAAGCTCAACAATTGAGCTTTTCTCCTTAGTTTGCAGGTTAAGAAAGTCATCGGAGGTCTTATACCTCTTGACATGGGCACGAGCCTGAAATCCCAATTTCAGCCCTCAAAACATCTCATATGTTTCGCGACGTTTCAAAAATGTCTTTGGTGCCTCAACTCTAAACCGTTTAACTGAACTATCACGTAGTTATCAAAACGTGTATGTCAGATGTTCGCAACAACCACAGACAACGTTCGAGGTTCAGCACACTGAGCGGTGCATTAAGGACATAAGCCTTCTATGAAGCAATGAGGACAATCCTCAGTTTACGGACCTAGTCCGCATAATTGCTACTATCAACTTTCAACTAATTTTTTTCTAGGAACATATCTAAACAGTAGAACTATAGCGTGAGCTACGACATAATTTGCAAAATCCTTTTGACTATGTTCAGGATAATTAAGTTCATCTTATGAACTCCCACTCAGATAGACATCCCTCTAGTCATCTAAGTGATTACATGATCCGAGTCAAACTAGGCCGTGTCCGATCATCACGTGAGACGGACTAGTCATCATCGGTGAACATCTTCATGTTGATCGTATCTTCTATACGACTCATGCTCGACCTTTCGGTCTCCATGTTCCGAGGCCATGTCTGTACATGCTAGGCTCGTCAAGTTAACCCTAAGTGTTTCGCGTGTGTTCCGAGGCCATGTCTGTACATGCTAGGCTCGTCAACACCCGTTGTATTTGAACGTCTGAATAAAACACCCGATCATCACGTGATGTTTTGAAACAGCGAACTGTCGCAACGGTGCACAGTTAGGGGAGAACACTTCTTGAAATTGTTGTAAGGGATCATCTTATTTACTACCGTCGTTCTAAGCAAATAAGATGTATAAACATGATAAACATCACATGCAATCAAATAGTGACATGATATGGCCATCATCACTTTGCTCCTTTTGATCTCCATCTTCGGGGCTCCATGATCATCATCGTCACCGGCATGACACCATGATCTCCATCATCATGATCTCCATCATCGTGTCTTCATGAAGTTGCCTCGCCAACTATTACTTCTACTACTATGGCTAACGGTTAGCAATAAAGTAAAGTAATTACATGACGTTTAAGTTGACACGCAGGTCACAAATAAATTAAGACAACTCCTATGGCTCCTGCCGGTTGTCATACTCATCGACATGCAAGTCGTGATTCCTATTACAAGAACACGATCAATCTCATACATCACATATATCATTCATCACATCCTTTTTGGCCATATCACATCACATAGCATACCCTGCAAAAACAAGTTAGACGTCCTCTAATTGTTGTTTGCATGTTTTACGTGGCTGCTATGGGTTTCTAGCAAGAACGTTTCTTACCTACGCATGAACCACAACGTGATATGCCAATTGCTATTTACCCTTCATAAGGACCCTTTTCATCGAATCCGATCCGACTAAAGTGGGAGAGACAGACACCCGCCAGCCACCTTATGCAACTAGTGCATGTTTGTCGGTGGAACCGGTCTCACGTAAGCGTACGTGTAAGGTTGGTCCGGGCCGCTTCATCCCACGATGCCGCCGAATCAAGATAAGACTAGTAACGGCAAGCATACTGAACAATATCGACGCCCACAACTACTTTGTGTTCTACTCGTGCAAAGAATCTACGCAATAGACCTAGCTCATGATGCCACTGTTGGGGAACGTAGCAGAAATTCAAAAAATTTCCTACGTAACACCAAGATCTATCTATGGAGAGACCAGCAACGAGTAGAAAGGAGAGTGCATCTACATACCCTTGTAGATCGCTAAGCGGAAGCGTTCAAGTGAACGGGGTTGATGGAGTCGTACTCGTCGTGATTCAGATCACCGATGATCCTAGTGCCGAACGGACGGCACCTCCGCGTTCAACACACGTACAGCTCGACGATGTCTCCAACGCCTTGATCCAGCAAGGAGAGAGGGAGAGGTTGAGGAAGACTCCATCCAGCAGCAGCACAACGGCGTGGTGGTGATGGAGGAGCGTAGCAATCCTGCAGGGCTTCGCCAAGCACCTACGGGAGAGGAGGAGGTGTCACGGAAGGGAGGGAGGCGCCAAGGGCTCAGGTATGGATGCCCTCCCTCCCCTCCACTATATATAGGGGCAGGGGAGAGGGGGAGGCGCAGCCTTGCCCCCTCCTCCAAGGAAGGGGTGCGGCTAAGAGGGGGGGAGGAGTCCATCCTCCCCAAGGCACCTCGGAGGTGCCTTCCCCCTTTAGGACTCTCCCCTTTTTCCTATATCTTGGCGCATGGGCCTCTAGGAGCTGGTGCCCTTGGCCCATGTAGGCCAAGGCGCACCCCCTACAGCCCATGTGGCCCCCCGAGGCAGGTGGCCCCACCCGGTGGGCCCCCGGGACCCTTCCGGTGGTCTCGGTACAATACCGATGACCCCGAAACTTGTCCCGATGGCCGAAACAGGACTTCCTATATATAAATCTTTACCTCCGGACCATTCCGGAACTCCTCGTGACGTCCGGGATCTCATCCGGGACTCCGAACAACATTCGGTAACCACATACAAGCTTCCTTTATAACCCTAGCGTCATCGAACCTTAAGTGTGTAGACCCTACGGGTTCGGGAGACATGCAGACATGACCGAGATGTTCTCCGGTCAATAACCAACAGCGGGATCTGGATACCCATGTTGGCTCCCACATGTTCCACGATGATCTCATCGGATGAACCACGATGTCAAGGACTCAATCGATCCCGTATACAATTCCCTTTGTCTAGCGGTATGGTACTTGCCCGAGATTCGATCGTCGGTATACCGATACCTTGTTCAATCTCGTTACCGGCAAGTCTCTTTACTCGTTTCGTAACACATCATCCCGTGATCAACCCCTTGGTCACATTGTGCACATTATGATGATGTCCTACCGAGTGGGCCCAGAGATACCTCTCCGTTTACACGGAGTGACAAATCCCAATCTCGATTCGTGCCAACCCAACAGACACTTTCAGAGATACCCGTAGTGTACCTTTATAGCCACCCAGTTACGTTGTGACGTTTGGCACACCCAAAGCACTCCTACGGTATCTGGGAGTTGCACAATCTCATGGTCTAAGGAAATGATACTTGACATTAGAAAAGCTTTAGCATACGAACTACATGATCTTGTGCTAGGCTTAGGATTGGGTCTTGTCCATCACATCATTCTCCTAATGATGTGATCCCGTTATCAACGACATCCAATGTCCATGGTCAGGAAACCGTAACCATCTATTGATTAACGAGCTAGTCAACTAGAGGCTTACTAGGGACATGGTGTTGTCTATGTATCCACACATGTATCTGAGTTTCCTATCAATACAATTCTAGCATGGATAATAAACGATTATCATGAACAAGGAAATATAATAATAATCAATTTATTATTGCCTCTAGGGCATATTTCTAACAAAAGCATCACTCCAAAACCGAAACGGAACAGATGCATGGGCCAAAAGAGTAAGACCAGCTTCAACAATATGACGATGCTTACGTTCGACTGAACCATTCTGCTGATGTGTATGTGGACATGCTAAACGATGAGCTATCCCAAGCGACTGAAAGAAAGAGTTGAGGTTGCGATACTCGCCCCCCCAGTTTGACTGGACATGAACAATTTTGTGCTTGAGAAGACGTTCAACATGTTTTTGAAACTGAACAAAAATATCAAACACATCAGATTTGCGTTTAATAAGGTAAAGCCAGATAAAGCGACTATAAGCATCAACGAAACTGATATAGTAATTATGACCACTGACAGAAGTCTGAGCAGGACCCCATACATCTGAAAACACAAGTTCTAAAGGATGTTTCACCTCACAACTGGACTCCGAAAAAGGAAGTTGATGACTCTTCCCCTGCTGACAAGCATCACACACTGCTACATCTTTATTACTAGACAAACTAGGAAGCTCATGACAACGCAAAATATGACGGACAATAGGTGTGGCCGGGTGACCAAGACGAGCATGCCACTGTGACGGAGAGACCCGAACTCCACTGAAAACACGAGCGACACCAGGATGCTCCAGACGGTAGAGGCCCTGGCACAACCGCCCACTAAGAAGAATGTCCCTCGTGCCCCGATCCTTAATAAAAAGATCAAAAGGGTGAAATTCACAAAGCACATTATTATCACGTGTGAGTTTAGGAACTGAAAGAAGATTACGGGTCACAGATGGAACTCGAAGAACATTGCGAAGCTGAAGACTCCTATTGGCATGTCTAGTGAGAAGAGATGCTTGACCAATATGAGAGATGTGCATACCTGCTCCATTGGCGGTGTGGATCTTGTCGGAGCCATGATAGGGTTCACGAGTGTGAAGCTTCCCCATCTCACTGGTTAGATGCTCTGTCGCCCCAGAGTCCATGTACCAGTGTGGATCGATGGAGTAGGACTGAGTGTGTCCCTGTTGCTTCTGCGGCGCGGGACGATCAGCCATGGCGACCTGACGGGCATTGTTGCGTGTATCTTTGCTGTCATTGCCAAGACCAAGGAAGCTTCGCTGGAAGCGCTTATGACACTTGGAGGCCCAGTGCCCATCGCGGCCACAAAGCTGACATACACGTGGACCGCCAGCCCCCGGTAAGGTCGCAGTAGGTGGGGGGGCCGAGGCGGGCGACGGTGGCAGCCCCAAGGAAGACCGGGATGATGAAGAAGAGCGGCCACCCTTGGTGGCGGCGTTGGCCGAGAGGGAGCCAGTGCCCCTGGTGCGGCGAGTCTCGATCCGTTGCTCAGTGAGAAGGAGCCGAGAGAAAACCTCGTGTGCCAGCATGGGTGTCGAGTTGCCCCGCTCGTTGATGATCTCGACTAAGGCATCATACTCCTCGTCAAGACCATTGACAATAAACGAGTTGAACTCGGAGTCGGTGAGGGGCTGTCCAATGGAGGCCAATGTGTCGGCGAGGCCCTTGACCTTGTTGTAGAACTCAGTGGCAGTGGAGTCAAGCTTCTGACACTCTCCAAGCTGACGACGGAGTGCAGAGACACGAGCTTGGGACTGCGCTGCAAAGGTGCGCTCAAGGATGGTCCAGGCCTCATGAGACGTCTTCGCGAAGACAACAAGGCCGGCAACTGCCGGCGAGAGCGACCCCTGGATGGAGGAGAGGTTCGCCTGGTCCTGCCCCGTCCAGACGCGATGGGCCGGATTGTAGACCGGACCGTGTACGCTGTCTAACAGCGCGGGTGGGCAGGGAAGCGATCCGTCGACGTAGCCTAGCAGGTAGTGACTCCCCAAGAGCGGGAGAACCTGCGCACGCCAGAAGATGTAGTTGTCGGCGGAGAGCTTGATGGTGATGAGATGACCGAAGTGAAACGGCGGCGGCGAAGACGATCCCATCGAGGAGGCTGCCTGGGGTGCAAACACCATGGAGGCAGCCGGAGGCACCGAAGCCGATGCGGGAGGAGGCGGGACCGCAGCCAGGGCGGGCGCCGCAAAGCTCGCGGCCGGTGCGGACGCCGCCAACCCCGCCAGCGGGGCAGTGTGATCCGCTTGCGGCAGGAGCGACGGGACGACGCCTGCGGAGTCCGCAGCGGACGGCGGCGCCGCGGTGTGGACCACGAGGTCACGCCCAAGCGAGGGCGCCGGCGGCGTGGAGAAGACGGAGCCGATGCTCCTTGTCCCGATCGGAGCCGGAACAGAGACGGCATCGAGCGGGAGGTTGAGCAGAGCCGCAAGAGAGGCCGGGAGGAAGCCCGCAGCAGTGGAACCGGTGGTGGCGGCGCTCGACATGGCGGCGGCGCGATCGGTGGCGCGGCGGCGGCGGTGAAGGCGGCGGCGGCGGCGGCGGCGGTGCGGGTATTAGGGTTTAGAAGCGGAAGCGATCGTAACCTAGCGTGATACCATGTAAGACAATAAGTTTTGGGGAACCAGCACAACCCTCTAGGGGTGGCTTATCTCATTATATATAATGGTTGTGTTACAATATGTACCATATACGTACATAGGTACAGAAGTTATACATAGTCTAACAGGCGGTGTGTGAACAGCATTCAGTTGATAACGTTGGATACCGACTCGGCACGACGGCGACACTGTCCTGTCCTGCCTGGCACACATGGACGCTCCCGTCGTCTTGCTCTGATCCTTGCTTCAACACAAAAAAGGAAGAAAGAAAAGAGTCTTCGCCTCGTAGACGGGGAGTCAAAACGCGTTGTCAGACCCCGGGCCCACGCCCGATGTGGTACGCATTTGGCCTATCTGGCCGTATGGAGTACTATGTAGTAGGAGTATGTATGGAATGGAGGTGGATCGGCTTTCAGCAGAGGCGAGCTGGCCCGGGTCGAGTGACCAAAAGGATTCCATATCCCATTCCCTTTATCCGCAGCCAATCATCAGTCAATCACATCAGTTGACATGGTCAGTGGACGGCGGAGAATCATTATTGCAGCAGCTAGGCAGCATCGCTGAGACGAAATCACTGTTTTGACCTTATACGTGAAGATTAGCACGAATTGACCTCGTTTGAAAAATATTTTTGAATTTGACCTTTTTTGGTCACGCCAACATCCCTGACGTTTCAATTGCACTGCAGACGCCACGATCAATGGCGTTTAGCCCCGACCCACACTTCCGCAGTTGGCGCTGATGTGGCAAAGGCGAAACGCCATGAACCTTGCGTTTGGTGTAAATGCCATACTCCTTGGCGTTTGGTAATAGACACATGGCCAACCGGCCGGAGGAGGACTTCATCGTCGTCCCAGCCATGCCGGAGATGTAGGCGGAGTCGGCGCTGCTCTCCACCAACGCAGCGGTGGCTTGGTTCGAAGGAGCCCGCGAGGATGTCCCATGCCACATCGCCGCAGCTGCGTTCGCCACCACCTTTGGCTTCCGCCAGGTAGACGTAAGTGTGGTGCGTCACTTCCCCGAGCAGTATCTCGTCAGGTTTATGTACCAGCACAACTGTGCCGACGCGGTCAACCGTGGCGACTTTCTCGTCAGCAACTCCTCTCTCTTTGTCCACGCTTGGAGGCTCGAGGCGCACGCTGGACATGATGCCTACGTTCGCCTGTGCATCGAGGGGGTCCCTGTCCATGGCTGGAACGAGTATGTTGCCGCATTCGTCATCGGCCGTGGGTGCTCCCTCGACTACATCAAGCAGAAGTCGCTACGCCGGGAGGATACGCGCTACCTGGCGCTCTGGGCATGGACGTCCAACCCTAACACCATTCCAAAAGTGAAGTGGCTCACGCTGCCCGCCCGCGGTCACTGGCGCCGTGGCCGGCCCGGCCTGCGTCACCGCGTGCTGATCCACCTTGACTTGCACGAGGACCACTCCAAGACTCGTGACGACGACGACCCGCCGCCAGCTGACATCTACGAGTTCACGTGGTTCCCCCGTATGGTGGATGGCACGACACGACGTGGTGACTGTCGTGCTAGACAGTCATGCGACGAGAGGCGTCCGGCACGGCGCGACGGCGACAACGACCGCGACGGCGGCCTGTGTGCGCAGGAGGGATGGCGCGACCGCATCCACCGCTCCCTCTCGAGGGGCGCTCGCGGCCGTCAGCGCCAGGATGGCCAGGAGCACTCCCGCGATCGCTCGAGCGACATTGGTGGGAGGCGCCGAGGTGTTGGCCTTGGGCACGCGGATGTCGCTGCGGCGCAGCTGGTGTCGGATTTCGGGTTCCGCAGACCCTTGAGAGGTTCAAACTCTGGGGTGCGTGCGAAGAACTCAACCCCCCAGTCTGCCTACTCGCTAATCTCACGGCCTATCTCGACAAACTAGAAGGAAACGGGACACAACCGTTTACCCAGGTTCGAGCCACCTTGCGGTGTAAAACCCTACTCCTGCTTTCTGCTGGATTGGCCTCGAGGGGCTGAGGGTGAACTAGTACAGTGGGAGAACAACCGCGGGAGGAGGTGTGTTCTTGTGCTCGAGAGAGTTGGTGAGCTGGTGAGGATGGAATGGATCCGATCCGGTCTCCTTTTCCTCGTCGTCCCCTATGGTGGTGGCTAAGTCCTATTTATAGTGGCCTTGGTCCTCTTCCGAAATGAAGGCGGGAAGGGATCCCACAATGGCCAAATTCAAAGGGAGACAACTAATACGTGTTATCTTGACAAAAATAGTCTTCGCCTGCAAAAAGCCTCTGGTCGTGACGCCGCGGTGGGCTCGGCGATGACCTCCGTCCTGGCAGTCTTGGTCTTGTTGCACAAGAACGGAAACCTTTAGTTGATTCCTCGGGACTCCACGCCTGCGCTTTGCCTCCTTAGCACCGAAAAGGAAATTGTTGCTCTGCACCCACTGGCACCCGCCTGGCCTTGGTCGTCATGGCTCACGTCACCCGAGCCTCACGAGGTTAGACTTGCATAGGAATCTCCGCTCCTCAGGAGCCAGCCTGAGGAGGCCGCTCCTTCTGGAGGTCTTGATGTTGTCCGCCTCGCGAGGCTTGGCCCCTCGCGAGGGTCTTGAGTTGTTGATGCTGAAGGTGGGCCGTACCAGGCTGTCGATAGAGCCACGCCGTGGGCCGCAGGCAGGCAAGTCTGGGTACCCTCGTTCCCAGTGTTGGGGAACGTAGTATTTCAAAAATTTCCTATGATCATGCAAGATCTATCTAGGAGAAGTATAGCAATGAGCGGGGAGAGTGTGTCCACGTACCCTCGTAGACCGAAAGCGGAAGCATTTAGTAACGCAATTGATGTAGTAGAACGTCTTCGCGATCCAACCGATCAAGTACCGAACGCACGACACCTCCGCGATCTACACACGTTCAACTCGGTGACGTCCCTCGAACTCTGGATCCAGCTGAGGCCGAGGGAGAGTTTCGTCAGCACGACGGTGTAACACCCACGATGCGGCTATATCTCCCACGTGTCAGAGCACGACTTAGAGGCATAACCGCATAGTAGGCATGTCGCAAGAGGGGTAATCTTTACACATCCCATGTACTGAATAAGAAAGGGATAAAGAGTTGGCTTACAATCGCCACTTCACACAATACATAAATATAGCATTACATCATCCAGAATACAATCAAGGTCCGATTATGGAACCAAATAAAGAAAGACAACCCCTAATGCAAAAGATCCCCCGCCCCAACTGGGCTCCGCTACTGATCGTCCGGAAAGGAAACATAGTAACGTCCAGAATCCTCATCGAACTCCCACTTGAGTTCGGTCGCGTCCCCTGCACTGGCATCGTCGGCACTTGCATCTGGTTTTGGAAGTAATCTGTGAGTCACGGGGACTCAGCAATCTCACTCCCTCGCGATCAAGACTATTTAAGATTAAGGTAGGAAAAGGGGGTAGTGAGGTGGAGCTACAGCAAGCACTAGCATATATGGTGGCTAACTTACGCAAATGAGAGCGAGAAGAGAAGCAAAGCACGGTCGATAAACTATCATGATCAAGAAGTGATCCTGAAACTACTTACGTTCAAGCATAACACGAGACCGTGTTCTCTGACTGGACTCTGCCGAAAAGAGACCATCACAGCTACACACGCTGCTGATTCATTTTAAATTAAGTTAAGTGTCAGGTTTTCTACAACCGGATATTAACAAATTCCCATCTGCCCATAACCGCGGGCACGACTTTCGAAAGTTCAAAACCCTCCAGGGGTGTCCCAACTTAGCCCATCACAAGCTCTCACGGTCAATGAAGGATATTCCTTCTCCCAGGAAGACCCGATCAGACTCGGAATCCCGGTTACAAGACATTTCGACAATGGTAAAACAAGACCAGCAAAGCCACCCGATGTGCCGACAAATCCTGATAGGTGTCGCACGTATCTTGTTCTCAGGGCACACCGGATAGGTCAAGCTACGAGTAAAACCAACCCTCGAGTTGCCCCGAGGTGGCCCCTCAGGCTGCCCGTTTTGGACCAACACTCAGAGGAGCACTGGCCCGGGGGGTTTAAAATAAAGATGACCCTTGAGTCCACGGAACCCAAGGGAAAAGGCTTAGGTGGCAAATGGTAAAACGAAAGTTGGGCCTTGCTGGAGGAGTTTTATTCAAGGCGAACTGTCAAGGGGTTCCCATTATAACCCAACCGCGTAAGGAACGCAAAAACAAGAAACATAACACCGGTATGATGGAAACTAGGGCGGCAAGAGTGGAACAAAACACCAGGCATAAGGCCGAGCCTTCCACCCTTTACCAAGTATATAGGTGCATTAAAGTAAACAAGATATACTAATGATATCCCAACAAAAATCATGTTCCAACAAGGAACAAACTCCATCATCACCTGCAACACGCAACGCTATAAGAGGGGTTGAGCAAAGCGGTAACATAGCCATACAACGGTTTTGTTAGAAATATGCCCTAGAGGCAATAATAAAATGGTTATTATTATATTTCTGTGTTCATGATAATTGTCTATTGTTCATGCTATAATTGTGTTATCCGGAAATCGTAATACATGTGTGAATACATAGACCACAACACGTCCCTAGTGAGCCTCTAGTTGACTAGCTCATTGATCAAAAGATAGTCATGGTTTCCTGACTATGGACATTGGATGTCATTGATAACGAGATCACATCATTAGGAAATGATGTGATGGACAAGACCCAATCCTAAGCATAGCTTAAAGATCGTGTAGTTCGTTTGCTAGAGCTTTTCCGAATGTCAAGTATCATTTCCTTAGACCATGAGATTGTGCAACTCCCGGATACTGTAGGAGTGCTTTGGGTGTGCCAAACGTCACAACGTAACTGGGTGACTATAAAGGTACACTACGGGTATCTCCGAAAGTGTCTGTTGGGTTGGCACGAATCGAGACTGGGATTTGTCACTCCGTATGACGGAGAGGTATCTCTGGGTCCACTCGGTAATGCATCATCATAATGAGCTCAATGTGACCAAGTGGTTTATCATGGGATCATGCATTACGGTACGAGTAAAGTGACTTGTCGGTAACGAGATTGAACGAGGTATTGGGATACCGACGATCGAGTCTCGGGCAAGTAACGTACCGATTGACAAAGGGAATTGTATACGGGATTGATTGAATCCTCGACATCGTGGTTCATCCGATGAGATCATCGAGGAGCATGTGGGAGCCAACATGGGTATCCAGATCCCGCTGTTGGTTATTGACCGGAGAGTCGTCTCGGTCATGTTTGCGTGTCTACACACTTAAGGTTCGGCGACGCTAGGTTGTTGAGATATTAGTATACGGTAACCCGAAAGTTGTTCGGAGTCCCATATGAGATCCCGGACATCACGAGGAGTTCCGGAATGGTCCGGAGGTGAAGATTTATATATAGGAAGTCAAGTTTCGGCCATCGGGAAAGTTTCGGGGGTAATCGGTATTGCACCGGGACCACCGGAAGGGTCCCGGGGATCCACCGGGTGGGGCCACCTATCCCGAAGGGCCCCATGGGCTGAAGTGGGAGGGGAACCAGCCTCTAGTGGGCTGGTGCGCCCCCCATGGGCCTTCCTACGCCTAGGGTTGGAAACCCTAGGGGTGGGGGCGCCCCACTTGGCTTGGGGGGCACTCCACCCCCCTTGGCCGCCGCCCCCCCTTGGAGATTGCATCTCCTAGGGCCGGCGCCCTCCCCTAGGGGTCCTATATATAGTGGTGGGGGGGGGGGGGGAGGGAGGGCAGCCGCACCCTAGCCCCTGGCGCCTCCCTCTCCCTCCCGTGACACTCCTCCCTCTCCCTGAGCTTGGCGAAGCCCTGCCGAGATCACCATTGCTTCCACCACCACGCCGTCGTGCTGCTGGATCTTCATCAACCTCTCCTTCCCCCTTGCTGGATCAAGTTGGAGGAGACGTCTTCCCAACCGTACGTGTGTTGAACGCGGAGGTGCCGTCCGTTCGGCGCTAGGTCATCGGTGATTTGGATCACGACGAGTACGACTCCATCAACCCCGTTCTCTTGAATGCTTCCGTGCGTGATCTACAAGGGTATGTAGATGCACTCCCCTCTCCCTCGTTGCTAGATGACTCCATAGATTGATCTTGGTGATGCTTAGAAAATTTTAAAATTCTGCTACGTTCCCCAACAGTGGCATCATGAGCTAGGTCTATGCGTAGTTTCTATGCACGAGTAGAACACAAAGCAGTTGTGGGCGTGGATATTGTCAATTTGCTTGCCGTTACTAGTCTTATCTTGATTCGGCGGCATCATGGGATGAAGTGGCCCGGACCGACCTTACACGTATGCTTACGTGAGACTGGTTCCACCGATTGACATGCACTAGTTGCATAAGGTGGCTAGCGGGTGTCTGTCTCTCCCACTTTAGTCGGATCGGATTCGATGAAAAGGGTCCTTATGAAGGGTAAATAGAAATTGGCATATCACGTTGTGATTTTGGCGTAGGTAAGAAACGTTCTTGCTAGAAACCTATAGCAGCCACGTAAAAACTTGCAACAACAATTAGAGGACGTCTAACTTGTTTTTGCAGCATGTGCCGTGTGATGTGATATGGCCAAAAAAGATGTGATGAATGATATATGTGATGTATGAGATTGATCATGTTCTTGTAATAGGAATCACGACTTGCATGTCAATGAGTATGACAACCGACAGGAGCCATAGGAGTTGTCTTAATTTATTTATGACCTGCATGTCAACATAAACGTCATGTAATTACTTTACTTTATTGCTAAAGCGTTAGCCATAGTAGTAGAAGTAATAGATGACGAGACAACTTCAAGAAGACACGATGATGGAGATCATGATGATGGAGATCATGGTGTCATGCCGGTGACAACGATGATCATGAAGCCCCAAAGATGGAGATCAAAAGGAGCAAATGATATTGGCCATATCATGTCACTATTTGATTGCATGTGATGTTTATCAGGTTTTGCATCTTATTTGCTTAGAACGACGGTAGCTTAAATAAGATGATCCCTCGTAATAATTTCAAGAAAGTGTTCCCCCTAACCGTGCACCGTTGCGAAGGTTCGTTGTTTCGAAGCACCACATGATGATCGGGTGTGATAGATTCTAACGTTCAAATACAACGGGTGTAAGCCAGATTTACACACGCAATACACTTAGGTTGACTTGACGAGCCTAGCATGTACAGACATGGCCTCGGAACACGGAAAACCGAAAGGTCGAGCATGAGTCATATAGAAGATACGATCAACATGAAGATGTTCACCGATGTTGACTAGTCCGTCTCACGTGATGATCGGACACGGCCTAGTTGACTCGGATCATGTTTCACTTAGATGACTAGAGGGATGTCTATCTGAGTGGGAGTTCATTGTACAATTTGATTAGATGAACTTAATTATCATGGACTTAGTCTAAAATCTTTACACTATGTCTTGTAGATCAAATGGCCCACGCTAATGTTGCCCTCAACTTCAACGCGTTCCTAGAGAAAATCAAGCTGAAAGATGATGGCAGCAACTATACGGACTGGGTCCGGAACCTGAGGATCATCCTCATAGCTGCCAAGAAAGATTATGTCCTAGAAGCATCGCTAGGTGACGCACCCATCCCACAGAACCAAGACGTTATGAATGCTTGGCAGTCACGTGCTGATGATTACTCCCTCGTTCAGTGCGGCATGCTTTACAGCTTAGAATCGGGGCTCCAAAAGTGTTTTGAGCGACACGTAGCATATGAGATGTTCGAAGAGCTGAAAATGGTTTTCCAAGCTCATGCCCGGGTCGAGAGATATGAAGTCTCTGACAAGTTCTTCAGTTGTAAGATGGAGGAAAACAGTTCTGTCAGTGAGCACATACTCAAAATGTCTGGGTTGCATAACCGCTTGACTCAGCTGGGAGTTAATCTCCCAGATGACGCAGTCATTGACAGAATCCTTCAGTCGCTTCCACCAAGCTACAAGAGCTTTGTGATGAACTTCAATATGCAGGGGATGGAAAAGACCATTCCTGAGGCATATTCAATGCTGAAATCAGCGGAGGTGGAAATCAAAAAGGAACATCAAGTGTTGATGGTGAATAAAACCACTAGGTTCAAGAAAGGCAAGGGTAAGAAGAACTTCAAGAAGGACGGCAAAGGGGTTGCCGCGCCCGGTAAGCAAGCTGCCGGGAAGAAGTCAAAGAATGGACCCAAGCCTGAGACTGAGTGTTTTTATTGCAAGGGAAGTGGTCACTGGAAGCGGAACTGCCCCAAATACTTAGCGGACAAGAAGGCCGGCAACACTAAAGGTATATGTGATATACATGTAATTGATGTGTACCTTACCAGTACTCGTAGTAGCTCCTGGGTATTTGATACCGGTGCGGTTGCTCACATTTGTAACTCAAAGCAGGAGCTGCGGAATAAGCGGAGACTGGCGAAGGACGAGGTGACGATGCGCGTCGGGAATGGTTCCAAGGTCGATGTGATCGCCGTCGGCACGCTGCCTCTACATTTACCTACGGGATTAGTTTTAAACCTCAATAATTGTTATTTAGTGCCAGCTTTGAGCATGAACATTGTATCAGGATCTCGTTTAATTCGAGATGGCTACTCATTTAAATCCGAGGATAATGGTTGTTCTATTTATATGAGAGATATGTTTTATGGTCATGCTCCGCTAGTGAATGGTTTATTCTTAATGAATCTCGAGCGTAATGTTACACATATTCATAGTGTGAATACCAAAAGATGTAAGGTTGATAATGATAGTCCCACATACTTGTGGCACTGCCGCCTTGGTCACATAGGTGTCAAACGCATGAAGAAGCTCCATGCAGATGAACTTTTGGAGTCTCTTGATTACGAATCATTTGACACATGCGAACCATGCCTCATGGGTAAAATGACCAAGACTCCGTTCTCAGGAACAATGGAGCGAGCAACCAACTTATTGGAAATCATACATACTGATGTGTGCGGTCCAATGAGCGTTGAGGCTCGCGGTGGCTATCGTTATGTTCTCACCCTCACTGATGACTTGAGTAGATATGGGTATGTCTACTTAATGAAACACAAGTCTGAGACCTTTGAAAAGTTCAAGGAATTTCAGAGTGAGGTTGAGACACAACGTGACAAAAAAATCAAGTTCTTGCGATCAGATCGTGGGGGAGAATACTTGAGTCACGAATTTGGCACACACTTAAGGAAATGTGGAATAGTTTCACAACTCACGCCGCCTGGAACACTTCAGCGTAATGGTGTGTCCGAACGTCGTAATTGCACTCTATTGGATATGGTACGATCTATGATGTCTCTTACTGATCTACCGCTGTCATTTTGGGGCTATGCTTTAGAGACTACCGCATTCACTTTAAATAGGGCTCCGTCGAAATCCGTTGAGACGACACCGTATGAATTATGGTTTGGGAAGAAACCTAAGCTGTCATTTCTAAAAGTTTGGGGATGCGATGCTTATGTCAAGAAACTTCAACCTGAAAAGCTCGAACCCAAATCGGAAAAATGCGTCTTCATAGGATACCCTAAAGAAACTATTGGGTATACCTTCTACCTCAGATCCGAAGGCAAGATCTTTGTTGCCAAGAATGGATCCTTTCTAGAGAAAGAGTTTCTCTCAAAAGAAATAAGTGGGAGGAAAGTAGAACTTGATGAAGTATTACCTCTTGAACCGGGGAGTGGCACAACTCAGGAAATTGTTCCTGAGGTGCCTGCACCGACTAGAGAGGAAGTTAATGATGATGATCATGAAAATTCAGATCAAGTTGCTACTGAACTTCGTAGGTCCACAAGGACATGTTCCACACCAGAGTGGTACGGCAACCCTGTCTTGGAAATCATGTTGTTAGACAATGGTGAACCTTCGAACTATGAAGAAGCGATGGCGGGCCCAGATTTTGACAAATGGCTGGAAGCATGAAATCCGAGATAGGATCCATGTATGAAAATGAAGTATGGACTTTGACTAACTTGCTCGTTGATCGGCGAGCCATAGAAAATAAATGGATCTTTAAGAAGAAGACAGATGCGGATGGTAATGTGACCATCTTTAAAGCTCAACTTGTCGCTAAGGGTTATCGACAAGTTCAAGGGGTTGATTACGATGAGACTTTCTCACCCGTAGCGAAGCTGAAGTCCGTCCGAATCATGTTAGCAATTGCCGCATTCTATGATTATGAGATATGGCAAATGGACGTCAAAACGGCATTCCTTAATGGTTTCCTTAAGGAAGAAATGTATATGATGCAGCCGGAAGGTTTTGTCGATCCTAAGAATGCTGACAAGGTGTGCAAGCTCCAACGCTCGATTTATGGACTGGTGCAAGCATCTCGGAGTAGGAACATTCGTTTTGATGAGATGATCAAAGCGTTTGGGTTTACGCAGACTTATGGAGAAGCCTGCATTTACAAGAAAGTGAGTGGGAGCTCTGTAGCATTTCTCATATTGTATGTGCATGACATACTGTTGATGGGAAATGATATAGAATTCTTGGAAAGCATAAAGGCCTACTTGAACAAGTGTTTTTCAATAAAGGATCTTGGAGAAGCTGCTTACATATTAGGCATCAAGTGTTGGAAATATGCCCTAGAGGCAATAATAAATAAGTTATTATTATATTTCTTTGTTCATGATAATAGTCTTTTATTCATGCTATAACTGTATTATCCGGAAATCGTAATACACGTGTGAATACATAGACCACAATATGTCCCTAGTGAGCCTCTAGTTGACTAGCTCGTTGTGATCAACAGATAGTCATGGTTTCCTGGCTATGGACATTGGATGTCGTTGATAACGGGATCACATCATTAGGAGAATGATGTGATGGACAAGACCCAATCCTAAGACTAGCACAAAAGATCGTGTAGTTCATTTGCTAGAGCTTTGCCAATGTCAAGTATCTCTTCCTTTGACCATGAGATCGTGTAACTCCTGGATACCGTAGGAGTGCTTTGGGTGTATCAAACGTCACAACGTAACTGGGTGACTATAAAGGTGCACTACAGGTATCTCCGAAAGTATCTATTGTTTTATGCGGATCGAGACTGGGATTTGTCACTCCGTGTAAACGGAGAGGTATCTCTGGGCCCACTCGGTAGGACATCATCATATGCGCAATGTGACCAAGGAGTTGATCACGGGATGATGTGTTACGGAGCGAGTAAAGTGACTTGCCGGTAACGAGATTGAACAAGGTATTGGATACCGACGATCGAATCTCGGGCAAGTAACATACCGCTAGACAAAGGGAATTGTATACGGGATCGATTGAGTCCTTGACATCGTGGTTCATCCGATGAGATCATCGTGGAACATGTGGGAGCCAACATGGGTATCCAGATCCCGCTGTTGGTTATTGACCGGAGAACGTCTCGGTCATGTCTGCATGTCTCCCGAACCCGTAGGGTCTACACACTTAAGGTTCGATGATGCTAGGGTTATAAAGGAAGCTTGTATGTGGTTACCGAATGTTGTTCGGAGTCCCGGATGAGATCCCGGACGTCACGAGGAGTTCCGGAATGGTCCGGAGGTAAAGATTTATATATAGGAAGTCCTGTTTCGGCCATCGGGACAAGTTTCGGGGTCATCGGTATTGTACCGGGACCACCGGAAGGGTCCCGGGGGCCCACCGGGTGGGGCCACCTGCCCCGGGGGGCCACATGGGCTGTAGGGGGTGCGCCTTGGCCTACATGGGCCAAGGGCACCAGCCCCAAGAGGCCCATGCGCCTGGGGAAACCCTAAAGGAAGAGTCCCAGCAGGGGAAGGCACCTCCTAGGTGCCTTGGGGGGGGGGAGGACTCCTCCCCTGGCCGCCGCCCGCTTGGAGATTGGATCTCCTAGGGGCTGGCGCACCCCCCCTTGGGATCCCTATATATATTGGGGTAGGAGGGCCTCCCAAACAGACCTTATGCCTTTGGTGCAGCCCCTCCCTCTCTCCCAAGTTCTTCTCCTCTCCCGTGGTGCTTGGCGAAGCCCTACGGGATTGCCACGCTCCTCCACCACCACCACGCCGTTGTGCTGCTATTGGATGGAGTCTTCCTCAACCTCTCCCTCTCTCCTTGCTGGATCAAGGCATGGGAGACGTCACCGGGTTGTACGTGTGTTGAACGCGGAGGTGCCGTCCGTTCGGCACTTGATCATCGGTGATTTGAATCACGACGAGTACGACTCCATCAATCCCGTTCACTTGAACGCTTCCGCTTAGCGATCTACAAGGGTATGTAGATGCACTCTCTTTCTACTCGTTGCTGGTCTCTCCATAGATAGATCTTGGTGACGCGTAGGAAAATTTTGAATTTCTGCTACGTTACCCAACAGTGGTATCAGAGCCAGGTTTATTGCGTAGATTCTTTGCACGAGTAGAACACAAAGTAGTTGTGGGCGTTGATGTTGTTCAATATGCTTACCGTTACTAGTCCAATCTTGTTTCGACGGTATTGTGGGATGAAGCGGCCCGGACCGACCTTACACATACTCTTACGTGAGACAGGTTCCACCGATTGACATGCACTTGGTGCATAAGGTGGCTAGCGGGTGTCAGTCTCTCCCACTTTAGTCGGAACGGATTCGATGAAAAGGGTCCTTATGAAGGGTAAATAGCAATTGGCATATCACGTTGTGGTTTTGCGTAGGTAAGAAACGTTCTTGCTAGAAACCCATAGCAGCCACGTAAAACATGCAAACAACAATTAGAGGACGTCTAACTTGTTTTTGCAGGGTATGCTATGTGATGTGATATGGCCAAAAGGATGTGATGAATGATATATGTGATGTATGAGATTGATCATGTTCTTGTAATAGGATTCACGACTTGCATGTCGATGAGTATGACAACCGGCAGGAGCCATAGGAGTTGTCTTTATTTTTTGTATGACCTGCGTGTCATTGAAGAACGCCATGTAACTTACTTTACTTTATTGCTAAACGCGTTAGCCATAGAAGTAGAAGTAGTCGTTGGCGTGACAACTTCATGAAGACACGATGATGGAGATCATGATGATGGAGATCATGGTGTCATGCCGGTGACAAGATGATCATGGATCCCCGAAGATGGAGATCAATGGAGCTATATGATATTGGCCATATCATGTCACAACTATATAATTGCATGTGATGTTTATTATGTTTATGCATCTTGTTTACTTAGGACGACGGTAGTAAATAAGATGATCCCTTACAAAATTTCAAGAAGTGTTCTCCCCTAACTGTGCACCGTTGCTACAGTTCGTCGCTTCTAAGCACCACGTGATGATCGGGTGTGATGGATTCTTACGTTCACATACAACGGGTGTAAGACAGTTTTACACAGCGAAAACACTTAGGGTTAACTTGACGAGCCTAGCATGTGCAGACATGGCCTCGGAACACGGAGACCGAAAGGTCGAGCAGGAGTCGTATAGTAGATACGATCAACATGAAGATGTTCACCGATGATGACTAGTCCGTCTCACGTGATGATCGGACACGGCCTAGTTGACTCGGATCATGTGATCACTTAGATGACCAGAGGGATGTCTATCTAAGTGGGAGTTCATAAGATGAACTTAATTATCCTGAACATAGTCAAAAGACCTTTTGCAAATTATGTCGTAGCTCACGCTATAGTTCTACTGTTTTAGATATGTTCCTAGAGAAAATATAGTTGAAAGTTGACAGTAGCAATTATGCGGACAGTAGAACGCTTATGTCCTTAATGCACTGCTCAGTATGCTGAACCCCAAACGTCGTTTGTGGATGTTTCGAACATCGAACATACACGTTTTGATAACTACGTGATAGTTCAGTTAAATGGTTTAAGTAGAGGCACCAAAGACGTTTTCGAAACGTCGCGGAACATATGAGATGTTTCGAGGGCTGAAATTGGGATTTCAGGCTCGTGCCCACGTCAAGAGGTATGAGACCTCCGACAATTTTCTTAGCCTACAAACTAAGGGAGAAAAGCTCAATCGTTGAGCTTGTGCTCAGATTGTCTGAGTGCAACAATCACTTGAATCGAGTGGGAGTTGATCTTCCAGATGAGATAGTGATGTTTCTCCAAAGTCATTGCCACCAAGCTGCTAGAGCTTCGTGATGAACTATAACATATCAGGGATAGATATGATGATCCTTGAGGTATTCGTGATGTTTGACACCGCGAAAGTAGAAATCAAGAAGGAGCATCAATTGTTGATGGTTGATGAAACCACTAGTTTCAAGAAGGGCAAGGGCAAGAAGGGATACTTCATGAAACGGCAAATCAGCTGCTGCTCTAGTGAAGAAACCCAAGGTTGAACCCAAACCCGAGACTAAGTGCTTCTGTAATAAAGGGGACAACCACTGGAGCAGCATTACCCTAGATACTTGGTAGATGAGAAGGCTGGCAAGGTCGATAGAAGTGTATTGGATATACATTGTGTTGATGTGTACTTTGCTAGTACTCCTAGTAGCACCAGGGTATTAGATACCAGTTCGGTTGCTAAGTGTTAGTAACTCGAAATAAAAGCTACAGAATAAAACGGAGACTGGCTAAAGGTGAGCTGACGATATGTGTTGGAAGTGTTTCCAAGTTTGATGTGATCTAACATCGCACGCTCCCTCTACCATCAAGATTAGTATTAAACCTGAATAAGTGCTCTTGCACCTAAAGGAATGGTTTATTGAATCTTGATCATAGTGATACACATTTTCATGCCAAAAGATATAAGATAGTAATGATAGTACCACATACTTGTGGCACTGCCATGTAAGTCATAATGGTATAAAACGCATGAAGAAGCTCCATGTTGATGGATCTTTGGACTCACTCGTTTTTGAAAAGTTTGAGACATGCGAACCATGTCTATTGGTGTATATGCATGAAGAAACTCCATGCAAATGGATCGTTCGGACTCACTCGTCTTTGAATCACTTGAGATATGCAAATCATACCACATAGACAAGATGACTGAAAAGCCTCGGTTTCAATAAGATGGAACAAGACAGCAACTTGTTGGAAGTAACACATTTTGATGTGTGCAGTCCAATAAGTGCTGAGGCATGCAGTGAATATCGTTATGTTCTTACTTCACAGATGATTCGAGTAGATGTTGAGAATATTTACTTGATGAAACACAAGTCTGAATTATTGAATGGTTCAAGTAATTTCAGAGTGAAGTAGAAGATCATTGTGACAAGAGGATAAAATGTCTATGATACGATCATAGAGATGAATATCTGAGTTACGAATTTTGGCACACAATTAAGACATTGTGGAATTTGTTTCATAATTAATACCTCCTGGAACACCATAGTGTGATGGTGTGTCCGAACATCATAGTTGCACCCTATTGGATATGGTGCGTACCATGATGTCTCTTATCGAATTACCACTATCGTTCATGGGTTAGGCATTAGAGACAACCACATTCACTTTAAATAGGGCACCACGTAATTCCGATGAGATGACACCGTATGAATTATGGTTTAGAGAAACCTAAGTTGTCGTTTCTTAAAGGTTTGGGGCTGCGACGCTTATGTGAAAAAGTTTCAGGATTAAGCTCGAACCCAAAGCGGATAAAATACATCTTCATAGGACACCCAAAACAGTTGGGTATACCTCCTAATTCAGATCCGAAAGCAATATGAATTGTTTCTAGAATCGGGTCCTTTCTCGAGGAAAGGTTTCTCTCGAAAGAGTTGAGTGGTAGGATGGTGGAGACTTGATGAGGTTATTGAACCGTCTCTTCAACTAGTGTGTGGCAGGGCACAGGAAGTTGTTCCTGTGGCACCTACACCAATTGAAGTGGAAGCTTATGATATTGATCATGAAACTTCGGATCAATTCACTACCAAACCTCGTAGGACGACAAGGACACGTACTACTTCGGAGTGGTAAGGTGATCCTGTCTTGAAGGTCATGTTGCTAGACAACAATGAACCTACGAGCTATGGAGAAGCGATGGTGGGCCCGGATTCCGATAAATGGCTTGAGACCATAAAATCCGAGAGAGGATCCATGTATGTGTAGACTTTGGCAGAACGGCTCGATGGTCGTAAGGCTAATGAGTACAGATGGATTTCAAAAGGAAGACGGACAATGATGGTAAATATCACCATTAAGAAAACTCGACTTGTCGTTAAGATGTTTTCCGACAAGTTCAAGGAGTTGACTACGATGAGATTTTCTCACTCGTAGCGATGCTAAGAGTCTGTTGGAATTATATTAGCGATTACTGCATTATTTATGAAATCTTGCAGATAGGATGTCAAAACATTGTTTCCTCGACGATTTTAATGAGGAAAGGTTGTATGTGATACAACCGGAAGGTTTTGTCAATCCCGAAAGATGCTAATAAGTATGCAAAGCTCCAGCAATCCTTCTAAGGACTGGAGTGAGCATCTCGGAGTTGGAATGTATGCTTTGATGATGATCAAAATTTTTTGGGTTTGTACAAAGTTTATGAGAAACTTGTATTTCCAAAGAAGTGAGTGGGAGCACTATAGAATTTCTGATGAGTATATGTTGTTGACATATTGTTGATCAGAAATGACGTAGAATTTCTGGAAAGCATATAGGGTTATTTTGAAAGTGTTTTTCAATGGAAAGCCTGGATTAAGCTACTTGAACATTGAGCATCAAGATCTATAAGGATAGATCAAAATGCTTAATAATACTTTCAAATGAGCACATACCTTGACATGATCTTGAAGGTGTTCAAGATGGACCAGTCAAAGAAGGAGTTCTTGCCTGAGTTGTAAGGTACGAAGTTAAGACTTAAAGCTCGACCACGGCAGAATAGAGAGAAAGGACGAAGGTCGTCCCCTATGCTTAAGACGTAGGCTCTTCAGTATGCTATGCTGTGTACCGCACCTGAAGTGTGCCTTGCCATGAGTCAGTCAAGGGGTACAAGAGTGATCCAAGAATGGCTCACAGGACAGCGGTCAAAGTTATCCTTAGTAACTAGTGGACTAAGGAATTTTCTCGATTATGGAGGTGGTAAAAGAGTTCGTCGTAAAGGTTACGACGATGCAAGCTTGACACCTATCCGGATAGCTCTGAGTAGAGAGACCGGATACATATAATGGAGCAATAATTTAGAATAGCTCCAAGTAGAACAGTTGTTTGGAATAGCTCCAAATAGAGCGTGGTAGCTGCATCTAGGAGATGACATAGAGATTTGTAAAGCACACACGGATCTGAAAGGTTCAGACCCGTTGACTAAAACCTCTCTCACAAGCAACATGATCAAACATAAAACTCATTGAGTGTTAATCACATAGTGATGTGAACTAGACTACTGACTCTAGTAAACTCTTGGGTATTAGTCACATGGCGATGTGACCTGTGAGTGTTAATCACATGGCGATGTGAACTAGATTATTGACTCTAGTGCAAGTGGGAGACTGTTGGAAATATGCCCTAGAGGCAATAATAAATAAGTTATTATTATATTTCTTTGTTCATGATAATAGTCTTTTATTCATGCTATAACTGTATTATCCGGAAATCGTAATACACGTGTGAATACATAGACCACAATATGTCCCTAGTGAGCCTCTAGTTGACTAGCTCGTTGTGATCAACAGATAGTCATGGTTTCCTGGCTATGGACATTGGATGTCGTTGATAACGGGATCACATCATTAGGAGAATGATGTGATGGACAAGACCCAATCCTAAACTAGCACAAAAGATCGTGTAGTTCATTTGCTAGAGCTTTGCCAATGTCAAGTATCTCTTCCTTTGACCATGAGATCGTGTAACTCCTGGATACCGTAGGAGTGCTTTGGGTGTATCAAACGTCACAACGTAACTGGGTGACTATAAAGGTGCACTACAGGTATCTCCGAAAGTATCTATTGTTTTATGCGGATCGAGACTGGGATTTGTCACTCCGTGTAAACGGAGAGGTATCTCTGGGCCCACTCGGTAGGACATCATCATATGCGCAATGTGACCAAGGAGTTGATCACGGGATGATGTGTTACGGAACGAGTAAAGTGACTTGCCGGTAACGAGATTGAACAAGGTATTGGATACCGACGATCGAATCTCGGGCAAGTAACATACCGCTAGACAAAGGGAATTGTATACGGGATCGATTGAGTCCTTGACATCGTGGTTCATCCGATGAGATCATCGTGGAACATGTGGGAGCCAACATGGGTATCCAGATCCCGCTGTTGGTTATTGACCGGAGAACGTCTCGGTCATGTCTGCATGTCTCCCGAACCCGTAGGGTCTACACACTTAAGGTTCGATGACGCTAGGGTTATAAAGGAAGCTTGTATGTGGTTACCGAATGTTGTTCGGAGTCCCGGATGAGATCCCGAACGTCACGAGGAGTTCCGGAATGGTCCGGAGGTAAAGATTTATATATAGGAAGTCCTGTTTCGGCCATCGGGACAAGTTTCGGGGTCATCGGTATTGTACCGGGACCACCGGAAGGGTCCCGGGGGCCCACCGGGTGGGGCCACCTGCCCCGGGGGGCCACATGGGCTGTAGGGGGTGCGCCTTGGCCTACATGGGCCAAGGGCACCAGCCCCAAGAGGCCCATGCGCCTGGGGAAACCCTAAAGGAAGAGTCCCAGCAGGGGAAGGCACCTCCTAGGTGCCTTGGGGGGGGGGGGGGGGAGGACTCCTCCCCTGGCCGCCGCCCCCTTGGAGATTGGATCTCCTAGGGGCTGGCGCACCCCCCCTTGGGATCCCTATATATAGTGGGGTAGGAGGGCCTCCCAAACAGACCTTATGCCTTTGGTGCAGCCCCTCCCTCTCTCCCAAGTTCTTCTCCTCTCCCGTGGTGCTTGGCGAAGCCCTGCGGGATTGCCACGCTCCTCCACCACCACCACGCCGTTGTGCTGCTGTTGGATGGAGTCTTCCTCAACCTCTCCCTCTCTCCTTGCTGGATCAAGGCATGGGAGACGTCACCGGGCTGTACGTGTGTTGAACGCGGAGGTGCCGTCCGTTCGGCACTTGATCATCGGTGATTTGAATCACGACGAGTACGACTCCATCAACCCCGTTCACTTGAACGCTTCCGCTTAGCGATCTACAAGGGTATGTAGATGCACTCTCTTTCTACTCGTTGCTGGTCTCTCCATAGATAGATCTTGGTGACGCGTAGGAAAATTTTGAATTTCTGCTACGTTACCCAACATCAAGATCTATAGAGATAGATCGAGACGCCTCATTGGTCTTTGACAGAGTACGTAACTTGAAAAGATATTGAAGAAGTTCAATATGGATCAGTCAAAGAAGGGGTTCTTTCCTGTATTGCAAGGTACGAGATTGAGCACGGCTCAATGCCCGACCACGGCAGAAGATAGAGAAAAGATGAGTGTCGTCCCCTATGCCTCAGCCATAGGGTCTATCATGTATGCTATGCTGTGTACCAGACCTGATGTAAACCTTGCCGTAAGTTTGGTAGGAAGGTACCAAAGTAATCCCGGCATGGAACACTGGACAGCGGTCAAGAATATCCTGAAGTACCTGAAGAGGACTAAGGATATGTTTCTCGTTTATGGAGGTGACAAAGAGCTCGTCGTAAAGGGTTACGTCGATGCTAGCTTCGACACAGATCTGGATGACTCTAAGTCACAAACCGGATACATGTATATTTTGAATGGTGGGGCAGTAAGCTGGTGCAGTTGCAAGCAAAGCGTTATGGCGGGATCTACATGTGAAGCGGAGTACATGGCAGCCTCGGAGGCAGCACAAGAAGCAGTCTGGGTGAAGGAGTTCATTACCGACCTAGGAGTCATACCCAATGCGTCGGGCCCGATGACTCTCTTATGTGACAACACTGGAGCTATTGCCCTTGCCAAGGAGCCCAGGTTTCACAGGAAGACCAGGCATATCAAGCGTCGCTTCAACTCCATTCGTGAAAGTGTTCAAAATGGAGACATAGATATTTGTAAAGTACATACGGACCTGAATGTGGCAGATCCGTTGACTAAACCTCTCCCTAGAGCAAAACATGATCAACACCAGGACTGCATGGGTGTTCGATTCATCACAATGTAACTAGACTATTGAGTCTAGGGCAAGTGGGAGACTGTTGGAAATATGCCCTAGAGGCAATAATAAAATGGTTATTATTATATTTCTTTGTTCATGATAATTGTCTATTGTTCATGCTATAATTGTGTTATTCGGAAATCGTAATACATGTGTGAATACATAGACCACAACTCGTCCCTAGTGAGCCTCTAGTTGACTAGCTCGTTGATCAAAAGATAGTCATGGTTTCCTGACTATGGACATTGGATGTCATTGATAACGAGATCACATCATTAGGAGAATGATGTGATGGACAAGACCCAATCCTAAGCATAGCTTAAAGATCGTGTAGTTCGTTTGCTAGAGCTTTTTCGAATGTCAAGTATCATTTCCTTAGACCATGAGATTGTGCAACTCCCGGATACCGTAGGAGAGCTTTGGGTGTGCCAAACGTCACAACGTAACTGGGTGACTATAAAGGTACACTACGGGTATCTCCGAAAGTGTCTGTTGGGTTGGCACGAATTGAGACTGGGATTTGTCACTCCGTATGACGGAGAGGTATCTCTGGGCCCACTCGGTAATGCTCATCATAATGAGCTCAATGTGACCAAGTGGTTGATCATGGGATCATGCATTACGGTACGAGTAAAGTGACTTGCCGGTAACGAGATTGAACGAGGTATTGGGATACCGACGATCGAGTCTCGGGCAAGTAACGTACCGATTGACAAAGGGAATTGTATACGAGATTGATTGAATCCTGGACATTGTGGTTCATCCGATGAGATCATCGAGGAGCATGTGGGAGCCAACATGGGTATCCAGATCCCGCTGTTGGTTATTGACCGGAGAGTCGTCTCGGTCATGTCTGCGTGTCTCCCGAACCCGTAGGGTCTACACACTTAAGGTTCGGTGATGCTAGGTTGTTGAGATATTAGTATACGGTAACTCGAAAGTTGTTCAGAGTCCCGGATGAGATCCTGGACGTCATGAGGAGTTCCGGAATGGTCCGGAGGTGAAGATTTATATATAGGAAGTCAAGTTTCGGCCATCGGGAAAGTTTCGGGGGTAATCGGTATTGCACCGGGACCACCGGAAGGGTCCCGGGGGTCCACCGGGTGGGGCCACCTATCCCGGAGGGCCCCATGGGCTGAAGTGGGAGGGGAACCAGCCCCTAGTGGGCTGGTACGCCCCCCATGGGCCTCCCCTGTGCCTAGGGTTGGAAACCCTAGGGGTGGGGGCGCCCCACGGTCAATGAAGCATATTTCCAACACTCCACCCCCTTGGCCGCCGCCCCCTTGGAGATTGCATCTGCTAGGGCCGGTGCCCCCCCTAGGGGTCCTATATATACTGGGGGGGGGAGGGAGGGCAGCCGCACCCTAGCCCCTGGTGCCTCCCTCTCCCTCCCGTGATACTCCTCCCTCTCCCTGAGCTTGGCGAAGCCCTGCCGAGATCACCGTTGCTTCCACCACCACGCCGTCGTGCTGCTGGATCTTCATCAACCTCTCCTTCCCCCTTGCTGGATCAAGTTGAAGGAGACGTCTTCCCAATCGTACGTGTGTTGAACGCGGAGGTGCCGTTCGTTCGGCGCTAGGTCATCGGTGATTTGGATCACGATGAGTACGACTCCATCAACCCTGTTCTCTTGAACGCTTCCGCGCGCGATCCACAAGGGTATGTAGATGCACTCCCCTCTCCCTCGTTGCTAGATGACTCCATAGATTGATCTTGGTGATGCATAGAAAATTTTAAAATTCTACTACGTTCCCCAACAGGTTTGCTAGGACAAGGTGGGTTACAGGTTTGACATGGCAATATGGGAGGCATGATATATCAAGTGGTAGGTATCGCGGCATAGCAATAGAGCGAGAAACTAGCAAGCAAAGATAGAAGTGATTTCGAGGGTATGGTCATCTTGCCTACAAAGTTCTCCGTTTTGACGTAAGTTTGATCCTCGTAAGCGTACTCAACGGGTTCCTCGATCACGAACTCGTCTCCCGGCTCTACCCAAGGCAAGAACACAAGTAAAGGAAACCACAAACAACCACAGTGCAATGCGCAAGCAACATGATGCAAAACATGGCATGATATGCGGGATGTGATATGCAATGCATATGCGAGCTCCGGAAGGAAAAGATTGTTTAAGGCATCAACTTTGCAAACCAAGTGCTCCGCTGGAAAGATGAGTTGATTTCGGTCGAAATTGATATAAAGATCACCAGAATCGGATGCACGGTTTGCAAATGGCAATCAAAACAAGAATGGCACAATTCTGTGATTAACCGCACGATGCCATCTAGAATGCAACAAGAAACTAAGCTACTGCACCCCAACATAGCAACAAAGCACATGGTAGTGATCTTCTCAAGATGCTTGACAAAATATGAACACTGAGATACGGCTAAATCACACAAGAGCAGGTTCAAACAAGCATGGCAAAAGTGCAAAAGATATCAGCTTCACAGACTTAGTGAAAATACTAACATGTCAGGAATTAACATTAGGAAGCAATGTTTAGAGCAAGATAACAACAGGCTACAGGAACATATCATGGCAAAACAAGGCATGGCATGAATCTACTCAAAGCCTATAACAAAAGACCCTTATTGACCATAAGCCAAAAAGGATCAGAAGATATGATGGCACCCATGTAAACATAGCAAGTTTCGTTAACAGATTCAGACTTAGCAAAAAACTGGACATGGCAAAAACAGAATTATGAAGGCCTCTTTGCGAGCTCGATTCACTCACCACAAGGCATGGCATGACAAGATAAGCATACTACCAGCAAGAAGACATGTTCATGAAGCTAACCAAAGCAAGAACAAACTCATAGAATGAATGGATCAACTACAACAACCTTGGCAAAATTGATTAACACGTAAACAATCTGCCAGGAACATTTTATAGCAAAAGTAGAGCAAGATTGAGTCATGCTAGGGCACTCCATAAATGCAAACAGGAGCAAGGATGGATAGAGCATAACCATATGTCCAATTTATCCTTACTTAACATATTCAAAAGAAGCATGGATCTCTCTGTAGCAACATGAATACATGGCATTAAAATAACAGCAGGGAAATGACAGTGAAATTCTAAGTCCCTGAAATGAGAAATATCACGAGAGCTACTTTGCATGCATGTGCTAGTCACCACATTGATCACAAAAATACATGACATACAACCCTGTAAAGATGGCATGGCATAGCCCAAAACACATGTAGAGATCAAGCCCATATGCAGCACACAATAATCATGGCAAAAATGACAAATGCTCATAATCTGCTAAGTAACAGGAACTAACATTTTATAGCACTCTTGCATCAACAATTTGGGCATCAAGATGGACTCAAACAAGCATGGCACGATGGAACGAAATGAAGAGCACATCCAGATGAACAATTTGATATATCACACGCACAAAACGAAGCTACGGATGAGGAGTTATGGCATGATGAATAGTGCATGAAAATGTTGCAGACTTTGAAAAAATGAGGTCAACCTTGGGTTTCTCAAATCTGGATCTGGGCACGGAAGCCGAGGTTCGCCGGAGTTGCGGTTCTCGCCAGAGCTTGGGGAGGAGGTGGCCGGAGCTTGCCGGACTTGCCGGAGTCGCGGATCCGGCGGCGACAGACGTAGGCGAGGCGCCGCGCGGTGGCCAGAGTCGGGCGGAGGACGGAGCGGCGTCATCGGAGCGGTTGAAGGCGGCGAGCGGCAAGATAGCGGCAAGGCGCGGCGGCGGCCGGCGCGCGCGGGTTCGGGCGGCGGGGCCGGCGCGGGGAGGCGCGGGGGCGCGGGCGGCGGTGACTCGGGCCGAGAGGGCCGCAGTCGGGCCCCGCGGGCCGGCGCGGTGGGAGGTGGTGGCTGGTTCACTGCGGGCGGTGGCGCGGATGCGTCCGGCTCCTTCGGACGTGTCCGACGGCGAAGGGGAGCGGTTTTTAGGGTTTGGACTGTGAATTTCGGGGGGAGGCATCAATTTATAGATAGAGGGAGCTAGGAGAGTCCAAATGGAGTGCGGTTTTAGGCCACGCATTCGTGATCGAACGGACGAGAGGATGGAGGGGGTTTGGATGGGTTATTGGGCCACTTTGGAGGGGTGTTGGGCTGCAACACACACGAGGCCTTTACGGTTCCCGGATAGCCGTTGGAGTATCAAACGAACTCCAAATGGCACGAAACTTGACACGCGGTCTACCGGTGGTGTACCAAGGCCGCTTGGCAAATCTCGGTCCATTCCGAGAATGTTTAACCCTTGCACACGATGAAAAACAAAAGGGGGCGCCGGAGGACGTAGGAGTGTCGGAATGCAAAACGGACAACGGGGAAGATGCTCGGATGCATGAGACGAACACGTATGCAAATGCGATGCACATGATGACATGATATGATATGCATGGCATGAACAAAATGCAAAACGAAGACAAACCCAACCACGAAGGGAAAACATAACTTAAAGCCAGAAATGGCAAGAGTCAGAGTACAAATATGGCAAGTTACATACGGGGCATTACAAACGGCATGGTGACGGTGATGATGAAGTTACCGATGCAGGGCTTCGCCTAAGCACTACGACAATATGATCGAGGTGGAAAAATGTGGAGGGGGGCACCACACATGGCTAAGAAATCAACTTGTGTGTCTATAGGTGCCCCCCTGCCCACGTATATAAAGGAGGGAGGAAGAGGAGGCCGGCCAAGGAGGGGCGCGCCTATAGGGGGAGTCCAACTAGGATTCCCAACCCTAGTTGGAGTCCCCTTCCTTTTCCAAGAGAGGAGAGAGGGAAGGAGTAGGAGAGGGGGAAGGAAAGAGAGGGGGGCGCCGCCCCCTCCTTAGTCCAATTCAGACTTGCCATAGGGGGGGGGGGCGACCACCCCTTGAGGCCCTTCTCTCCTTTCCTGTATGGCCCATTAAGGCCCACTACTTCCCCCGGCGAATTCCCGCAACTCTCCGGTACTCCAAAAAATACCCGAATCATTCGGAACCTTTCCGATGTCCGAATATAGCCTTCCAATATATCGATCTTTACATCTCGACCATTTTGAGACTCCTCGTCTTGTCCGTGATCTCATCCGGGACACTGAAGAACCTTCAGTACATCAAATCACATAACTCATAATACAAATCGTCATCGAACGTTAAGTGTGCGGACCCTACGGGTTCGAGAACCATGTAGACATGACCGAGACACATCTCCGGTCAATAACCAATAGCGGAACCTGTATGCTCATATTGGCTCCTACATATTCCACGAAGATCTTTATCGGTCAAACCGCATAACAATATACGTTGTTCCCTTTGTCATCGATATGTTACTTGCCCGAGATTCGATCGTCAGTATCCTCATACCTAGTTCAATCTCATTACCGGCAAGTCTCTTTACTCGTTCTGTAATGCATCATCCTGCAACTAACTCATTAGTCACATTGCTTGCAAGGCTTATAGTGATGTGCATTACCGAGAGGGCCCAGAGATACCTCTCCGACAATCGGAGTGACAAATCCTAATCTTGATCTATGCCAACTCAACAAACACCATTGGAGACACCTGTAGAGCATCTTTATAATCACCCAGTTACGTTGCGACATTTAATAGCACACAGGGTGTTCCTCAGGTATTCGGGAGTTACATAATCTCATAGTCATAGGAAAATGTATAAGTTATGAAGAAAGCAATAACAATAAACTAAACGATCATAGTGCTAAGCTAATAGATGGGTCATGTCAATCACATCATTCTCTAATGATGTGATCCCGTTTATCAAATGACAACTCATGTCTATGGTTAGGAAACTTTAACCATCTTGGATTAACGAGCCAGTCAAGTAGAGGCATACTAGTGACACTCTATTTGTCTATGTATTCACACATGTACTAAGTTTCTGGTTAATACAATTCTAGCATGAATGATAAACATTCATCATGATATAAGGAAATATAAATAAAAACTTTATTATTCCCTCTAGGGCATATTTCCTTCAGTCTCCCACTTGCACTAGAGTCAATAATCTAGTTCACATCGCCATGTGATTTAACACCAATAGTTCACAACACCATGTGATTAGTTCACATCGCCATGTGATTAGTTCACATCGCCATGTGACTAATATCCAAAGGGTTTTACTAGAGTCAATAATCTAGTTCACATCGCTATGTGATTAACACCCAAAGAGTACTAAGGTGTGATCATATTTTGCTTGTGAGAGAAGCTTAGTCAATGGGTCTGTCACATTTAGAGCCGTATGTATTTTGCAATTTTTCTATGTCTACAATGCTCAGCATGGAGCTACTCTAGCTAATTGCTCCCACTTCCAATATATATCCAGATTGAGACTCAGAGTTATCCGGATCGGTGTAAGATCTTGCATCGGCGTAACGCTTTATGACGAACTCTTTATCACCTCCATAACCGAGAAATATCTCCTTAGTCTTCTAAGGATAATTTTGACCGCTGTCAAGTGATCCACTCCTGGATCAATATTGTACCCCCTTGCCAAATTCATGGCAAGGTACACAATAGGTTTGGTACACAGCATAGCATACTTTATAGAACCTATGGCTGAGGCATAGGGAATGACTTTCATTCTCTTCCTATTTCCTGTCGTGGTCATGTTTTGAGTCTTACTCAACTTTACACCTTGCAATACACGCAAGAACTCCTTCTTTGACTGTTTCATTTTGAACTACTTCAAAATCTTGTCAAGGTATGTACTCATTGAAAAATCTTATCAAGCATCTTGATCTATCTCTATAGATCTTGATGCCCAACATGTAAGCAGCTTCACCGAGGTCTTTCTTTGAAAAACTCCTTTCAAACACTCCTTTATGCTTTCCAGAAAATTCTACATCATTTCCGATCAACAATATGTCATCCACATATAATATCAGAAATGCTACAGAGCTCCCACTCACTTTCTCGTAAATACAGGCTTCTCCAAAAGTCTGTATAAAACCATACGCTTTGATCACACTATCAAAGCGTATATTCTAACTCTGAGAGGCTTGCACCAGTCCATAAATGGATCGCTGGAGCTTGCACACTTTGTTAGTACCTCTTGGATCTACAAAACCTTCTGGTTGCATCATATACAACTCTTCTTTAAGATATCCATTAAGGAATGCAGTTTTTTACATCCATTTGCCAAATTTCATAATCATAAAATGCGGCAATTGCTAACATGATCCGGACAGACTTAAGCATCGCTACGAGTGAGAAGGTCTCATCGTAGTCAACTCCTTGAACTTGTCGAAAACCTTTCGCAACAAGTCGAGCTTTGTAGACAGTAACGTTACCGTCAGTGTCAGTCTTCTTCTTGAAGATCCTTTTATTCTCTATGGCTCACCGATCATCGGGCAAGTCAATCAAAGTCCATACTTTGTTTTCATACATGGATCCTATCTCAGATTTCATGGCCTCAAGCCATTTTGCGGAATTCGGGCTCATCATCGATTCCTCATAGTTCATAGGTTCATCATGGTCTAGTAACATGACTTCCAAAACAGGATTACCGTACTACTCTCGTGCGAACCGTACTCTGGTTGACCTGCGAGGTTCGGTAGTAACTTGATCTGAAGTTTCGTGATTATGATCATTAGCTTCCTCACTAATTGGTGTAGGAATCACTGGAACTGATTTCTGTGATGAACCACTTTCCAATTCGGGAGAAGGTACAATTACCTCATCAAGTTCTACTTTCCTCCCACTCACTTCTTTCGAGAGAAACCCCTTCTCTAGAAAGGATCCATTCTTAGCAACGAATATTTTTCCTTTGGATCTGTGATAGAGGGTGTACCCAACAGTTTCCTTTGGGTATCCTATGAATACACATTTCTCCGATTTGGGTTCGAGCTTATCAGGTTGAAGCATTTTCACATAAGCATCGCAGCCCCAAACTTTAAGAAACGACAACTTAGGTTTCTTGCCAAACCACAATTCATACGGTGTCGTCTCAATGGATTTAGATGGTGCCCTATTAAACGTGAATGCATCTGTCTCTAATGCATAACCCCAAAACGATAGTGGTAAATCGATAAGAGACATCATAGATCGCACCATATGTAATAAAGTATGATTATGACGTTCGGACACACCTTACGCTGTGGTGTTCCAGGTGGCGTGAGTTGCGAAACCATTCCACATTGTTGATCAGGTCGTAGAAACTTTATTTTCTTGTTATGATGATTTTCCACTTCACTCTGAAATTCTTTGAACTTTTGAAATGTTTCAGACTTATGGTTCATTAAGTAAATATACCCATATATGCTCAAATCATCTATGAAGGTCAGAAAATAACGATACCCGTCGCGAGCCTTAACATTCATCAGACCGTATACATCGGTAGGTATTATTTCCAATAAGTCAGTGGCTCGCTCCATTGTTTCGGAGAACAGAGTCTTAGTCATCTTGCCCATGAGGCATGGTTCACAAGTATCAAGTGATTCATAATCAAGTGATTCCAAAAGCCCATCAACATGGAGTTTCTTCATGCGCTTTACACCAATATGACCTAAACGATAGTGCCACAAATAATTTGCACTATCATTATTAACTTTGCATATTTTGGCTTCAATATTATGAATATGTGTATCGCTACGATCGAGATTCAATAAACCATTTATTTTAAGTGTATGACCATAGAAGGTTTTGTTCATGTAAACAAAACAACAATTATTCTTTGACTTAAATGAATAACCATATTGCAATAAACATGATCCAATCATATTATGCTCAATGCAAACACCAAATAACATTTATTTAGGTTCAACACTAATCCCGAAGGTAGAGGGAGTATGCGATGGTGATCTTATCAACCTTGGAATCTCTTCCAACACACATCGTCACTTTGCCCTCAACTAGTCTCTATTCATTTTGTAACTCCTGTTTCGAGTTACTAATCTTAGCGACTGAATTGGTATCAAATACCTAGGGGTTACTATGAACACAAGTAAAGTACACATCAATAATCTGTATATCAAATATACCTTTGTTCACTTTGCCATCCTTCTTATCCGCCAAGTATTTGGCGTAGTTCTGCTTCCAGTGACCATTTCCTTTGTAGTAGAAGCACTCAGTTTCAGGCTTAGGTCTAGCTTTGGGCTTCTTCATGGGAGTGGCAACTTGCTTGCCATTCTTCTTGAAGTTCCCTTTCTTTCCCTTGCCCTTTTACTTGAAACTAGTGGTCTTGTGAACCATCAACACTTGATGCTTTTCTTGATTTCTACCTTCACCGATTTCAGCATTGCGAAGAGCACGGGGAATCATTTTCGTCATCCCTTGCATATTATAGTTCATCACAAAGTTCCAGTAACTTGGTGATAGTGACTAGAGAACTCTGTCAATCACTATCTTATCTGGAAGATTAACTCCCACTTGATTCAAGCGATTGTAGTGCTCAGACAGTCTGAGCACATGCTCACTGGTTGAGCTATTCTCCTCCATCTTGTAGGCAAAGTATTTGTCAGAGGTCTCATACATCTCGACTTGGGCATGAGTCTGAAATACAAATTTCAGCTCTTGGAACATCTTATATGTTTCCTGACATTCAAAACGTTTTTGAAGTCCCTGTTCTAAGCCGTAAAGCATGGTGCACTAAACTATCAAGTAGTCATCATACTGAGCTTTGCCAAACGTTCATAATGTCTGCATCTTCTCCTGCAATAGGTCCGTCACCTAGCGGTGCATCAAGGACATAATTCTTATGTGCAGCAATGAGGATAATCCTCAGACCACAGACCTAGTCCACATCATTGCTACTATCATATTTCAACTTATTTTTCTCTAGGAACATATCAAAAAAATAAAACAGGGAGCTATATGCGAGCTATTGATCTACAACATAGGTATGCAAAATACTATCAGGTACTAAGTTCATGATAAATTAAAGTTCAATTAATCATATTACTTAAGAACTCCCACTTAGATAGACATCCCTCTAATCATCTAACTGATCACGTGATCCACATCAACTAAACCATGTCCGATCATCATGTGAGATGGAGTAGTTTTCAATGGTGAACATCACTATGTTGATCATATCTACTATTTGATTCACGCTCGACATTTCGGTCTCAGTGTTCCGAGGCCATATCTGCATATGCTAGGCTCGTCAAGTTTAACTCGAGTATACTGCATGTGCAAAACTGGCTTGCACCCATTGTATGTGAACATAGAGCTTATCACACCCGATCATCACATGGTGTCTCAGCACGAAGAACTGTCGCAACGGTGCATACTCAGGGAGAACACTTATACCTTGAAATTTTAGTAAGGGATCATCTCATAATGCTACCATCGTACTAAGAAAAATAAGATACATAAAAGATAAACATCACATGCAATCAAAATATGTGACATGATATGGCCATCATCATCTTGTGCCTTTGATCTTCATCTCCAAAGTACCGTCATGATCTCCATCATCACCGGCATGACACCATGATCTCCATCATCTTGATCTTTATCAACGTGTCGTCACATGGTCGTCTCACGAACTATTGCTTTTACAACTATTGCTATCGCATAGCGATAAAATAAAGCAATTATATGGTGCTTGCATCTTATGCAATAAAGAGATAACCATAAGGCTCATACCAATTGCCGATAACTTTAACAAAACATGATCATCTCATACAACAATTTATATCTCGTCACGTCTTGACCATATCACATCACAACATGCCCTACAAAAACAAATTAGACATCCTCTACTTTGTTGTTGCAAGTTTTACGTGGCTGCTACGGGCTTAGCAAGAACCGTTCTTACCTACGCATCAAAACCACAATGATTTTTCGTCAAGTGTGTTGTTTTAACCTTCAAGGACCGGGCGTAGTCACACACGATTCAACTAAAGTTGGAGAAACAGACACCCACTAGCCACCTGTGTGCGAAGCACGATGGTAGAACTAGTCTCATGAACGTGGTCATGTAATGTTGGTCTGGGCCACTTCATCCAACTATACTGCCGAATCAAAGTATGACATGCTGGTAAGTAGTATGACTATTATCGCCCACAACTATTTGTGTTCTACTCGTGCATATAACATCTATGCATAGACCTGGCTCGGATACCAGTGTTGGGGAACATAGTATTTCAAAAATTTCCTACAATCACGCAATATCTATCTAGGAGAAGCATAGCAACGAGCGGGGAGTGTGTGTCCATGTACCCTCATAGACAGAAAGCGGAAGCGTTTAGTAACGCGGTTGATGTAGTCGAACGTCTTTGCGATCCAACCGATCAAGTATCAAACACACGGCACCTCCGGGATCTGCACACGTTCATCTCGGTGACATCCCTCGAACTCTAGATCCAGCTGAGGCCGAGGGAGAGTTTCGTCAGCACGACGACGTGGTGACGGTGATGATGAAGTTACCAACGCAGGGCTTCGCCTAAGCACCACGACAATATGATCGAGGTGGAAAAATGTGGAGGGGGCACCACACACGGCTAAGAAATCAACTTGTGTGTCTATAGGTGCCCCCCTGCCCACGTATATAAAGGAGGGAGGAAGAGGAGTCCGACTTAGGAGGGGCGCGCCTATAGGGGGAGTCCAACTAGGATTCCCAATCCTAGTTGGAGACCCCTTCATTTTCCAAGAGAGGAGAGAGGGAAGGAGTAGGAGAGGGAGAAGGAAAGAGAGGGGGGCGCCGCCCCCTCCTTAGTCCAATTCAGACTTGCCACCCCTTGAGGCCCTTCTCTCCTTTCCTATATGGCCCATTAAGGCCCACTACTTCCCCCGGCGAATTCCCGTAACTCTCTGGTACTCCAAAAAATATCCGAATCACTCGGAACCTTTTCGATGACCGAATACAGCCTTCCAATATATCGATCTTTACGTCTCGACCATTTTGAGACTCCTCGTCATGTGCGTGATCTCATCCGGGACTCCGAACAACCTTCGGTACATCAAATCACATAACTCATAATACAAATCATCATCGAACGTTAAGCGTGCGGACCCTACGGGTTCGAGAACCATGTATACATGACCGAGACACATCTCCGGTCAATAACCAATAGCGGAACCTGGATGCTCATATTGGCTCCTACATATTCTACGAGTATCTTTATCGGTCAAACCGCATAACAATATACGTTGTTCCCTTTGTCATCGATATGTTACTTACCCGAGATTCGATCTTCAGTATCCTCATACCTAGTTCAATCTCGTTACCGGCAAGTCTCTTTGCTCGTTCCGTAATGCATCATCCTGCAACTAACTCATTAGTCACATTGCTTGCAAGGCTTATAGTAATGTGCATTACCGAGAGGGCCCAGAGATACCTCTCCAACAATCGGAGTGACAAATCCTAATCTCGATCTATGCCAACTCAACAAACACCATTGGAGACACCTGTAGAGCATCTTTATAATCACCCAGTTACATTGTGATGTTTGATAGCACACAAGGTGTTCCCCCGCTATTCGGGAGTTGCATAATCTCATAGTCATAGGAACATGTATAAGTTATGAAGAAAGCAGTAACAATAAACTAAACGATCATAGTGCTAAGCTAATGGATGGGTCATGTCAATCACATTATTCTCTAATGATGTGATCCCTTTTATCAAATGACACTCATGTCTATGGTTAGGAAACTTTAACCATCTTTGATTAACGAGCTAGTCAAGTAGAGGCATACTAGTGACACTTTGTTTGTCTATGTATTCACACATGTACTAAGTTTCTGATTAATACAATTCTAGCATGGATAATAAATATTCATCATGATATAAGGAAATATAAATAACAACTTTATTATTGCCTCTAGGGTATATTTTCTTCACCTAGAACACCGATAGTAGCCTCCGGGCCCAAGGCACGCTCGAACTTGGTTTCGAGGCGAAGCCAAAGGGCAAGTGCGGAGCGCCGCGGGCCCTAACCGCCTGCGGCCTTGGTCGACACATGGCGCTTGATTGGATGTGGGCGTCTCTGATTCCCCACACTACCTCGGCAACCGTCCAGGACTGACAAAAAGGCTGGTGCCTGCCACCGAGTCTTCATTGCCTTCCCTTCATCTTGCTCCAGATCCCCTTCTCCTTCTGCTCAGAAAACCACCGGATCCACCGAATCTCTTCCCCAAGCTCGCCGCTGATGGCCTCTGACAAGGCGAAGCTTGCCGCTCCTCTTGTGCGCCAGGCCCCCTCATTCGAACCGGCCCTTGGTGCGTCATCCGTCACCAAGGAGAAGCAGCTTGCTGCCGCGCTCCTGTTGACAACCAACAGCGCCAACGATGGAGGGGAGACGGTGCTCTGGGTTGGCTCCGCCGATCCGGGGACCTTGGGGGAGAACTTCTACACCTTCTTCCTGCATAGCATCTTCGTTGGGCTTGTTCCCCACTTCTCTAGTTTCTTCTATGCCATCCTCAATCATTACGGGCTCCACACCCTCCATATTCATCCCAACTCCATCCTCCTCCTGTCGATCTTCGCCTTCTATTGCTAGGCATTTGTGGGGGTGATGCAGTTCGTCCCGCTGTTCCGCCACTTCTTCTACCTCCGACTAGGCAGCTCCCAGTGCTTCGGGTGCGCTAGCTTCATCGCCGCCAATGGCACAATGCGATCTCGAGGGCAGGGAAGAAGGTGGAAGACTTCCGGAACAAGTGGGTCTTCATGGATGCCAAGCGCCCCCATGCTCTGTTGGAGCCGCCGACCACGATCCCGGTGAAGCTGGACCGGTGGGCTCACGAGAAGCTCACCGATCCCCGAGCGGAGCAGCTGCTGGAAAAGATCAAGACGGACCAACGGGATGCCATGGCTCGTTGCAGGGGATTTCAACCAAATATACCATGCAAGAGACAAGAATAAAAGGCATGTTAATCGTAGTCGAATAAATCGGTTCCAAACCACTCTTCAAAGTTGTGAACTTAAAGAGATACACTTGCAAAACAGAAGGTTCACTTGGAGCAATGAGAGGGAAAACCATACAATGTGCAAACTTGACTCATTTTCCTGCAACGCCAGGTGGGACACCACTTTCAACACTCATTTGCTACATGCTCTCTCGTCATCTCTGCCCGATCATTGTCCACTCCTCGCCAATGACAAGGGACCGTGGAGACTGCGAACTTTTAAGTTTGAAAACTTTTGGATCTCTATGCCCGGTTTCATGGAAGTGGTAAATATGGCGTGGAATGAGCCTCTCGAGCACACCGAGCCATATCAAGTCTTATTCCATAAGCTCAAGAAGGTGGCTCTCTAACTCTCCGAGTGGAGTAAGGGCCTTTTCTCGAAAGCAAAAGTTCACCTTCATGCCGCTCTTTTGGTGATTCTCCGGCTCGACATTGCTCAAGAGAATCGGCAACTCTCCCCCAATGAGAGTTACCTTAGGACCCGGCTGAAGAGGAGAGTTATTAGCTTGGCCGCACTCGAGAGAGCTCGGAAAAAGCAATGCTCAAGAATTGCTAACCTCAAGGAGGGCGATGCCAACACCAAGTTCTTTCATCGCCGAATTAATGCTAGGAGGATGAAGAATCATATCCATAGGATAAAGCATGACCAAGGTTGGGTTACCGAGCACGACGCTAAAGGTAAGCTCATTCTGGAACACTTCACTAAAGTGATGAAAAAAGGGAGCACAAGTGACAAAGACTTCAATTGGGATGAGCTCAACTTAGAGGTGCATGACCTGCATGGCCTCGAATCACCCATCACTGAGGAGGAGATGCGGGAGGCAATCAATGGCATGCCAAGTGATAAGGCACCGGGCCCGGACGACTTCATGGGTGCGTTCTTTAATAACTGTTGGGGCAACACGAAGCAGGACATGATGAGGGTGGTACACCATTTTGATGCCCTCCACACGGCAAATCTTCATTGGCTCAACTCCGCAAATGTGGTCCTTCTGCCCAAAAAAGAAGGCGCCGAGGGGATTGCAGACTATAGGCCCATCAGCCTCATTCATGCCATTGCTAAGATTATCGCAAAAATTCTCTCAATCCGTCTTTCTCCGCACATGGACAAGCTGGCCTCCAATGCCCAAAGCGCGTACATCAAGTGCAAAGGCATACACGACAACTTTTTGTGTGTTTGCAACTTGGTCCGTAGACTGCACAAATGCAAGACCCTGTCTTTGTTGTTCAAGCTTGACATCCGCAAGGCCTTCGACTCGGTCAGATGGGAATACATCCTTGATCTCCTACGATGAAGGGGTTTCCCCCCAAGTTTCAGGATTGGATTGCGTCCCTTCTATGCACATCATCCTCGAGGATCCTACTGAATGGTGTGGCCGGCCACCCCATCAAACATGGTTGGGGCCTCCGGCAAGGGGATCCCCTATCCCTGCTCCTTTTTGTCATTGCAATTGATGCGCTCCAACAACTTCTTGAGTTGGCAACCCGAAAAGGGCTACTTCACAAGGTGCGGGGAGAGGGGTCATGGTGAGAACTTCACTCTATGCAGATGATGCAGCCATTTTCATGGCCCCAATTAAAAATGATATTGACAACCTCTCAGCCATCTTGCACGGATTCGGGGAGGTCACCAGGCTATGCACCAATTTCCATAAGAGCTCTGTTGTGGCCATTCTATGCAATCACCTCAATCTAGAGCACATCCTTCAAAGCTTGCCGGTGAAAAGGGCGTCCTTCCCCTTAAGATATTTGGGCCTTCCTCTATCCGTCTGGAAGCTTAAGAAGGTGGATTGGCAATTCCTTGTCGACAAGGTTGCAAGCAAGTTGGTTACCTATGATGGCCAAAATATCACCACCATTGGACGCACAACCCTTGTCAAGTCCGTCATCACCTCACAAGCGATCTACTTCATCACGCCGTTGGTCATACCGTCGAGCATTCTTCAAAGTATCAACAAACTCGAGCGAGCCTTCCTTTGGTCTGGATCGGACAAGACGACGGGTGCCAAGTGCAAGGTGAATTGGGAGATTGTTTGCCGGCCGCGTAAATATGGCGGTCTAGGGGTCCTCAACACCGACAAATTTGAGAGGGCCTTGCGTTTGAGGTGGCCATGGTTTGAATGGACGGTGCCTCACAAGATGTGGGTGGGATTGGGAAACCCATGTGACAAGGAGGACCTTGACTTCTTCTATGCGTCCACAACCATCACCATGGGGCATGGTGCTAAAACATCCTTTTGGGATTCTCCTTGGCTTCAAGGATGCAAGCCCAAGGACGTTGCTCTGCTCGTTTTTAGGCCTCCTCGAGGAAGAATTGGAAGGTGAGTGGGGCCCTAAAATATAATGCATGGATCCTCAAGATCAACACCTCCACGGTCATATCCGTTGAACACATCCGACAATTCTTCACTCTATGGGCGCTTATAAATGATGTCCACCTTGATGAACATGCTGAAGACATCATTGTGTGGAAGCACACGACAAGCAGGCACTACTCTGCGACCTCCGCCTACAAGGCCCAATTTCTAGGCTTGGTCCTCTCCCCCATGGATCAAATGGTTTGGAAGGCTTGGGCGGCGCCAAAGGCTAAATTCTTTGCTTGGTTGGCTATCCAAGATAGAATTTGGACCGTGGATAGACTTGCAAAACGGGGATGTCCAAACTGTGGGCTTTGCACTCTTTGCAAGAGAGATCAAGAAAGTGGACCACATCTCTTCTTCAAATGCCGTTACACCATTCGGCTATGGAACTCGGTCATCGTGAAATTCGGTCTTCACCACTTGGACACTACTACTTGGCAGCTACAGGATTCGGTAGAGGAGTGGTGGACAAATAAAACCGGCGCCGAAGTCCCCAATAGGAAGGCTATAGCCTCTGTTGCCATGCTCGTGTCATGGACCATTTGAAACGAGAGGAATACCCGTGTTTTCTGGCAGAAGAGCGCTCCGCCACCAATGTTGCTTAACTTCATCGTTTGCGAGGCAAACCTTTGGGTCACTGCCGGAGCAAAGAAATTAGGGGCTATTATTTTACGCGAGTAATCATTCATGCCGTGTAAAAATGACTTCTGTAACAAACTCTCTTCTTGTCTAATTAATAGATGAGGCAAATCTTTTGCCTCCGTTTCGAAAATAAATAAATGTGTCCTTGTATGGTCTAGCTAAAGTTACCGAGAGTTAGCTGGCTAGATCGTTTGGGGAAGCTTTTGCATGTTAGTATTATTTCTTCTTTCCATGCAAACGATGTGCTCCATGCCAGAGTACATGACACACCGGCGCTGGAAACCTGGTCGTCGAGCACCCGCGGAATCATCATTTCCACGACAGAGAGCGCATCGTACACCTTCTTCCTCGCAACCTCCATTGCGGAGCTGCCGAACATGAAATGGGTTTTGAAATGAGCGAGCCATTGGATGCGACTTGGGGCGACGTGGGCGGCGACCCCGCTCCCCCCGGCGGTGCTGCCGCGGCAACGGGGTGGGTTCTGGTGCGACGGGGTCCCAGTGGCGCCCCGACGTCCCCTGCTCCGGCACGCTCCCCTGGGGCGGGTCGTGCGGGCTGCGGTGGCTGGTTTTGGGCTTTGTAGGAGGATGCGTCCGATGAGGAGGATGGGATTTCCTCTTCGCGGCTGGCTCCTCCTTCGTTGGGGGCGACGCTGGGTGATTTCGTGCTGGCGGCGACTCAAGGCGGGGCTGGTCGGGGAGACCGGCGCCGCCGCTTTGCGCGTGGCGGAGGCGGTTCGCGGGCGACGGCGGTGCGCTGCTGGAGGCCAGAGGTGCAATTGGACTCGGGCGCACGGGGGGCATGTCTGGCGCCCCCGCTGTCTCCCCGGCGTTCTGTGCCCGCGGTGGCTCCGGTGATGCCCGAGGAGTGGCCTGCTCTTCCTGCCTTCCCCTCGACGGCGTCGTTGGCGGCGGCGGAGCAGGTGGCTGGCGCGCTAGGGTTGGCGTCGTCTGCCCATACCTTGGGCCTGCTGGGGGCCTCTAGGCCTGGGCCGGCCCCGCTCTGTCCTCTGGCCGTCGGGCCTCCTGGTGTGGGGCCCTTGGCGTCTGCAGGGGGGCCTTCGAGCTCATGTGCTGGACCTATCCCTTACAGCCCACGCGGTCGGCCTGCCCTGGGAGGGGCCCAGAAGCCCGCTTGCTAGCGCTTTATATGGCTGCGCAGGGGCCTCTGTGACCCCTCGCTAGGGTTTCCGGCTCATCCTAGTGAGGTGCGGCGCCACCGTCTCTCTGTCAGATCTCTTGTTCCCATCCCCCTCCTCCCCCTCTCACTCTGTCCTTTGTCGAGGCGACGACCATGGGCGACAGGCATGCAGACAAGCGCCCGATGGAGCCTCCGCTCACCGAGAAGGAATGGCGGCGTGAGAAGGCCCTACGGGAGCAGGCGAAGCGTGGCCAACGGGCCAAGGCGGCGGGGCGTGCGGGCGACGGAGGTGGTTTTGAGCATGGTCAAGATGGCGGATCTGGTCGTGGCTACGGTGGCTATCAGGGTCATGACTCCGGATCTGGTTCCCACGGGCGCGAGGGGGATTGGGGTCCTCCAGCCTGGTGGGGCCAGCAAGAGAAGAAGAAGCGCAAGCATGGGACGTGGCGTCGCGAGCTGGACCGTAAGCCGCAGGAGCACCCCCTTTGCGGCGGAGGCCATGGGGACCCGCTGGCAAAGAAGCCATGGGCTTTGGCTGCACCGCTTGCGGTGGTCGCGGAGGAGGGCCGGTCGAGGAGGAGGGCGGGGAATGCTTCAAGTGCGGCCGGACCGGGCATTTCCAGGCCAAGTGCACCTCCCCCCTTTGTGTGATCTGCAAGCAGGAGGGCCACGCCTCGGCTTATTGCCCTTCACGGGGCAAGCAGCCGCACCTCCAGATCATGGGCAGTGCCATTCTGGGCGAGGGATTTTTTGCATGGAGTTCAAAGAAGAAGAGATGGCGGAGGGCGAGGACCCTAAAGTTGCTAATGGTGCCATTCTGTCAGCGGAGCTGGGGAGGCTTTTGCTGCGTACGCTCAAGCAGGAGCTGAAGCACATGGTGGCTGGAGCCTAGGACTGGCAGATAGCGCAGGTTGGTGACAACGACTTTGTGGTGGTGTTCCCTTCTACAGATCTGTTGCATATGGCCAAGACAAGCGGCAAGCTTTTCCTCTCCATCCACGACATTATGGTGCTGGTTCGTGACTCGATCCATGAGACGATTGTGCCCCTCTCCATGCCGGAGGTGTGGCTCCGCCTGCATGGCATCCCCAAGAAGCACCGACGTGTTGACAATCTGATGGAGGGGCTCAAGATGCTGGGTAGACCTATCGTGGTGGATGAGCTATCCCTCATCCGGGTGGGACCGGTGAGGATGAAGTTTGGTTGCAGAGCCCCTGACAAGATGAATGGTTTTGTGCAAGTTTGGTTCAATCATGAGGGATTCGACATTTGGGTTGAGGTGGAGCGGCTCCCAAAGCGCCCTGGAGACGGGCCGGCGGCGCCTGGTCCTAACAACACACCCTCTCACCCGGGCGACAAGAGCGCTGGACCACCTGGTCCGGGGACCGGAGGGACAGCTGGGCAGTAGCAGCAAGACCCAGGGGCCCAGGGCGGGCAACACACTGGCAATGAGGGCCGTGCTATGGATGTGGACATGGCCGGCCGTGAGGATGAACCTAAGGATAGCATGCCAGACACGTCAATTGACACGGAGACTTGGAATCAATTGGGTATCAAAGAACTTGCGCTCGACGAGGGGAAGGAGAACGCGGAGCCTGGGGCGCTGGCGATCTCGGACACGGCTGGGAGCAGTCCGCCTCCGTCCGGCGCTCTTGTGGTGGCTTTCAATCTGGTGGGCTCGGTGTCGCTGCCTACTACTGGTCGCGCCGCTGCGGCTGTCGCCCCAGCCTCCCCCAGTTTGCTCGGCTCGGACTCAGGTGTGGTGCTCAATGAGCCATCCATTCGCACCCTGATGTCTAGTCGTCGCAGCTCGGGGGGATCCGGACGTGCCCCTAAGAAGACGGCCGGGCGGAAGCTTCCTGTCAAGCAAGCTGCGCTGGCGCTCCCTTCGCCTGTGGCGCTGGCGTGTGTGGATCTTCAGGCTGCACTGGGCTCTGCAGGCACAGCGGCCAAGGCGCGGCGCTCTCGGGCATCTCCGGGCCCTCAGCGTGCTCCAAGTGCTCGGGCCAAGGCAACGTTGGGCGACCTGTCTTCCTTGGAGAGTGCGCAACTTCGACTGGCGGACAAGAATCTGGAGACTTCAGGTAACCCACCCCCTCCTTTAAGATTCTGAACGCGTTTACAGATCCACAGCTTGTTACTATCTTAGACGACAACGGTTTCGGATTAGGAGAGGATCGTGGTGAGCTTGTGTCCCTTATCCGTGCTCGTGAGGAGGCCCAAGCGGCTTTGGCAGAGGCCGCTGCTACGGCCAAGGCCAGGGAGGCGATACCACGGCACTGGCGGTCTCCGCTGGCCCAGTGACTGCGGGTATTCCCACCATGCTAGTCCTGTCAGAGGGGGCTGTCGCAACCAGGGAGGTTGACGCTGCGCCATCGACGAGCCGAGCCCAGGCTAAGAAGCGTGTGGCAAAACCGGTGACCTCCAGAGGGGTTCGCCTTCGCAACCGTATTATTTGATGCGTTACATCTTTTAAAACATTCAGGGTTGCGGGCACTCGGGTCGACACACGCAACTTAGGGAGTTCATCGCTCGCGAAAGGATTGACGTTGTGGCTCTCCAAGAAACGATCAAAGCGGACTTTTCGTATTGTGATCTCGCGGCCTATGATCCTCTCCACCGCTTCGTGTGGGGCTGGGTCCCTTCCATTGGCCATTCGGGCGGTCTACTCTTGGGATGTAATTCTGATGTTTGTGATGTTGTAACTTGGGACGTGGGATCGTTTTTCATTTCTGTCACGATTAAGCATAGAGTCTCTCTCGCTTCCTGGGCGATCGTTTGTGTTTACGGCCCGGCCGATCACTCGCGCGCGGCTGATTTCCTGGGAGAAATCCAAGTCTTGGTCGGGGCCAAGCAAGCCGCTAACATTCCCATTGTTCTTAGGGGCGATTTTAACCTTATCCGTTTGGCCGCGGACAAAAATAATTGCAACATTGACTGGCCTAGGGTCTCCCTTTTTAACAATGCCATTGCGGCTTGTGCATTGCGGGAAATCGCTAGGACAGGGGCTAGATACACGTGGACTAACAAGCAACTCACTCCGGTTCGGAGCATCCTGGACCGTGTGTTCGTTACGGCTGACTGGGAGGTGATCTTTCCCATGTGTACGCTGGTTGCTGAAACACGCATTGGTTCTGACCATGTTCCGTTGATCCTGGCCTCTGGGGAGGATAGGATCAAGCGTAGCCCACGTTTCTACTTTGAAACAGGGTGGTTCGAGGTAGAGGGTTTCATACCCATGCTCCTCGCGCATTGGGAGCAAGCTAGGGCTGCAGCTGGTCGCTCCAGGGGTCCTCTTGACACTTGGGTTTCGGCGGCCGGGGCCCTGCGTGGTTTCCTTCGAGGGTGGGGTGCAAACCATGGAAGTGAAGCTAAACGAGCTAGGGAAGCTCTTATCGAGGAAATTAAAGTCCTTGACGCTCAAGCTGACTCTAGTTCCTTTTCGGAAGCAGAGTGGGCTAACCGTTATGCCCTCGAAAATCAAGTGCTGGCCATCCTCAGGGAAGAGGAGGAATATTGGCGCCGTAGGGGCGTCGTCAAGTGGATTACCAAGGGGGACGCAAATACGGGCTATTTCCACGCCTTCGCCAACGGCGGCAAAAGGAAATGTTTGATCCTGAGATTGCAATCGGACCACGGGTTACTGGTCAGCCAAGCCGAAATCTTGAGGCATATTTACGATTTGTTCCTTAACCTGTTGGGTACAGCGGAAGAGAAGCCCCTACGCCTCCGTCAGGACTTTTGGGGGGGAAGAATCACGGGTGTCGCAAGTCGAAAATGATGGCCTGGCCTTGTCCTTCTCCACGGGGGAGATCGACGATGCGCTTGGCTCGATGAAGATCGGTACCGCTCCAGGGCCGGATGGCTGGCCGGTGTCTTTCTTTCGGCGGTTTTGGCCGGCGCTCAAGGACATTTTCTACGATATTATCAACGGGTTTGCGCTAGGCACAATAGACATCTCACGCCTCAACTTTGGCGTCATCATCCTCATCCCTAAAGTTAAAGGGGCTGACTCGATTAAGCAATACCGCCCCATCACCCTTATTAATGTGCCTTTCAAACTATGCTCCAAGGCATACACTACGAGACTTGCCCCGGTTGCACATCGTGTGATCGACCGTAGCCAGTCGGGTTTCCTCAAAGGCCGTAACATCCTAGAAGGTCCGATAGTATTGCAAGAGATCGTTCACGAGCTTAAGCGCACGCGTCAGCCGGCCGTGCTCTTTAAGCTTGACTTCAAGAAAGCCTACGACCGTGTGAACTGTGAGTTCATTCGCGAGGTGCTGACTCGGAAGGGATTCGAGTCGGGTTTCATTCATCGCATCATGCAACTTGTCTCGGGGGGACAGACTGCGGTGTCGATTAACGGAGAAGTGGGGAACTTCTTCCACAACAAACGAGGTCTCAGACAAGGAGACCCCTCCTCGGCTTTGATTTTCAACTTTGTTGCTGATGCCCTCTCGGCCATGGTGAACAAGGCCAAGAATGCCGACCACATTCGTGGTGTGGTGCGTCACCTCTGCCCCGGAGGGATCACCCATTTACAATATGCGGACGACACTTTGCTACTCTTCAATCCCGATGACCATAGTATAGCCTCGATTAAGCTCATCCTCCTCGCTTTCGAGATCATCTCCGGCTTGAAGATAAACTTTTTGAAGAGTGAGGTGATTGCCATTGGGATGGACAATCCCCGTGCCACTCGCATTGCCAACCTTCTTAGCTGCAAACTAGGGAGTTTTCCAATTAAGTACCCAGGCCTTCCCATCTTAGACAAACACATCTCGATTCTCGAATGGGAACCCTTATACGGTAAGGTGGCGAACCGGGTTAGTCCCTGGCGCGGCAGGTTTTTATCTTCTGCGGCTAGGCTGATTCTGACAAACTCTAGCTTGTCCTCCCTGCCCCTGTTTACTATGGGCATGTTCCTGCTGGCTGATGGAGTCCACGCCAAGCTCGACACCCCTAGGTCTAAGTTCTTTTGGGAAGGAACTGGGACAAAAAAGAAATACCACCTGATCAAGTGGGCTGCGCTCTGCCGCCCCAAGAAATTCGGTGACCTTGGGATCCTTAACTCCAAACTCATGAATGTAGAGCTCCTTGTCAAGTGGATCTGGAAACTTTGCCAGAACGAACAAGGGCTTTGGGCCGATATCCTTTGCGCCAAATATTTCCCCGACGAGAATTTCCTCACCTCAAAGGCGAAGGGATCGCCTTTCTGGAACAGGATTCAGGCTGTTAAGCCTATCTTCACGCTAGGGGCCAAGTTCTGTGTTAAGAACAGGAACTCCACGAGGTTCTGGCTCAACCATTGGCTTGGGTCGGAACCTCTTTGGCGTAGCCACTTTATCATCTATCAACTTGCCACTAACGTCGACATTTTGGTGGCCGACACGCTCAGAACTAACCCACCAGCCATACCTCTCAAAAGACCACTCCTCGCCCATAAACGGGCAAGTTGGGATGGGCTCCTAACTGCCTTGCAGGGTGTTTCTCTCTGCCCTGAGGCCGACACGGTCTCGTGGTCCCTCTCGAGCTCTGGAAAATTCATGGTCCAGTCGCTTTACAATAAGCTAACCGAGGGACCGACTCTTGACATAGCTAGGGGGCTATGGAAAGCGTCTATACCTCTGAAGACCAAAGTTTTTCTTTGGCAATTATTCCGTGACCGCCTTCCCTCTTCTAACAACATTGCCATTAGACACGGCCCTTCGGATGGGTCTTGCGCGTTATGTGGAGCGCATGAAGATGCTAACCACATCTTCTTCAAATGCCACCTAGCTCGTTTTGCTTGGAGTGCCGGCCGTGAGGCGTTTGCGCAGAACTGGAATCCCCATACAGCGTCGGACCTACGTGGGATCCTTCTCGCTCATAGGGGTAGCTTCGGGCGCGTGCTGTGGCGATGCGTAGGGGCGCTGTGCTGGTCATTATGGACCACCCGTAATAAGATGACTATCGAACACAAGTTCCCTAACCATTCTGCTGATATTATTTTCAAATGCCACTTGTTTCTCCATACATAGACACCGTTGAGGAAACGGCGTGATGCAGATCGGATGATGGAGGCCATGAAGCGGATCCGCACGATTCAGTTTGAAGCCCGTCACTAAGATGCTGCTCGTGGTGCTATTTTGGACTGGCTGCTTGTGTGCTAGTGTTGCTGTCTTTCTCTATTAGGCTGAGGCCGGTTGCATGTTCCGTACTTTTTGGCTTTGGCCACTTTCTTCTGTTGTAGTCTCTATATTGAACTTGTTGGATGCTATTTGTTGGTGGGTTTTATTAATTTAAAACCGGACGCATTATGCGTCTTCGTTCTAAAAAAGAGAGTACATGACACTCTGCACGTATTGTGAGCGGAACAGGAACTGCTACGATTGCCTTCATTGAATTATTACTCCTAGTCAAGCACGGACTGCACAGTTTCGGGCCATTAGTGCATCTCGAACTTGGTGCTGCTAATCGCCTGTAAAGATTCTAACCTGACTTTTTTTATCATTCAACATGGTGTCGTAGATCACGTCGTCTGAATTTTATGAAAGGTTTGCAGGCGTTCGGATTCGTGCCACGTATCGGTCCGACCACACGATCTAACCCCAACTCTTCATCGTGCGTATCACTCTCCGCACATTCATGCCGGTCAGCCGCTCTCAAGCAGATGTGATTGGACGCAACCGTTGTAGAGCAATGTGACCGGACAGGTGAGCATCCACACTACACATCACTGATTTCTTTCCTCTCCGCTCTAACCCTATCCGTTCCTCTCCATTCCCGCGCCGTCCAGACCAAGATCTCCACCATGAGCAAGTCCTGATTTTCTGAGGTGGCGGTTTTGGATCTTCCTTTAGATCTTGGCGCTGCCGTCGTCGTTCTCCGGGCTCCTCGATCTCCACGGCGCCAACTCCTCCAAGATAAAGGAGACCGTCATCTCCTCTGACGATAAGGAGGGTTAGCCAATGGAGCAGTCACGCTTCCTCCCGAAGGCGGCGACAACGAACCATGAGTACCAACAATAGATTGTCCGATACCTCAGTGGCCGCGGCGACTCGTCGTCCTCGTGGAGCATCGTCAGGGCGGCAAGGCAGTAGTGGAAAAACACAGCGTGCCGCTCGGCTTTTGCAAAGTCTGACGAGGCGCCGGCTAGGTCCGCGCTAACCACGGTGGAGACGGTCGCGTGTCATCGCGGCTGCTTTGACGAGGAGTTTACCAAGATCAGCTAGAAGTGATCGCTCAACGACACCCCCCTCCCACTGTCGACAGGGACAAGGCAGCTAGGGCACACCGACCAGGGTAGGCATTAGCTGAGGCAGCCCTCGGCACGACGTTGGAGAAAGCGAAGCGGCTCCTTCGCGAGTGCCACATGGCGATCGGGCGGGGCTGCCGCACCCCGTGCCCTTTCGTTGCTGGAAGGACTACTCTGATGATGACAACGATGGCGACGGCGACATGAACAACAATGGTTGTTCCACTGTAAATTACATGCCCGAACTTAAAGTGAATTTTGTTGTCTTTGCAAATTCGTCCGGTTTGTTAAAATCACGTTTCTAAAATATGCGAACAAGATTGGATAGTCGGCTCTCATATTCTTGCCCGGGAACTGATTCAGACCAGTCCATTAACAAATACTCCCTCCGTAAACTAATATAAGAGCGTTTAGATCATTATTTTAGTATTCTAAATGCTTTTATATTAGTTTACGGAGGGAGTACAATATTATTTCAGGAGTCAACATTGAAGATGTCTTGCTACTTATTTCCGGTTTCCCATGAATAGTTTTACGCATAGCATGTGTCGCACTACAATGCAATCCATCCGATCGACTCTACTTAATATGTTGCAACACTCTGCTCTGCATCTGGTTGACTCCGCTGAATGTAGCAAGAAGCACGAACCTACACATTAGTAACTACTCCCTCCGTTTCAAATTACTTGACACATATTTATCTAACCACAGATATATCTAGACACTAAACAAATATAGATACATCCATATTTAGACAAATTCAAATCGACTAATTTGAAACGGAGGGAATACATACATACTCCATTGTATGTTGTCTATCTAGCCAGCCAAGCTCTCAGTTGGTTTTTTTTAATATGAGCTCTCAGATAGCTTTAGCTAAGCTAGGCTAGGACATACTCCCTCCGTTTCAAAATATAAGGCCTCCTCTGATTCATAGGATAGAAATATTATAGGAATAGAAAAATCATAGGAAGTGAAGTGGCATGCATCTCACTTCCTATAGGGAAAGAGATGTCACTTGATTCATAGGATAGGATTTTTTCCATTGAGTCTAGACTAATGTTTTTTCCCTTTGAAATGTGAAGGATTGATTCCTATCCTACATATGAATAGGAATTCATTCCTACAAAGCAAAGGGCTTCATAGAAATTTTTCCTACAAAAATCCTATCCTTTAGAAATCCTGCAAGATTCCTCCAAACTAAAGGAGGCCTAAGTCTTTTAGAGATTCCAACAAGTGACTACATACGAAAAAAATGAGTGAATCTACATTCTAAAATATGTCTCCATACATCCGTATGTTATTGTCCATTTGAAATGTCTAAAAAGACATATATTTAGGAACGAGGGGAGTATTTATGTGTCTGACACCAAACTTATTGTCCATTTGAAATGTCTAAAAAGACATATATTTAAGAACGAAGGGAGTATTTATGTGTCTGACATCAAACGCCAAGGAGTATGGCGTTTCCCCTTTGCCACATCGGACAAGTGCGGATCAGGGCCAAATGCCAATGATCGTGGTGTATCTAGTGCAATCCAAACGCCATGTATGTTGGCATGACAAAAATTGTCGAATTCAAAAGTATTTTTCAAACAAGGTCAATTCGTGCTAATCTTCGCGTATAAGATCAAAATAGAAACTCCGTCGGCATCGCTTTTTTTTTGCGGGGGAGTTGCTACTACCCCTCCCCTACTTGCATCGCCGTCCCGGCCGAATTTTGTTACGAAACTGCTCCACACACCATAATTATGGACCGATCCTTGCACGATAAATCAATCCAGCGGCTGTCAACTCTTTAGTCCTATGCATGTATGGTTCCATCTTAAACATAGCAGCGTTGTCATCACAAAGTACTCGCGTCTGTGGACTGGGCTGACATCTTCATCTCAAATGAACATCTAAACTATGTACTCAAATCAATCACTAGTAGTGAGCACACGATTACATGCGTACAAGATTAAATCGCAGTGTATTACGTGAGCGCGCCGACGAGCACGTGCATGTGGAAGATATAAGGACATGTACAAGGGAGGCAACACCTTGGTGCTGCTCCAGCCATCCACATAGATAAATTTAAATGAAGCTATTGTTGTATGCCACTATCACCCAATAAAAACTACTCTATGTGATGTTATCATCTTACTTTTTCTCTCTCACCTCCTTTCCAACACATGAAACTTCCACTGCATTTAAACAATACCAGCATCCATTTGAATCAACGATATCAACAAGCATACACACTGAAAGTTATCAAACAACTTAATTTCCAAACAAAATGCAAACAGTGTCAACAAGTATGTCTTGTCCATGACACTACAAAATCCCATAGTAACAGAATAATCTTAAGGTTTCCAAATACTCACAAAGGAAAGATTTGTAAACACACAAAGCAAATTTCAGACTGAATTTGTTGTTGTATCCTTTGATTCTTCTCATTTCAAAAAACAACTCTCACAACTTCTACACTGGCACATGAAACCCGCTTTTATTGCACATATATGTAGAACATCTACATGAGAAGCAAAGACACAAGTTAGAGTATAATAACAAGCATGTCGAAAACATAGATTTTTTTTCTAAGTTGGCCATTTGGTTTGGCTAGAGCATTTCCTGTTAAATTTGCATGGAGCAACTGACAATAGTACAAGTATCCTGCTGTAGTGCAACTACAGTTTTAAAAACTACAGGTGAGTTTTATAGCACAGCCATCATTTTAATTAAAAAAATAGCATTTAAAAAACAATAGTGCAGATTTTGGGTACAGTACAGTGCAGATTTCAGGGTACACTGCAGATTTTCGAGTAGAGTGCATATTTTAAAAACAATAGTGCAGATTTTTAGTGCAACATATACATGGACTTCCTAACGAACACATGCAGATTCTAGCATTTACTTCTAAAGTACATCAAGTTGTACTTTCTGAAGACGCGGATGATTATGAAATTGTAACCCTGCATTAGGTATGTGTTCTAAGTTCTTTATCCTAACAAACGAGGATCCTACTGTTGCAACATGCATCCACAGACAGTGCTTTAGAAAAAAAATATGGGGACTTCCACAAGCATAGCCTCCTGACCCAAATAATTGAACCTAGTTCGCAGCACAGGGGAATCAATCTGGTTCTTGAAAAGAAGCTATTTACCAAATAATCATAAATCTCCAGAATCCATCAAACCCAAGCTTAGCTTACTGAACCGGTGCTGATAATTGCTCGTGGAGATGGATTCTACTAGCTTCTGCGCACGTACTAAATAATATGATTTTCTACCCGCAACTGCAAAGTGCAGAGTAATAGTACGGATCTAACATGTTTCTCTCAGGGATTAATAAGAAGAAATAGATGGGGATTACTACAAGCATGTCCACCTTATCCAGATTGATTGAATCTAAATCACAGGATAGGGGAATTGATCTTGTTCTTGGAACAAATCACCAGAATCCATCAAACCCTAGCCTAATTTACTGAACCTATCCGAATCAAATCAATCTGGCCATCAGCACAAGAGGAGGCAGGGGAAGAAGTAGTGTCATACCTTGCACGGAGAGCTCGAATCGACGATGTTGAAGGCAAGCTAAGGACGAGGGTGCGCCGCCTTCTCCTCTTGTTCGTGCGTTGCACCTCCACTGCCCTGGTTCACACGCTTCCTTCTCCCGTTCCCGCGCTTCCCTTCTTGTTCGCGGCCTTGCGCCGCCGGCTATTGTTGGGTCTGCATGGTCCTGCGGGGAGTGGAGCGACCGATCCCACACCGCGACGCCCGAGCGGTCGCCTCGTTGCTTTCGTCAGGGAGGAGGCGAGCTCTTCTGCAGGTGACCACATTGCTCTGCAGGCGATATGTTTGATGGACGTGGCATCGGACAGGTCGATGTGGCGGCCGGGGCACCGATACAGACGGGAGCGTTGGCCATGCCCTCATGGTGATTACGAGCATGTTTAACAATGCCACATGAGATGTTGTCAGCCTGCCGCTGGATTAGGACGCCAAGGAGGGCATTGTGTTGTCTGTGTTCGAGGGGCATCGGTGGGCCCTGACCGATATACGTTCTGTCATAGACGCCTTTGTCCCATGACATGTTTGGACCGTGGGAGGGGTGAGGGGGTGGGGGCAAGGCATACGTCTGTAGCATGGTTACTGCCCACGTCGTTCTAGCTCTACCTAGCTAGGTTACATTTTAATGTTCTCAAACTTCATAGCTTCCTACATTGTTTTTTGGATCAATTAGTTCTCTTTGATATTGGCAACTCTGCAGCTCGGGAGGAATTATGTCAGCCCTAAACTCAAAGTTTTCCCTGAAGGAAATATGCCCTAGAGGCAATAATAAAGTTGTTATTTTATATTTCCTTATTCATGATGAAGGTTTATTATTCATGCAATAATTAAAGGTTTATTATTCATGCTATATTATTCATGATAAAGGTTTATTATTCATGAATACATAAACAAATATCATGTCCCTAGTAAGCCTCTACTAGACTAGCTCGTTGATCAAAGATGGTTAAGGTTTCCTAACCATAGACATGTGTTGTCATTTGATAACGGGATCACATTATTAAGAGAATGATGTGATGGACAAGAACCATCCATTAGCTTAGCATAATGATCGTTCAGTTTATTGCTATTGCTTTCTTCATGTCAAATACATATTCCTTCGACTATGAGATTATGCAATTCCCGGGTACCGGAGGAATACCTTGTGTGCTATCAAACATCACAACATAACTGGGTGATCATAAAGATGCTCTAGAGGTATCTCTGAAGGTGTTTGTTGAGTTGGCATAGATCGAGATTAGGATTTGTCACTCCGAGTATCGGAGAGGTATCTATGGGCCCTCTCGGTAATACACATCATAAGAAGCCTTGCAAGCAAAGTTACTAATGAGTTAGTTGCAGGATGATGTATTACGGAACGAGTAAAGAGACTTGACGGTAACAAGATTGAACTAGGTATGAAGATACCAATGATCGAATCTCGGGCAAGTAACATACCGATGGACAAAGGGAATTACATATGATGCCATAACGGTTTGTGTTGGGGAACGTAGTAATTTCAAAAAAATTCCTACGCACACGCAGGATCATGGTGATGCATAGCAACGAGAGGGGAGAGTGTTGTCTACGTACCCTCGTAGACCGTTCGCGGAAGCGTTATATCAACGCAGTTGATGTAGTCGTAGTCTTCACGATCCGACCGATCCAAGTACCGAAAGCACGGCACCTCCGAGTTCTGCACACGTTCGGCTCGGTGACGTCCTCGCCTTCTCGATCCATCAAGAGTGGCAAAGTAGTAGATGAGTTCCGGCAGCACGACGACGTGGTGACGGTGTTGGTGAAGAACAATCTCCGCAGGGCTTCGCCTAAGCACTACGAAAACTATGACAGAGGACAAAATAGAGGGGACGGGGTTGCCGGCGCACGGCTTGGTGTTTCTTGATGTGTCTTTGGTGCTAGCCATGCCCCTCTATTTATATGTTGAGCCCTGGGGTCGAAACTTGGAGCAAAAGCCTCCTCAAAGTCGGGTTTGCCCGAAAGGCAAGAGTCCCACTCGGACTCCAGGACCAAACGCCACAATCCTTGGTGTCTGGCCCAGGGCCAGACGCCAGGGTCTCCGGCGTTTGGCCCCCTGGCCTCCGCAAAACTCCTTTTGCACCGACTCATAGCCCCGTGGGCCTGAGCCCTTGGCCTAACCATATCATCCAATATATGAATCTTTACCTCCGGACCATTCCGGAGCTCCTCGTCATATCCGTGATGTCATCCGGGACTCCGAACAACATTCGGTCACCAACATACATAACTCATATAATACTATATCGTCAACGAACGTTAAGCGTGCGGACCCTACGGGTTCGAGAACTATGTAGACATGACCGAGACACCTCTCTGGTCAATAACCAATAGCGGGACCTAGATGCCCATATTGGCTCCTACATATTCTACGAAGATCTCTATCAGTCAGACCGCATAACAACATACGTTGTTCTCTTTGTCATCGATATGTTACTTGCCCGAGATTCGATCGTCGGTATCTCAATACCTAGTTCAATCTCGTTACCGGCAAGTCTCTTTACTCGTTCTGTAATACATCATCTCGCAACTAACTCATGAGTTGCAATGCTTGCAAGGCTTATAGTGATGTGCATTACCGAGTGGGCCTGGAGATACCTCTCCGACAATCGGAGTGACAAATCCTAATGTCGAAATACGCCAACCTAACAAGTACCTTCGGAGACACCTGTAGAGCACCTTTATAATCACCCAGTTACATTGTGACGTTTGGTGGCACACAAAGTGTTCCTCCGGTAAACGGGAGTTGCATAATCTCATAGTCATAGGAACATGTATAAGTCATGAAGAAAGCAAGAGCAACAAACTAAACGATCATGTGCTAAGCTAACGGAATGGGTCAAGTCAATCACATCATTCTCCTAATGATGTGATCCCGTTAATCAAATGACAACTCTTTGTCTATGGCTAGGAAACATAACCATCTTTGATCAACGAGCTAGTCAAGTAAAGGCATACTAGTGACACTCTGTTTGTCTATGTATTCACACATATATCATGTTTCTGGTTAATACAATTCTAGCATGAATAATAAACATTTATCATGATATAAGGAAATAACTAATAACTTTATTATTGCCTCTAGGGCATATTTCCTTCAGTTTGACCGATAAACATCTCCGTAGAATATTTGGGAGCCGATATGGGCATCCAAGTTCCACTATTAGTTATTGGCCGGTGAGGTGTCTCAGTCATGTCTACATAGTTCTCGAACCCATAGGGTCTGCACGCTTAACGTTCGTTGACGATATAGTGGTATATGAGTTATATGTTTTGGTGACTGAATGTTGTTTGGAGTCCCGGATGAGATCACGAACATGACGAGGAGTCTTGAAATGGTCGAGAGGTAAAGATTGATATATAGGACGATGACATTTGGACAACGAAAGTGTCTCGGAGTGTACCAGGTGATCATCGGAGTACCGGAGGGGGTACCAGACAGCCCCAGGAGGTTAGTGGGCCTATTGGGCCATTAGAGGGGAGCACACCAGCCCATAAGGGGTTGGCGCACCCCCCATGGCAGCCTCCCAAGTGGGGAAAGGAAAGGAGGGGAGGATTCGGTCTCCTCATTCCTTCCTCTTCCCCCTTTCCTTCCCCCCTCCAACAAATATGGCAGGGGGCGCGGCCAAGGGCAGGAGCCCAAGTAGGATTCAGACCTACTTGGGGCGCCCCTTGGACTCTCCCCTCTCCCTCCCACTTATATATATGTGGGAGGGATGGGGGCGCCTAGCACCCCCAGAAGAATTGCTTAGCTGTGTGCGGCGGCCCCTCCACCGTTTACACCCCCACCCATATTTTCATAATGCTTAGGCGAAGCCCTGCGGAGATCACTTCAACATCACCGTCACCATGCCATCGTGCTGCCGAAACTCATACACGACCTCGCCATCTTGCTGGATCAAGGAGGAGGAGGACGTCACCGAGCTGGACGTGTGCAGAACGCGGCAGTGCCATACGTTCGGTACTTGATCAGTTGGAGCGCGAAGAAGTTCGACTACATCAACCGCGTTGTTAAACACTTCCACTTACGGTCTACAAAGGTACATAGACACACTCTCCCATCTCGTTGATATGCATCTCCATGGATAGATCTTGCGTGTGCGCAGAAACTTTTTTGTTTTTCATGCAATGTTTCCCAATAGTGGCATCCGAGTCAGGTCTATGCGTAGATGATATGCACGAGTAGAACACAAAGAGTTCTGGGTGGTGATAGTCATACTACTTACCACCAACATCTTATTTTGATTCGGCGGTATTGTGGGATGGAGCTGCCCGGAGCAACCTTACATGTCCACGCACATGAGACCGGTTCCACCGACTGACATGCAACTAGTTTTGCATAAAAGGTGACTGGCGGGTGTCTGTTTCTCCTACTTTAATTGAATCAAATTTGACTATGGCTGGTCCTTGAAGAAGGTTAAAATAGCAAACTTGATGAAACACCATTGTGGCTTTTTGTGTAGTTAAGAATGGTTCTTGCTACAAGCCCATAGCAGCCACGTAAAACTTGCAACAACAAAGTAGAGGACGTCTAACTTGTTTTTGCAGGGCATGTTCTGATGTGATATGGTCAAGATATGATGTGATATATGTTGATGTATGAGATGATCATGTTTTGTAATATCGACAACTGGCAGGAGCCTTAGGGTTGTCTCTTTATTGTATGAAGTGCAAGCGCCATGTAATTGCATTACTTTATCACTATGCGTTAGCGATAGTTGTAGAAGCAATAGTTGGCGTGACGACCTTGACACAACGACACTACGATGGAGATCAAGGTGTCAAGCCGGTGATGATGGAGATCATAACGATGCTTTGGAGATGGAGATCAAAAGCACAAGATGATGATGTCCATATCATGCCACATATTTTGATTACATGTGATGTTTATCGTTTATGCATCTTGTCGTGGTGGGCGCACGACAGATGCCATGGGATGGCTAAAGAGAGGAGCAGGCTCGAGGGCACTGGTGGGCTCCAGACACGAGGTCGGCATGAGCGAGCGCGGGACGCAAGACATACCTAGGTTCGGGGCTCTCCAGAGAGATAACACCCCTAGTCCTGCCGAGTGTGGTTTATATGTAACAGTACAGAGTTGCTCCTAGAGATGTATGGAGGGAGAAGGAGGTCTGGCCAAGGCTTAGGCTGCTCCCTCTCCTCGGGTGTTGCTTTTTTGGGTGTGTGTGATCAATTGTGTGAATGAAGTGGGTTCTGCCCGTATGCATGGGGGCTCTTGGGGGGTTTTATAGGTTAACCCCCAGGGGGTACAAGGGTAATGTTACAAGGCCGTAGGGCCGGGTTGTCAGTGTCCAGGAACCCGGTGCTGGGACCCGCCGGGTACCAGGGCTCGCCGGGTTCTCCAGGCGCGGGCCCCATGCGCCTAGGGGGCACTGTGTTTTGTCTTGTCGATCGTCAGGGCATGGCCGGGTTGAGTCGGCTACAGTGACGCTCCATCAGGTCGCCGCCTGTGGGCGTCATTGGTCACGCCGGGACACTGTTGCCACGCCAGGCCTAGCCAGTGGGTGGGCGTAGGGCACTGTAGCCACACCGGCCCTAGCCAGCGGGTAGGTAGAGGGCACTGTTGCCTCGTCCGGCCGACCAGAGGCATGGGCGGGGGACTGTGGCGTTGATCATTAGCTGGCGGAGACTCGTCTCATCGTATGGCTGGGATGGGACGGCCACTGACCCTTGGCCGGGTTTGTAGAACATGCCAAGGGTGGTGTTGGCTTGCTGGAGAAGTCTTGAGCTTGGTTGTTGGGGCCGAGTCGAGGAGCCTGGCCGGGTCGGCCTGTTTGGCCGGATCGAGCGACCTGGCCGAGTCGAGCAACTCGGCCAAGGTCGGGCCTGATTGAGGGGCGATGCTGGCCCCGTTGTTTTTGAAAAGGATCCGGGTTCTGTTGCCTGCCTAGGGTTCATCCCCCCGACAGTAGTCCCCGAAGCAGTGACGGTCCGCCGTCTTCGGGTGGTGGGCCTTCGCAGTTTCCCCCCTGTGCAGAGGCAAACTTGGTGTCCATCGGGTCCGGCAACACCCACTGTGTGCCGGCTTCCGGAAGCTGGATCGCGGCGTCTTCGTTGTGGCGGGAAACCGAGGAGCTCGACGAATCTTGGGTAATCCATTGGGCTTCACGCGGCCGCCACGTGGCGCTTGGGAGCCGGAAGGGCCTAACAGGCCACACGTGCGATAGGACGGGGGATGCTCTGGGGCCCGCCGCCGCACACCCTCGGCCCATGCGCGCAGATTTATTGCGGCGTCCGTAGGTCGGTTGCTATTCTCCAGGCAGTTATTGCATGCGTACGTGCGCACTTATTGCGGGGAAGTGGGAGGGGCGAGCGCAAACGATCCCACTTCCCCACGTTTCGAATCATGGCCTATAAATTGGGGGCAAGGGGGCGATGGAGATCACTCACGCTCGCGCACCCCTGCCTCTTCGTCCTCCCTCTTCTTCCGACGGTCACCGCTAGCTGAGACGCCCGCCGTTCCGAGCAGAGCTTTCCTGCCATCTTCCTTTCCCCTTCATTCTTCTTCTTCGCGCGCGGGACGATGGCGCTGCCGTCAGGGTCGTGCATGGGCTCAACCGTCACCCTCAACGACATCGCCTACCTCCGCGACACCAGGCGCCTACTGAGGGCGGAGGAGGTCGAGGCTCGCCTCCCGCAAGGCGAGCGGGAGCCACGGCCCAGAGGCTCGGAGCGGGTGGTCTTCCTGCCGCACTTCAAGCGCGGGTTCGGGCTGCCTGCGAGCGGGTTCTTTCGCGAGTTCCTGGAGTTCTTCGGGCTCCAGCCTCATCACCTTGGCGTCGGCGCGATCGCGCAGCTGTCCGGCTTCGTCACCCTCTGCGAGGGGTACCTGGGGGTCGATCCTTCGATCGACCTCTGGGTGCGCTTCTTCTCTCTGAAGCAGCAGGGGCCAAAGGCCGGAGAGATATCCGAGTGCGGGGCGGCCGTCATCACCAAGCGGTCGTGCGCCGACTACTTGAAGATGCCGCTGGAGGATTCTGCCAAGAAATGGCAGAATTCCTTCTTCTACGTCCGCAGCGTCAGCGAGGACCGCATCAACCTTCTAACGTTCATCAACTCGCTGCCGTGGGGGAAGCTGAACTAGGGGTACTACCCCAAGCACCCGTCGCAGGAGGTGCTCAACCTGTGCGAGTGGGTGTCGGTGATGAAGGAGCCGGAGGGGCTCATCGGCACCGACCTCATCACCGCCTTTATCGTCCGGCGGGTGCTGCCACTGCAGCGACGCAGCCACCTCATCGGCCAGATGGCTGGCCCCCGGGATCACAACTGCATAGCGAATACGCAGTTGGCGGCGGACTAGATCGCACGCCGGGTTAATGATATCTCCAAGGCCAACTTGGGGGTCGACTGGGCGTTCGGGAAGGCCCCGTACAGCCGTGCGAACCCGGCACCGTTGGTGAGTCCCTGGTCTCCATACTTCGCTGCTGCTTTTCTTCTCGTTCGTCCTGACGCGACGTGAGAGGTGCTTCTGAATGCCATCCGGCACCCTTTTGACCGGGCGCGAGCGCAGGTGGTGCAGGATGCCTCGGAGGAGCTCGAGGCCCAAGACGGAGGGGAGGCGGCGGCCGCCGATACGGGTGCAGGGCGCCGAGTAGGTGAGCCTTGTTTATATTCCTTGAGTTGCCGGTCGCAGGACGACTTCGGAAACGTTGATGCGAGCTATTGACGCAGCAACGCTGGGTGGAGGAGGCGGCGGCGCAGCCGGAGCTGGGTCGTCTCGAGGGGCGGGGACGGCGCGGCGCCCGCACGGGAAGGATATCGCCCTGTCGCGGGCCCCATCCGTGAAGCACGCAGCGGACCTGGTCAGAGTCACCAAGCTGCCCGCCAAGAGGAGGCGCGGCGCTCCACTGGAAAGGGCGGCGAGGCCCGAAGTTCCGGTGGTGCCAGGGTAAGTGATTTCTTGTGCCCGAGCTGAGTAGCCGAGCGGCCATGCTCGACCCGTCATAATCATTTTTGTCTTGTGCTTCAGGTCGCTGATTTCGCTGGCGCTGGCGGCGGCGGATACCGCGTCCGTCGAGGGCACCACGTTCCGGAGGAGCCGATCCGACGCTGTCGATCGGGACGAGGACGAGGACGGGGATGAGGTGCCGGAGGATCCGGACCTCGGCCTGGACCCGGACGACGCCAAGGGCCTGGCCTAGTGGGATTGAAACCGGGCCAAGGCGGAGCTGGCGGCGGCGTCGACCCAGGCCTGGGTCAGAGCCGCGACGGCGTGGGCGCAAGCCGGCGAGGGGCCGGTGTGGCCGGAGATGTCGGCGTGGACGGTGGCGGCGACGACGGTCTTCGTGCCAGCATCGGCAAGGGAGCACGGCCAAGGCGGCCGTGCGAACACGATGGACCTCGACCGGGAGGTCGTGGTTGTCGAGGAAGACACCGTACCGCGGACCAACATGGTCGAGCGGGAGGGGGCCGATGGAGGCGGCGCGGGCGCCCGGAGGGGGCACCCCGGGCGTCAGCGGACGAGGCACCACTGGTGGTGGAGCCTCAAGCCGCTCCACCCACCGAGGCGGCGTTGGTGCCGGGGAGGGCGGTGGAGAAGGCGCCGGCTTCAGGGGGGCGGCCAGCGGAGGGCACGCCCTGGCGATCAGGGCCGGAGGACGCCGGGCTGCCGAGCCGCGGGCGTCGCGGAGGGGGACCAGCAAGGTCCCCTTCGGGGCTCTGACCCAGGAGGAGGCGGCAATGGTCGCCGTAACCCGTCGCCTACAAGGGCGGACGGACCGGATCCAGGCCTTCGCCCAGGACGAGGTTGAGGCGACACAGGATCTAGAGCGCGCCATCTTCGTAAGTTTCCATCTTTTTTCTCTTCGTGGGGGCGTGCCGACTGCGTGGTAGTTGGGCTGAATCTTATATTTCCGGCTTGTGCTGATTGTTTCTTCTTGTAGCAACTTAACTCCTACCGGGTCAATGTCTTCAACCAGCTCCTTGAGACGCATCGACGTCTCAAGCAGGGGCTCGCCGCCAAGGAGGAGGAGCTCCGCGTCGCGACATGTATTTCTCTTTCATGCTCTTTTCTAGTGGGGGCGCGCTAGCACACCCATTGGGTGTAGCCCCCGAGATTCAGGCCAACTGCGTGGCAGTTGGGTCGAATCTTAATGCAGTACTCTGTCGCTGAGTTTTTTCTTCTGTAGCCGAGGTGCTGTCTTGGAGGATCCGGCTAATTCGGGCCGGTTTTTGCTATGACTGACTTGTTGCGGACGTCGGTCAGCTCGGGGCCGAGGTGGAGGCGGAGAAGGAGGAGGCGACGGGAGCCCGTCAGGCGCTTGACGAGGCCAGCCGGCTGCGGGAGCAGCTTGTGGGCGACAAGAGCCGGCTCGAGGCCGAGGTGGAGCTCCTCAAGGCGGAGGCCGCCAAGGTCGTGGAGGTACAGCAGGCCCTTGCCGAGGCGGAGCAGCAGCGCGGCAAGCTGGCCGATGACTAGGGGCAGCTCTAGGCCGAGGTAGTCGACGAGCTCGCCTTCCTATTTGCTGTTGAGGCAGGTGCCTACGACAACATACTTGATGCAGCTGGGATCCTCTAGGTTCAGCTTCACCTTCTTGGTCTCTTTGGAAGGCTTGAACGCAGCCTCATCGGCCGGCTCCTTGGTCAGGATCTGGGTGGCCGACGCCTCCTGGGCCAAGGCGATGATTCGGTCGAGTTGGCGCCGCTCCTCAGCTACGACCAGCGACTCGACTAGCTTGGCGCTGTCTCGGGCATAGTCCAGGGACTTGCGGTAGTCGCCGGTGATGGTGATGAGGCCCTTTGGACCGACAGTTTCATCTTTAGGTAGGCGTAGTGGGGGACCGCCATGAACTTGATGAGCGCGGGCATACCCATCAGCACGTGGTACGCGCTGGATAGGTCCACCACCTCGAACTAGATCGGCTCGCGTTGGAAGTGGATGCTGTCGCCGAACAGGACGTCGAGCCGGATCCGGCCGATCGGCGAGAGGCCGGGAACAATGTCGTGGAAGATCGTCCGGTTTGGCTCCAGGTCCTTGGCCTCAAGGCCGAGCTTGGTCATGGTGTCACGATAGAGAATGTTGATGCTGCTGCCGCCGTCGACGAGAACCCGGGAGAACTTGCACGTGCGCCGGGGTGCGACGATGGTAGGGTCAAGGACGAGAGCGTAACCACCCGGGTTTGGCATGATGTCCGGGTGGTCTTCCCGGGTCCAGGTGACCGGGCGCTCCGACCAATGCATGTACTCCGTCTTGGCTGGGATGACGGTGTTCACCTCCTGCCGAAGGAGCCGCTTGCTGCGCTTGTCGTCGCCGAGGCTGGTGAAGACGACATAGGTCGCGTTCTGGACCGGGTAGGCGTCGTCGCGCATCGCGCCGACGGCTGGAGGCGGTGACGGAGGCGGAGGCGGCTCCCCTGCTCCAGGAGCCGGAGGCGGCGAGATGTCGCCCCTGGCAATGCGCTTGGTGATGGCGCATTGTCGAAGCGTGTGCGTAGACGGCCTCGCGCCACTGTGGTGCTTGCAGGGAGCATCGAGCATCTCCTCGAAACTCTTGGCGGGCTGCCATGCCATTTTGCCGGTGTTCCGGTGTTTGGCGGCCGGGTCAGCCGCGGGCGCCTGCTCAGCGGTCGCGAGGAGTCGGTTGTCGTAGCGCTGAGCCGGTTGATCGGCTTTGCGCTTGTTCTGCTGGTTGTGCTGCTTCCGGCTTCCCTCACCGGCCGGCTTCGGAGGCGGCACCGGCTTTGCCTTGCCAGCTTCATCTAGTGCCACCCGGATCTTCATGGCGGAGTCGGTGTTGGCGTACTTGCCCGCCGTCGGTGTCAAAACCGGCGGATCTCGGGTAGGGGGTCCCGAACTGTGCGTCTAGGTCGGATGGTAACAGGAGGCAAGGGACACGAAGTTTTACCCAGGTTCAGGCCCTCTTGATGGAGGTGAAACCCTACGTCCTGCTTGATTAATATTGATGATATGGGTAGTACAAGAGTAGATCTACCACGAGATCGGTGAGGCTAAACCCTAGAAGCTAGCCTATGGTATGATTGTTGTTCTGTATGTCGTCCTACGGACTAAAACCCTCCGGTTTATATAGACACCGGAGAGGGTTAGGGTTACACAAAGTCGGTTACAATGGTAGGAGATCTACATATCCGTATCGCCAAGCTTGCCTTCCACGCCAAGGAAAGTCCCTTCCGGACACGGGACGAAGTCTTCAATCTTGTATCTTCATAGTCCAGGAGTCCGGCTGAAGGTATAGTCCGGCCATCCGGACACCCCCTAATCCAGGACTCCCTCAGTAGCCCCTGAACCAGGCTTCAATGACGACGAGTCCGGCGCGCAGATTGTCTTCGGCATTGCAAGGCGGGTTCCTCCTCCAAGTACTTCATAGAAGATTTTGAACACAAAGATAGTGTCCGGCTCTGCAAAATAAGTTTCCACATATTGCCATAGAGAGAATAATATTTACACAAATCTAATCTGCTGACGTATTCCGTAGTGTGACACGCACCACGGCCAAGCCTTTATTCGAATCGTTTTATTATCCCACCTCAGCGCGTCATGCGAGGCGGTTTCCTTGGCACGTCTTGTTAAAGCAGAGATCGTGTCCCCTTATTCCGGGATTCTCATCAATACGGGCGTGGGTAACCCAACCGCGCCATTGATTACGGCGCTTGGAGATAAGCGAGTTTTACCAGGCTGGTGGGGACACGTAGTTGCGTCCACCCATATAAGGGGATAAGGATCCACCTTTTCACCTACGCCTTCTTCCTCCTTTGCCTATCCATTTTCGCGCACTCGAGCTCCAGCGCCCAAGTCCGCACTCCCCACCTCAACCTTCTCCAGCCATGTCCGGAGCGGGAGGCAAGTGGATGGTCTCCTCCGTCACGGAGGGACACATCAAAAAACTGAGGAAGGCCGGATACTTGTCTAACGACATCGCGTACCGGCTTCCCGAAGAGGGGCAGCTCCTCCCCACCCCAAGGCCCCATGAGAGGGTAGTGTTCCTTCCCCACTTCCTCCGCGGACTGGGCTTTCCTATCCACCCATTCGTCCGGGGACTCATGTTCTACTACGGCCTGGATTTCCATGATCTGGCCCCGAACTTCATCCTCAACATCTCGGCGTTTATCGTCGTGTGCGAGGCTTTCCTCTGCATCCGCCCCCATTTCGGCCTATGGCTCAAGACTTTCAATGTCAAGCCGAAGGTGGTGCGCGGCAACCAGGCGGAGTGCGGAGGCGCCATGGTGGGCAAGATGCCCAACGTCTTATGGCTCGAGGGCTCCTTTGTGGAGACCCTGAAGGGGTGGCAATCGGGGTGGTTTTACATCACCGAGCCGCGCGACCCTGAGTGGGTCGCAGCCCCCGAGTTCCGGTCCGGACCCCCAACGCGGCTCACGTCCTGGAAAGAGACGGGCCTGTCGTGGGGCAGCAAAGGAGAGGTGACTGGACTGCAAACATGCATCCAAACCCTGGTGGACAAGCAGCTCAAGCTTGTCAACGTAGTCCAGGTTATGCTCATCCGCCTGATCCTCCCGTGTCAACAACGGGCCTTCAATCTGTGGGAGTTCAACCCGGCGCAGCACCGAACTCTGAGCAGGCTCTTCGACACGACGTACGAAGATGCCTGGAAGGTGCTTTTCAAGGGCGCCGAGGCTCCCGCATCCGCTACCGAGGATCGCGGATTCAGCGCGCAGCGTCACGCTAGCGCGGTAAGTTGTTTGTACCTTTTACAGGGTATTAGTTTTTCATAGTTTAACTCTATGCGGGATCTAAGCTCCCTTACCTTTGACAGGTTTGGCAGGCGAAGTCCGGACAGATCGACTGTCCGGCTCCTTTGCCCGAAGACCCAGCCGATGCCCGCTTGGCGAAGCTGCTGGTTCCGGCACCCTATGTGGTGCCGGAGAAGAAGGCCACGAAGAAGGCCACGGGGACTCGAAAAAGTGCCCGGCGCCAGGAGGTGTCGGGTTCATCATCCGACGGCTCCAAGGCGCATTCCTCCCGTGAAGACGAGGAGGAGGAAGAAGAGACCTCTCCCCCTCCAGCGGGGGGAGAGAAGAAAAGGAAGGCCGCCCTCACTGGGGAGGCCGAAGGGTCCAAGAAGGGGAAAACCCTTCCTCCGGACTACTCCACCGACGCCGACGACGGCGGAGAGGAGTGGCCGCTCAGGGCCAAGCCCCTGGCGAAATCGTAAGTATCCGGATACCAGAGTAATTCATAGTATTCCTTTATTGCACAGCTTTCCCTTATGTCGAATATGATTATGCAGCCCACCCAAAGACCGGCTCGACGCGTCGTCGAGCGGTTCACTGGACTCGTCGGATGTGAATTCGCTTCCGACGGCTTCCTCCCCCGCCCTACGGACGACGCCGAAGTGTTGTCCCAACAGGTTCCAAGCCAGGAGGAGGTGGTCCTGGAGGCGCCGCAAGGCGACCTCCCGGACTCCAGGAGTAAAGGGGATAAAACCCCCCAGGGCTCCAAGTCCGGCTCTAGGCCGGACACCGCTCCGGAACCTTCAAAGGTTCCAGAGTCCGGCGGGCGACCTCCTTCCAAGAGGAGCAAGCCCACCGTGCCGGTGACCCCCGTCCAACCGGAGGCGCCGGACAATCTGTTGGAGGTGCTCAAAGGCGCCTCCATCGACGAGGAGCACCGCACCATTATGAGTGCGGTGGTCCAGAAGGTTCAGTCCGCCAAGAGCGGACTGACTGAAGCTTGTACTAGCCTTTTAACAGGCTTTGAGGTAAGTAAAGAATGTGTAAATAATATTACCGCATAGACAGTAGCCCCTGATGCTCTGTTTGGCGTTCGGGAAGAAAAGCCGAAGAGAGGATCAAATAAAATTCGCAGGAGTCTAACAAAAAGGAGTCAATATGCGTATGCAGGCTTCTCTGCTGGCGTCCGCCGCACTGACTGCGGAAGTGGACACGCTAAAGCAGAACCTCGAGCAGTCCGAGCAAGAGCTCGGGCGTGCCAAGAAGCAGCTTGAGGACAAGGAAGGTAAGAAATACCTTGTTTAAATATATATAAAAAAGGTGCAATTGCAAAAAATGACAGGATTATCGTGGCTATTGTAGGGGCCACGTCTGAGGTGGCGACCCTTAAGCAAGCGCTGGTCGAGGCCGAGAAGAGGGCGGCCACGGAGCGCACCGAGCGGGAGAAGTATGAGGCCCAGGTTGGCAAGGTGCAGCAAGAGCTCCAGGCTCTCATGAAAAAACATGAGAGTTTGGAGCTTGACTCAAAGACGCGAGCGTCCGAGCTCGCGATGGCTATTGAAAATGCCAAGTCTGCCAAGGCCGAATCCCAGAAGACCCTCCAGGAGTTGGATGCGGTGAAAAAGATAGCGGCGGGTAAGGCATTCTTTATGCAAAGCAAACACATAAACGTGAGTTACTTGTTACTTACCCGAATCCGGAGCTCTCCAGGAGCATTCGCAGATCTTCCCCGTAGCGTGTCCGATGCCGCCGCATTCTATCGAGCCGAGGAGGGCAGCTCGACAGAGAAGGTGTTCTGGTCTCAGTATGCTGAGGCCGGACACCCCGTGCCCCTGAGCGACCAGCTGAAGCAACTGGTCGAGCTCCACAAGGCGGCCGAACAGGCCATGAAGGGCCTCATAGTTCGGCTGTGGCCTGGAGAGGCTCTGCCTGGGAGCTATTTCGGGCTGGTGCGGCGGCTGGTGGGGGCCTGTCCAAGGCTCGAAGTCATCAAGCGCTCCGTCTGCATTGAAGGTGCCCGTAGGGCCCTTGCCCGTGCTAAGGTGCACTGGGGCAAGCTGGATGCTGAGAAGCTTGTGAAGGACGGGCCACCGCCGGGGAAAGAGCATCGCAAGCCCGAGAATTATTATACGGATGTTCTGAAGGGTGCCCGCCTTGTGGCGGATGAATGTTCCAGGGATGTAATTTTTGAGTAAAACTCGCTCGTTTTGTCCTGTGCGCTGAAAACTTGTTCATATGCGCTAAGCAATGCTGTTGGAATTTAAAATATTACCTTCTGTGCGGCTGTTTATCAATTCTGAGAGATGGCGAGTCGTCGGCTTCTGCCCCCGTGCCGCTAGTGCTGGGGTGTTCGGGGATAAACCTGAGCGCTCTTTTTCCCATGTTTGGGTCCTTCGAGGGAGGCGCTCAGCACAACGAACAAGGCAATCGGACTATAATGCGTGAACACTCTCACTTAGCCATAGAATTCTATAATTTTAAATTTCGGCGAAGCCCCTGGTATTCGGAAGACCGAGTTCGGGGCGCTATCCACGCCTTGGCCGGACAGAGCCGACTCCTCGCTCTAAGCGGCATAAGTCTTTAGGGACTCGAAAAACCTCTCGAACAGCGACCGGCTCTCGCTTCATCATGACAGTCAGTTTTAGCTTTCTCTACTGAGGTGCTCGACCCAGCTCAACTGGGGCACAATCGCAGTAGTTCTCCTAGTGCTACCTTAGCCGATATAGCGGAACGTAAGGCACCAAAACATAGGAGCCGGGCAAACCCAACTATTGACCCAAGACATGATTCGGAGCCGATGCATATAATGCTATAAGTTCGGGGTGCCGCACTTGTTAAAGTGTTCGGACTTCTCACACCATATTGAGGGGTACTAAAGCCCCTGGCGTATTTTGGCCGTACCAAAGTGTACGGGTGCAACATGTCGTTAAGGAACATATATTTGTAAAAAAAGAGTAATGCAAAAATAGACAAAAGCTATGCATTGTTTATTAAAAAGGGCTGCGATCAAAGCAGAACGATACAAATAATGCGATAAGCAAAAGGTTGGACTATTTAACATGTCCGTTCCAGGGGCAGGCTGCGGAATGGTATGCGAAACAGGTATACTGCTCGTGATAGAGACCACCTGGGAGTTCCGTAATGCGGCATGGCTTGTCTGCTTCCCTGGTTCTTGCATCGTTTGTGCGGCAATTGAACTGCCGAACAGGCCTTCCGAAGAATGGAGTCCTGAAAGTAAGAGAAAATTAAAAAATCGGCAGCCCCTGGTGCGGTTTAAGCCGTGTTTCGGGCGTGCCGTGATGGTGCCCCTCCCCCTGTACCCATGGTATTTCTAGAGCGTAGTTATGTACGCGAAGCACTGGCGTCGCATTTTTGCGAGGGCTGGGGTTGGGGCCGCATTGCTACGCCTGCTCGGAACGTGCCAGGCGGTCTTGTTGTAGGTTACTCCGGGCGCGCTTGACGGTGTCCGGACGTTTAATGGCCGGACTGGAGAACTGCCTGGAGAGGCTGCTTTGTACTTCCGCTGCAAGGGCCGCCGTGTGCTCCTCCGTTCGGAGAGAGCGTTCAGTGTTTCCATTGACCGTAATTACTCCTCGAGGGCCTGGCATCTTGAGCTTAAGGTATGCGTAGTGCGGTACCGCATTGAACTTGGCGAATGCGGTTCGCCCGAGCAGTGCGTGATAGCCACTGCGGAATGGGACTATGTCGAAGATTAACTCCTCGCTTCGGAAATTATCCGGAGATCCGAAGACCACTTCAAGTGTGACTGAGCCTGTACAGTTGGCCTCTACACCTGGTATTACGCCTTTAAAGGTCGTTTTGGTGGGCTTAATCCTCGAGGGATCTATGCCCATTTTCCGCACTGTATCCTGGTAAAGCAGGTTCAGGCTGCTGCCGCCGTCCATAAGGACTCTAGTGAGATGAAATCCGTCAATAATTGGGTCTAGAACCAATGCGGCGAATCCGCCATGACGGGTGCTAGTGGGATGGTCCCTTCGATCAAAGGTGATCGGGCAGGAGGACCATGGGTTGAACTTTGGGGCGACTGGCTCTACCGCGTATACGTCCCTTAACGCGCGCTTCCGCTCCCTCTTGGGGATGTGGGTTGCGTATATCATGTTCACCGTCCGCACTTGTGGGGGAAAACCCTTCTGTCCACTGTTGTTCGGCGGCCGGGGCTCTTCGTCGTCATCGCTATGCAGCCCCTTGTCGTATTTTCGGCATTTAACTTGCCTGCCTGCTTGAACACCCAACAATCCCTGTTGGTGTGATTGGCCGGCTTTTCGGGGGTGCCATGTATCTGGCACAAGCGGTCGAGTATTCGGTCCAAACTGGACGGGCCCCTAGGATTTCTTTTGAATGGCTTTTTCCGCTGACCGGATTTATAGCCTCTGAATCCGGCATTAACTGCCGTATCCTCAGCATTGTCGCCGTTAATGCGGCGCTTCTGCTTGTTGCGACGCGACCTGCCACTACTGTCCCTGGTATCCGAATTACCAGGGTTCTTGGTCATATTGTTGCTACGAGCAAGCCAGCTGTCTTCTCCCGGCAAAAGCGGGTCATGAGTGTCGTGAGTGCTGCCATAGATTTCGGCTTTTCCTGTCCAAGGTGCCGGGCAAGCCACTCGTCACGGATATTGTGCTTGAAGGCTGCTAGGGCCTCTGCGTCCGGACAGTCGACTATTTGATTTTTCTTTGTTAGGAACCGTGTCCAGAATTGCCTGGCCGATTCCTCTGGCTGCTGAATTACGTGGCTTAGGTCATCGGCGTCTGGTGGTCGCACATAAGTGCCCTGGAAATTGTCGAGGAATGCGGCTTCCAGGTCCTCCCAACAACTGATTGATCCTGCTGGCAAGCTGTTAAGCCAATGCCGAGCTGGTCCTTTAAGCTTGAGTGGGAGGTATTTGATGGCGTGGAGATCATCGCCGCGGGCCATGTGGATATGAAGGAGATAATCCTCGATCCATACCGCAGGATCTGTTGTGCCATCATATGATTCGATGTTTACGGGTTTGAAACCCTCGGGGATTTGATGATCCATTACTTCGTCTGTGAAGCATAGTGGGTGTGCGGCGCCTCTGTACTGGGCTATATCACGACGTAGCTCCAATGAGCTTTGTCTACTGTGTTCGGCCCTACCGGATTTGTGTCCGGCGTGACGGTTACCGTCTCGAGTCGTGGGGCGCCCACGCGATCCGTAGATCGATCTTGTTTGCCTTGCCTTGTCCTCCAACATATCTCGCAGGTCAGGCGCATTTTCCCGTGCCTTGGTACGGGGTGCGGCTTGAGTGGAGGGCCGAGAGGCCTCTCTGTCGCGGCCACGAGGTGGCCGGTCGGCCGTATCAAGTGCTGGTGATGTAGGTTTAAGTGCTTCCTCCTCTAATCGGGGTAGCAACCTGCGCTTTGGGTAGCTCTTGGAGGGGCGTTCGAGTTTATGCTCTTCGGCCGCAAGGACTTCAGTCCATCTGTCGACTAGCAAATCTTGATCAGCTCTAAGCTGTTGCTGTTTTTTCTTGAGGCTTCTTGCCGTGGCCATAAGCCTGCGTTGAAAACGCTCTTGCTCGACGGGATCCTCTGGCACGACGAATTCGTCGTCGTCGAGGCTTGCCTCGTCTTCGGAGGGAGGCATATAATTATCGTCCTCGACCTCTCTGTCTGCCGCTCTCTCATGAGGGCTGGCTTCTCCATCCTCTTGTGCTGAATCTTGCTGGAGGGGGTTTTCTTCGGCACTCTCCGGAGTATTATTATCTCCGATGCTGGAATCACCGTATTTGCTTTGGCGGGATTTTGAGCGGCGCCGCTGACGCCGGCGCTTAGGCTGTTTCTTGGAGGGGTCATCCTCCGCTGTTCCATCGCCATCTCCTTCTTTTGGGGTGTCCACCATGTATATGTCATATGACGAGGTGGCTTTCCAGGGCCCAATAGGCGCTGGTTCTTCATCGTCTCCTGCATCGGCGTCCATACCGTCGATGTCTTCGGAGTCGAAGTCGAGCATGTCGGTTAAATCGTCGACAGTGGCTACAAAGTGGGTGGTGGGTGGGCTTTGAATTTCTTCATCGTCCGTATCCCAACCTTGCTGACCGTAGTCCGGCCAGGGCTCTCCTGATAAAGAGAGAGACTTTAGTGTCTTCAAAATATCGCCGAAAGGCGAGTGCTGAAAGATGTCCGCGGCAGTAAACTCCATGATCGGCGCCCAATCGGATTCGATCGGCAGGGGCGCGGAGGGTTCGGAGTCCGGAGAGGAGTCCGGCTCCTTGGAGTCACGAGTCTCGCGGAGTGCGGGGCTGGTGTTCGGCTCGATCGCCGTTGGGATCGCAGCCCCCGAGGCGGCGTCCAACCACCCATCCTCGATCGGCGCAGTTGGCTCCGAATTAAGGGTCGAAGCCGATGCGGGTGCGGCCTCCAGGGCACTGTTCGGCGGCAGAGCTAGATCATGCTCGTCGTGACAGTGCGGCGCGCTCGGCAGTGGCTCGAATCCGTCGAAGATCAAGTCCCCGCGGATGTCAGCCGTGTAGTTTAAACTTCCAAATCTGACCTGACGGCCAGGGGCATAGCTTTCGATCTGCTCCAGATGGCCAAGTGAATTGGCCCGCAGTGCGAAGCCGCCGAAGACGAAGATCTGTCCGGGGAGGAAGGTCTCACCCTGGACTGCATCGCTATTGATGATCGTAGGAGCCATCAAGCCTAACGGCGACGACACAGAGGAACTCTCAATGAAAGCACCAATGTCGGTGTCAAAACCGGCGGATCTCGGGTAGGGGGTCCCGAACTGTGCGTCTAGGCCGGATGGTAACAGGAGGCAAGGGACACGAAGTTTTACCCAGGTTCGGGCCCTCTTGATGGAGGTAAAACCCTACGTCCTGCTTGATTAATATTGATGATATGGCTAGTACAAGAGTAGATCTACCACGAGATCGGAGAGGCTAAACCCTAGAAGCTAGCCTATGGTATGATTGTTGTTCTGTATGTTGTCCTACGGACTAGAACCCTCCGGTTTATATAGACACCGGAGAGGGTTAGGGTTACACAAAGTCGGTTACAATGGAAGGAGATCTATATATCCGTATCGCCAAGCTTGCCTTCCGCGCCAAGGAAAGTCCCTTCCGGACACGGGACGAAGTCTTCAATCTTGTATCTTCATAGTCCGGGAGTCCGGCTGAAGGTATAGTCCGACCATCCGGACACCCCCTAATCCAGGACTCCCTCACCCGCCATTACCATGGGCGCGGCCATAGTGGCTGTTTCGGAGCGCAAGAGCTTGTGCTTGAGGAGGGTGCCGTCTCGGCACCCATTGATGAAGTACTGATGGCTTGAACTTTGTGGAGGCCCTCGCAGCTGTTCGGAGCTCGGTCCAGCATGCGAGGTACTCGCGGCCAGTTTCCGCCGGCCCCTACACGCACATGGCGAGCTGACTGGGGCGGCCGGGTTGCTTGTAGGTGCCGGTGAAGTTGCGCACAAAAGTCTGCTCGAAGTCGACCCACGTGTTGATGCTGCCGGCCAGCAAACTATTCAACCAGGTGCGGGCCGACCCCTGGAGCATGAGAGGTGCGTAGTGCACGGCGAGGCGGTGGTTGCCGCGGGCGATGCCTATGGCGGTGGTGTAGTCGGTGAGCCAGTCCTCCGGCTTCATAGTGCCATTGTACTTGGGGGTGTCGCAGGGGAGCGTGAACCCTTTGGTGAAAGGCTCACCCCGAATGCATGGCCCGAAGCACGCCGGTCCGACGGGGCCAGTCTCCTCCAGCTCCTAGGAGAGGGCGAGTCGGTCGAGGCGGTGACGGGCGTCGGATTTGTCGATGTCGCGTGGGCCCAGCCGGTCGGTGACCGTGCCGCGAGGGGCCGGGTCACCTGCAGTCAGACGTCGGCCGGGTTGGAGCAGGGGATCGAGGCGGCGCCGGGCCTTGGAGGCCGGCTCGTCCGCCAAGCCGCCAGCGGCCATCAGGGCAGGGTTGCACCGGGTCCAGGTGCGAACGGAGTGCGCCTCGCCGGGTGGTGAAGACGCCGTGTGCTGGAAATCGCCGGGTCCAGCGACACGAGCGGAGCCAAATCCGGCCAGCATGGCGAGTTGGTTGAGTTGGTCCTGTTGCGCGTTAGCCGCAGCGAGGAGGTCGTTCACCCTCTTGAGGTGATCCTGCAGCTCTTCGCCCGCAAGCTGATCCATGCCGGCTGCGGCCGCCTGGGCGGCGCACATGTTCTTTGCGGGAGTCTCGTAGACGGGAGGGAGGGCACCGAAAGCGCGCCCGATCGCGCCACCCCGGGCTCGCACGTCGGCGACCCGGCTCGGCTCGGGGGCTGCAGGTGTGAAGGCGTAGGCGGCATTGCGCTCTAGCTGGGCAGAGTCGAGGTGATGCTGCGTGGCGGTGAGCGTCTCGGTGAGGTCCAGCAGGCGCTGGCGATCGTCGTTGAGGCGATTCCGGACCTCGGCGATGTTAGAGGCGTCGATGTCAGTGCTGATGGGAACGCGGAGGCTCTGTATTGTGGCGCGCAGTGGGTTGGGTGAGCCAGCCCTATCCGCCATGGGCTTAGCTTCGGCGGCCTTCCTCGCCACGCTCGATAATGAGGAGGCATCGATATCGGTGACGAAAACTTCCACACAGAGGTCCATCGCGCCGGTGGGAGCGCCGTCGTTGATGGAGAGCGGGGAGTCGGAAAATCTAAGTACCTCGCGGGGGTACTTGTCATCCGTAGGCGCGTTGGAGATGTGCAACGTGGCGAAGGAGGCGGCGAGCGCGTCGATGACGTCGTCCACTAGCGTGACAGGCTCGTCGGAGTCGGAGAAGATCCCTGTCTGAAGCATGCTACTGGTCAGGACCTCGAGTCGCCCCGCGGTAGGCGCCAACTATCGTGGTGGGCGCACGGCAGATGCCATGGGATGGCTAAGGAGAGGAGGAGGCTCGAGGGCACTGGTGGGCTCCAAAGGCGAGGTCGGCATGAGCGAGCGCCGGACGCAAGACATACCCAGGTTCGGGGCTCTCCGGAGAGATAAAACCCCTAGTCCTGCCGAGTGTGGTTTATATGTAACAGTACAGAGTTGCTCCTAGAGCTGTATGGAGGGAGAAGGAGGTCTAGCCAAGGCTTAGGCTGCTAACTCTCCTCGGGTGTTGCTTTTCTGGGTGTGTGTGATCGATTGTGTGAATGAAGTGGGTTCTGCCCGTATGCATGGGGGCTCCTGGGGGTTTTACAGGTCACCCCCCAGGGGTACAAGGGTAATGTTACAAGGCTGTAGGGTCGGGTTGTCAGTGTCCAGGAACCCGGTGCTGGGACCCGCCGGGTACCAGGGCTTGCCGGGTTCTCCAGGCGCGGGCCCCATGCGCCTAGGGGGCACTGTGTTTCGTCTTGTCGATCGTCAGGGCATGGCCGGGTTGAGTCGGCTACAATGATGCTCCATCAGGTCGCCACTTGTGGGCGTCATTGGTCACGCTGGGACACTGTTACCACGTAAGGCCTAGCTAGTGGGTGGGCGTAGGGCACTGTAGCCACGCCGGCCCTAGTCAGCAGGTAGGTAGAGGGCATTGGTGCCTCGTCCAGCTGGCCAGAGGCATGGGCGTGGTACTGTGACATTGATCATTAGCTGGCGGAGACTCGTCCCATTGTACGGTTGGGATGGGACGGCCGCTGACCCTTGGCCGGGTTTGGAGAACACGCCAAGGGCGGTGCTGGCTTGCTGGAGAAGTCTTGAGCTTGGTTGTTGGGGCCGAGTCAAGGAGCCTGGCCGGGTTGGCTTGCTTGGCCGGATCGAGCGACCTGGCCGAGTCAAGCAACTCAGCCAAGGTCGGGCCAGATTGAGGGGCGATGCTGGTCCCGTTGTTTTTGAAAAGGATTCGGGTTCCGTTGCCTGCCTGGGGTTCATCCCCTCGACACATCTTATTTTGCATAGAACAACGGTAGCATTATAAGATGATACCTTCACTTAATTTCAAGACAAAAGTGTTCTCCCTGAGTATGCACCATTGCTACAGTTCGTCGTTTCGAGACATCATGTGATGATCGGGTGTGATAGACTCTACGTTCACATACAACGGGTGTAAGACAGTTTTGCACATGCAGAATACTTGGGTTAAACTTGACGAGCCTAGCATGTACAAACATGGTCTCAGAACACTGGAGACCGAAAGGCCCAAGATTAGTCATATAGTAGATATGATCAACATAGAGATGTTCACCATTGATGACTACCCCATCTCACGTGATGATCGAACATGGGTTCACTACTAGGGAAAAGCCTAGCAGTAGCGCTGGTTTTTGGCCTATCAGTAGCGCGGGTTGCCGCGCTACTGATAAGGCGCTACAGCTAAAGGTTAGCAGTAGTGTTGGTCAACACACGCTATTGCTATATGTACTTAGTAGCAGAGCTTTTTTCATAACACACTACTGGTAAGTACTAGCAGCACGCCTACGCCCCCGCGCTACTTTTACTATTGTGTATTCTATTTCTTTTCATTTTATGTCGTTTCATACACTATTATACAAGTTTTCATACAATAGCAATTTAGAGATTATTTTTACATCATAATGAGTTATTATATCACTGGGTGAAAGAACCGTGGACTAGTTTCAAGTGGATGGATCATCATCATCATATCATTAACAACTTATTATCATAATACATCATTGTCATATAACACCTCCTCATGATCATCATTTTCATCAATGAGACATCATATAGCAAGTTGGTCACTAGTTATAATCACAACTCCTCCTCATCAACTCTAACACAATGTATCACATAATAACACATTGTACCTAGGACCTACTCCTCTCTCACAGGACCTACTACCCTCTCTTAGGTAAAATAGCATAAAACAAGATAGGCCCTGACTCTCCATTATGGAGAATGGAGATTATCCTATCTCCAATTCTTGCGCTTCGCACAATGTTGCTTCCAAGTAGCTCCTTATGATTGACCATACATTTTTTCCAATCTTTGATTGTCATGTCTTCATCAGTTTTAGAAATCCGGTATGAACAGGAGTGATTTCTAGGATGATCTGGAAGTAAGTTCATAACATCAAGGCGACCTTTCGGAAACATCAGATGAGGCACACAATCCTTTGGGATTTTCTGTTGAAAAACATAGTAATAACTTCGTAGTTAGCAATGTAGTTGAGTTTTAGAAGAATTTATGCAAAAGATGCACGGATGTCGTAATAGTAAAGAATCATACCATGGCATCTCCATGGATGTTACCATAGTTCAACACGTGCACTAGTGGCACGTGTTGACCATAATGTGGAGGAGTTTGATAATAGATATTGTAATTCTCAAGATCATTAATAAATGAGATCAGATGATTTTTCTCCTGATAAGTTAATTCTGAGCCATCGGTGTAGTAGGTTCTGTCTACCATCTTCTGCACATTCTTTGAAGAATGGAAATAAGATATCAATGGAAATAAGCTGTCAACTATTTTGAATAAATAATATAAATTACTTAATAACTATGTTTTAGAAACTCAGATTGCGGTAGAACTGGAAGTGTATCAATAAGGACCCAAATGTCCATATTATCTTGCTCGATGTCAGGATCTCCAAGATCCATGGTGACAAGCATACCCTCATGAAAAGCATACGTCTTGCAAAGTGCTTCCCAATCCGGGCAACCAAAATGGGTTACGCTCTCAGAATTGTATAGATTTACATCAAAATCCATACCATGATGGGTGCTTAGCTGAATTATCTTTGTTTCCATACTTTTATGATCTTCAAAATACATCCTCTCCAAGACATAGCGTCTTGCATGGCATGGGATAAGCTAGTCGAATTGTAAAAGACGAAAATTACACATTGAAGAAGCAGAAGTTGAGCCTAATTACAAAAAAACACTTGCCGTCGTTGCGTACCGTTTCAACATTGAAGGTCTCCTGGAGCTTAATGCTGAACCGCCAACCTTCTACCAGGTGAGGCCTGTCGCACTGACCCTGGCTGTCGCCGCACCAGTCGCACTCCGCCGGGAGACTTTCGTCGTCCGACGACGACATCGACAACATTTCCTATGTTGATAACTGAAAGATTAAACTTGTACAATTAAATATATGTACTACAAAAACTAAATTAGATCATTATTATTCATCACGGGCTGACTATCGGTCTGTCGAGTCTTTTCTTGAAAATGCTCAGCTCACGTGGTGTATACATTCGATCATTGGTGATGGTCGCTCCTCCTTTCGTCCCCGAGTGCATTAGACCAAAATGTCTAGCGCGTGGGAACGAAGGAGAAGCGACCCCCATGACAACAGTCGGGATTCTTCGTCCTCTGATATATGGTGGAGACTCTCCCTCACTGATTCCTCTCTGACATTTGCGACCGTCAGTGATGGTCGTTAGTCCTCCTTCCCCTAGTGCATAACAAAGGTCTAGCACAAGGAGAAGAAGGAGAAACGACCCCCACAACAATAGTCGGGATTCTTCGTCCTTTCTCATATATGGTGGACACACTCCCTCACTGATTTTTCGACCGTCAGTGATGGTCGTTATTCCTCCTTACCCTAGTGCATAACAAAGGTCTAGCACAAGGAGAAGAAGGAAAACGGCCCCCACGACAACAGTCGGGATTCTTCTTCACTCATTCGTTGACTGTTATGTATGGAGCCTCAACAAACTTAGAGTCAACCCGAAATGTCGTTTAATTATTTTTCTAGAAAATCCAGGCCACTCGATATTTCCTACATATTCTAGCACAAGTCATGGCAAAAATCATGGAAAAATCCGACATGACCTTTGCTAAAAAAAGACATATTGAGCGTCTGAAATTTGCTGAAACGGAAATTAATCAACACCCCGACAAAAACATAGGCCACTCGGAGGTGTTACCTGCAAACATGGCCATCCACTTGGGCAAGCACATATCCTATTTGAGCAACACAAGATATACATGTTTATATCTACATCATATGAACATTCAAGCTTGATGGTCATTTCATTTCAATGGTTGAAAATATGAACAAAAACATTTCCGAATATCTTATAGGACTCATATTGACTAGTTCTATTAATTTTCTTACTAAAAATAAACTAGTTCTATAGTAAAATTTTAATTAGATCATCAAATCTCATATACCTAAATTTTCTTACTAAAAATAAACTAGTTCTATTAATTCAACTAGTTCAACTAAGCACTTACTATAAATAAAAATAAACTAGTTCTTACTAAAAATAAAATAGTTCAACTAGTTCTATTAATTTTTTTTACTAATTCTATTAAACACTTACTAAAAAAAGTAAAAAAATTACATTATACAAGAAGAGTAAAAAAGAGTTTAGGGTTTAGGAGAAATGGAGGGAGGAGGGGGTGGGAGGAGGGAAGAGGAGGAGGGAGGAGAGAGGAGGAGGGGAGGAGGGCAGCCGACTCCGAGGAGGGAGGAGGGGGCGACCAGAGGAGGAGGGAGGAGGGGGCGGCCGAAGGAGGAGGGAGGAGGGGCGGCCAAAGGAGGAGGGAGGGGAGGAGGGAGGTGGAGGGATGGAGGGACTACCTCAGTGGAGTCGGAGCAGCGGCGGCGGGCAACGACGATGATCGGGGAACAACGGCGGCGGCGGACGAGAGGGGGGGGGGTGCGGGGGAGAGTGAGTGAGAGGGAGAGTGAGAGGGTCAACCGTGCGGGGATGATAAGGTAGGGTTAGTAGCAGCGTGGGTTTAAGAAAAGCACTACTACTACGGAGCATAGAAGTAGCGCTGGATAAGGATACGCGTTGCTGCTAAGTGGGGCTAGCCATGTGCGCCCAGTTCAAACTTAGAAGCAACACATTTTTCTAACACGCGCTACTGCTAACAAGATAGAAATACCGGCTTTTACGGCCGCGCGCTACTACTAAGTAGTAGTAGCGCCTCATTTTAACCAGCGCTACTGGTAAGCTTCTGTGTATAAGGTTTTCCCTAGTAGTGGTTAGTTGATTTGGATCATGTATCACTTAGATAACTCGAGAGATGTTTATTGAAGTGGGAGTTCTTAAGTAATTTGATTAATTGAACTTAATTTATCATGAACTTAGTCTTATAGTTTTGCATATCTATGTTGTAGATCAACGGCCCGAGCTACCGTTCCCCTGAATTTTAACGCGTTCCTAGAGAAAGCTAAGTTGAAAGATGATGGTAGCAACTACACGGACTGGGTCCATAACTTGGGGATTATCCTCATTGCTGCACAGAAGAATTATGAGATGCACCATTAGGTGAAAGGCCTACTGCAGGAGCTGAAGCTGATGTTACGAACGTCTGGCAAGCTCAATCTGATGACTACTCAATAGTTCAGTGTGCCATGCTTTACGTCTTAGAACCGGGATTTCAAAGACGTTTTGAACGTCATGGAGCATATGAGATGTTCCAAGAATTGAAGTTAATATTTCAAGCAAATGCCCGGGTTGAGTGATATGAAGTCTCCAACAAGTTCTATAGTTGCAAGATGGAGGAGAATAGTTCTGTCAGTGAACACATACTCAAAATGTCTGGGTATCATAACCACTTGACTCAGCTTGGAGTTGAAATTCCAGTTGATAGTGTTATTGACAGAGTTCTTCAATCATTTCCACCAAGCTACAAAGGCTTCGTGATGAACTATAATATGCAAGGGATGAATAAAACGATTCCTGAGCTCTTTGCAATGCTTAAGGCTGCGGAGGTAGAAATCAAGAAAGAGCATCAAGTGTTGATGGTTAACAAGACCACTAGTTTCAAGAAAAAGGGCAAGGGAAAGAAAGGGAACTTCAAGAAGAATGGCAAGCAAGTTGCCACTCCCAGGAAGAAGCCCAAAGCTGGACCCAAGCCTGAAACTAGGTGCTTCTGCTACAAAGGGACTGGTCACAGAAAACGGAACTGCCCCAAATACTTGGCGGATAAGAAGGATGGCAAAGTGATAAAGGTATATTTGATATACATGTTATTGATGTGTACCTTACTAATGCTCATAGTAGTGCCTGGGTATTTGATACTGGTGCAGTTGCTCATATTTGTAACTCGAAACAGGAGCTACGGATGAAACGAAGATTGGCTAAGGACGAGGTGACGATGAACGTCGGGAATGGTTCCAAGGTCGATGTGATTGACATCGGCACGATGAACGTCGGGAATGGTTCCAAGGTTGACGTGATTGCCATCAGCACTCTACCTCTACATCTACCTTCAACATTAGTTTTAGATCTGAATAATTGTTATTTGGTGCCAGTGTTGAGCATGAACATTATATTTGGATCTTGTTTAATGTGAGACGTCTATTCATTTAAATCAGAGAATAATGGTTGTTCTATTTATATGAGTAATATCTTTTATGGTCATGCACCCTTGATGAACGGTCTATTCTTGTTGAATATTGATCATAGTGATACACATATTCATAATATTGGTGCCAAAAGATGCAAAGTTGATAATGATAGTGCAACATATTTGTGGCACTACCGTTTAGGTCATATTGGTGTAAAGCGCTGATACGTCCATTTTGCATCATGCTTTTATATCGATATTTATTGCATTATGGGCTGTTATTACACATTATGTCACAATACGTATGCCTATTCTCTCTTATTTTACAATGTTTACATGAAGAGGGAGAATGCCGACAGCTGGGATTCTGGGATGGGGAAAAAGCAAATATTAGAGACCTATTCTGCACAGCTCCAAAAGTCCTGAACCTTCACAGAAGTTATTTCCAGAATATATAAAAAATACTGAGCGAAGAAAGTTCCAGAAGGGGGCCACACCCTGCCCACGAGGGTGGGGGCGCGCCCTACCCCCCTGGGCATGCCCCCTGCCTCGTGGGCCCCCTGGTGGCCCTCCGATGCCCATCTTCTGCTATATCAAGTCTTTCGTCGAGGAAAAAATCAGAAGCAATCTTTGGAGAAGAAACTCCGCCGCCATGAGGCGGAACCTTGGCGGAACCAATCTAGGGCTCCGGCAGAGCTATTCTGCCGGGGAAACTTCCCTCCGGGAGGGGGAAATCATCACCACTGTCATCACCAACGATCCTCTCATCGGGAGGGGGTCAATCTCCATCAACATCTTCACCAGCATCATCTCATCTCAAATCCTAATTCATCTCTTGTATCCAATCTTTGTATCCAAACCTTAGATTGGTACCTGTGGGTTGCTAGTAGTGTTGATTACTCCTTGTAGTTGATGCTAGTTGGTTTACTTGGTGGAAGATCATATGTTCAGATCCGTTATGCATATTGATACCCCTCTGATTATGAACATGAATATGCTTTGTGAGTAGTTACGTTTGTTCCTGAGGACATGGGAGAAGTCTTGCTATAAGTAGTCATGTGAATTTGGTATTCGTTCGATATTTTGATGAGGTATATGTTGTCATCCCTCTAGTGGTGTCATGTGGACATCGACTACATGACACTTCACCATTGTTTGGGCCTAGCGGGAGGCATTGGGAAGTAATAAGTAGATGATGGGTTGCTAGAGTGACAGAAGCTTAAACCATAGTTTATGTGTTGCTTCGTAAGGGGCTGATTTGGATCCATATGTTTCATGCTATGGTTAGGTTTAACTTAATACTTCTATTGTAGTTGCGGATGCTTGCAATGGGGGTTAATCATAAGTGGAATGCTTGTCCAAGTAAGGACAATACCCAAGCACCGGTCCACCCACATATCAAATTATCAAAGTACCAAACGCAAATCATATGAGCGTGATGAAAACTAGCTTGACGATAATTCCCATGTGTCCTCGGGAGCACTTTACTTCATATAAGAGTTTGTCCAGGCTTGTCCTTTGCTACAAAAAGGATTGGGCCATCTTGCTGCACCTTATTTACTTTTATTACTTGCTACTTGTTACAAATTAACTTATCACAAAACTAGCTGTTACCGATAATTCCAGTGCTTGCAGAGAATACCTTACTGAAAACTACTTATCATTTCCTTCTGCTCCTTGTTGGGTTCGACTCTTACTTATCGAAAGGACTACGATAGATCCCCTATACTTGTGGGTCATCAAGACTCTTTTCTGGCGCTGTTGCCAGGGAGTGAAGCTACTTTGGTAGGTGTAATTTGGTAAGTAAAAATTTATATAGTGTGCTAAAATTTACTGTCACTTGTTACTATGGAACATAATCTTTTGAGGGGCTTGTTCTGGGTATCTTCACCCTGACCAGTAGAGCAAAGAGTTGCTCCTCAACCTACTAAACCTACTGAAAATGTTTACTTTGAAATTCCTTCGTGTATGATAGAGAAACTACTAGCTAATCCTTTTGCAGGAGATGGAACATTGCATCCTGATTTACACCTAGTCTATGTGGATGAAGTTTGTGGATTATTTAAGCTTGCAGGTATGCCCAATGATGTTATCAAGAATAAGGTCTTCCCTTTATCTTTGAAGGGAGAGGCATTGACATGGTATAGGCTATGTGATGATATGGGATCATGGGACTACAAGCGATTGAAATTGGAATTTCATCAGAAGTTTTATCCTATGCATCTTGTTCATCATGATCGTAATTTTATATATATATATATATATATATATATATATATATATATATATATATATATATATAATTTTTGGCCTCACGAAGGAGAAAGCATCGCTCAAGCTTGGGGGAGGCTTAAGTCAATGTTATATTCATGCCCCAATCATGAGCTCTGAAGAGAAATGATTATTCAAAAAATTTATGCTCGACTTTCTCTCAATAATCGCTCCATGCTCGATACTTCTTGTACCGGATCTTTTATGATGAATACTATTGAATTCAAATGGGATTTATTGGAAAGAATTAAACACAACTCTGAAGATTGGGACCTCGACAAAGGTAAGGAGTCAGGTATAACACCTAAGTTTGATTGTGTTAAATCTTTTATGGATACCGATGCTTTCCGTGAATTTAGCACTAAATATGGACTTGACTCTGAGATAGTAGCTTCTTTCTGTGAATCCTTTGCTACTCATGTTGATCTCCCAAAGGAGAAGTGGTTTAAATATAATCCTCCCATTGAGGTAAAATAAGTTGCACCTATTATAGTTGAAGGAAAGACTATCACTTATGATGATCCTGTTGTTCCTCCTGCTTACATTGAGAAACCACCTTTCCCTGTTAGAATAAAGGATCATGCTACAGTTTCAACTATGGTTAACAAAAGTAATATTAAGACACCTAAACCCCCTGAGAAAATTAAAGTTGAACCTAGAATTGCTATGGTTAAAGATCTCTTGGCCGATAATATTGATGGGCATGTTATTTACTTCTGCAATGAAGCTGCTAGAATTGCTAGACCTGATGCTAAAAATAAAAATAGACCTGTTGTAGGCATGCTTGTTATTTTTGTTAAAACAGGAGATCATTATTATCATGGTTTATGTGATATGGGTGCTAGTGCAAGTGCAATACCTCATTCCTTATACAAAGAAATTATGCATGATATTGCACCTGCTGAGATAGAAGATATCAATGTTACCATTAAACTTGCCAATAGAGATACTATTTCACCAATTGGGATTGTTAGAGATGTTGAAGTCTTGTGTGGGAAAGTTAAATATCATGCTAATTTTCTTGTTCTTGGTTCCCCACAAGATGATTTTTGTCCCATTATATTTGGTAGACCCTTCTTGAATACTGTTAATGCTAAGATAGACTGCAATAAGGATATTGTTTCTGTTGGTTTAGGGGATATGTCTCATGAGTTTAATTTTGCTAAATTTAGTAGACAACCCCGTGATGAGGAATTTCCTAGTAAAGATGAAATTATTGGTCTTGCTTCTATTGCCGTGCCTCCTACTGATCCTTTAGAACAATATTTGCTAGACCATGAAAATGATATGTTTATGAATGAAAGAAGGGAAATAGATGAAGTATTCTTTAAACAGGGACCTATTCTGAAACACAACTTGCCTGTTGAAATCCTAGGGGATCCTCCTCCACCCAAGGGTGATCCCGTGTTTGAGCTTAAACCATTGCCTGATACTCTTAAATATGCTTATCTTGATGAAAAGAAGATATATCCTGTTATTATTAGTGCTAACCTTTCAGAGCATGAAGAAGAGAGATTATTGAAAACTCTGAAGAAGCACCGTGCTGCTATTGGATATACTCTTGATGATCTTAAGGGCATTAGTCCCACTCTATGTCAACACAAAATAAATTTGGAGAAAGACGCCAAACCAGTTATTGATCACCAACGACGGCTAAATCCTAAGATGAAAGAAGTGGTAAGAAAGGAAATATTAAAGCTCCTTGAAGCAGGTATAATTTATCCCGTTGCTGATAGTCAGTGGGTAAGCCCTGTCCATTGTGTCCCTAAGAAGGGAGGTATTACTGTCGTTCCTAATGATAAAGATGAATTGATTCCACAAAGAATTATTACAGGTTATAGGATGGTAATTGATTTCCGCAAATTAAATAAAGCTACTAAAAAGATCATTACCCTTTGCCTTTCATTGATCAAATGCTAGAAAGATTATCCAAACATACACATTTTTGCTTTCTAGATGGTTACTCTGGTTTCTCTCAAATACCCGTGTCAGCTGATGATCAAGAAAAGACTACTTTTACTTGCCCTTTCGGTACCTTTGCTTATAGACGTATGCCTTTTGGTTTATGTAATGCACCTGCTACCTTTCAAAGATGCATGATGGCTATATTCTCTGACTTTTGTGAAAAGATTTGTGAAGTTTTCATGGATGATTTCTCTGTTTATGGATCCTCTTTTGATGATTGCTTGAGCAACCTTGATCGAGTTTTGCAGAGATGTGAAGAAACTAACCTTGTCTTGAATTGGGAGAAGTGCCACTTTATGGTTAATGAAGGTATTGTCTTGGGGCATAAAATTTCTGAAAGAGGTATTGAAGTTGACAAAGCTAAAGTTGATGCTATTGAAAAGATGCCGTGTCCCAAGGACATCAAAGGTATAAGAAGTTTCCTTGGTCATGCCGGTTTTTATAGGAGGTTCATTAAGGACTTCTCAAAAATTTCCCGGCCTCTGACTAACCTATTACAAAAAGATATTCCTTTTGTCTTTGATGATGGTTGTGTAGAAGCTTTTGAAATACTTAAGAAAGCTTTTATTTCTGCACCTATAGTTCAACCTCCTGATTGGAATTTACCCTTTGAAATCATGTGTGATGCTAGTGATTATGCTGTAGGGGCTGTTCTAGGACAAAGAGTTGATAAGAAATTAAATGTTATTCAATATGCTAGTAAAACTCTAGACAATGCCCAGAGAAATTATGCTACTACTGAAAAGGAATTCTTAGCAGTTGTATTTGCTTGTGATAAGTTCAGACCTTATATTGTTGATTCTAAAGTAACTATTCACACTAATCATGCTGCTATTAAATATCTTATGGAAAAGAAAGATGCTAAACCTAGACTTATTAGATGGGTTCTCCTGCTACAAGAATTTGATTTGCATATTATTGATAGAAAGGGAGCTGAGAACCCCGTTGCAGACAACTTGTCTAGGTTAGAGAATGTTCTTGATGACCCACTACCTATTGATGATAGCTTTCCTGATGAACAATTAGTGTCATAAATGCTTCTCGTACTGCTCCATGGTATGCTGATTATGCTAATTACATTGTTGCTAAATTTATACCACCTAGTTTCACATACCAGCAAAAGAAAAAGTTTTTCTATGATTTAAGACATTACTTCTGGGATGACCCACATCTTTATAAAGAAGGAGTAGATGGTGTTATTAGACGTTGTGTACCTGAGCATGAACAGGAACAGATCCTACGCAAGTGTCACTGCGAAGCTTATGGAGGACACCATGCTGGAGATAGAACTGCACATAAGGTATTGCAATCCGGTTTTTATTGGCCTACTCTCTTCAAGGATGCCCGTAAGTTTGTCTTATCTTGTGATGAATGTCAAAGAATCGGTAATATTAGTAGACGTCAAGCAATGCCTATGAATTATTCACTCGTTATTGAACCATTTGATGTTCGGGGCTTTGATTATATGGGACCTTTTCTGTCCTCTAATGGGTATACACATATTTTAGTTGCTATTGATTACGTTACTAAGTGGGTAGAAGCTATTCCAACTAGTAGTGCTGATCATAACACCTCTATTAAGATGCTTAAAGAAGTTATTTTTCCGAGGTTTGGAGTCCCTAGATACTTAATGACTGATGGTGGTTCACATTTTATTCATGGTGCCTTTTGTAAAATGCTTGCTAAGTATGATGTTAATCATAGAATTGCATCTCCATATCATCCACAGTCTAGTGTTCAAGTAGAATTAAGTAATAGAGAGCTTAAATTAATTTTGCAAAAGACTGTTAATAGATCTAGAAAGAATTGGTCCAAGAAACTTGATGATGCATTATGGGCCTATAGAACTGCATACAAAAATCCTATGGGTATGTCTCCATATAAAATGGTTTATGGTAAAGCATGTCACTTACCTCTTGAATTAGAACATAAGGCATATTGGGCTATTAAAGAGCTCAACTATGACTTTAAACTCGTCGATGAGAACAGGCTTTTTGACATTAGCTCACTTGATGAATGGAGAACCCAAGCCTATGAAAATGCCAAGCTGTTTAAAGACAAAGTTAAAAGATGGCATGATAAAAGGATACAAAAGCGCGAGTTTAATGTAGGTGATTCTGTATTGCTATACAACTCTCGTTTAAGATTTTTTGCAGGCAAACTTGTCTCTAAATGGGAAGGTCCTTACGTCATCGAGGAGGTTTACCGTTTCGGTGCCATAAAAATCAACAACTTCGAAGGCACAAATCCGAGGGTGGTGAATGGTCAAAAATCAAACATTATATCTCAGGTAATCCCATAAATGTTGAAACTAATATTATTGAAACCGTAACCCCGGAGGAATACATAATAGACACTTTCCAGAACGTTTCAGACTCCGAAAAGGAATAGGTACGTGGCACAGTAAGTAAACCGACTCCAAAACTGTTCTAATGGCAATTTTTCTCCATTTTGGAATATTTAAGAAAATAGGAAAATAAGAAGCGGACCGGAAAGGACACGGGGCTTCCACGAGGGTGGAGGGCACGCCCCCTGCCTCGTGGGCACTTCGTGTGCTCTACGGACTCTGTTTTCTTGCCCGGTACTTTTTTTGGTTGGTAAAAATTCATTATATAATCTCCCGAAGTTTTTGACCACCGTACCACGCAAATATCTCCTATCTTTGTTTCGAGCTGTCCTGCTGCAGATTTGAGCAACATGTCGTCCCAGGATTCGGAAGGAGAAAGCTATGTGGCTGATTACCTTGCAGATCCTAAGGTCAATGGGGATGTGGAACATTGTGGTTGGACTACGGAAGAAGAAGAGGACTATGAACCTAAGGGAAAGGAGGAGACAAGCTCAGATGAAGATGAAGTCCCATTACCTCAACCTAGGGACATGCATGTGGAGTTCAAAAAGTCAAGCCTCCTGGATAGAGTAAAGAAACCTAAGATCAAGTTTATCCCTTTTCGCCTCTTGCAGGAAAACAAGAAGGAATTATGCAAAAAGATACTAAGCCTGGAGCAGGAGATCGATGACCTAAGGGATCAAAATTCGGTCCTCAAGCGCAAATTAAGGAAGAAGCCCACGCCATCAACAAAACCATCACCTTCTTCACCAACAAAGAAGAACTGTGCATCGGGTATGGGCACTCCCCTTGGCAACTGCCAAGCTTGGGGGAGTGCCCCGGTGTCGTATCACCATCACTTTTATCTTTACCATTTTTCTTAGTTTGATCCTTTTGATAATATCTTGGTCTAGTATAATAAAGTTTTAGTATGATTTAGTTGTGAGTTTTGCTTTATGATCTTTCTATGTAATCAAGTCCGTGAGCTATATATAATAAAGATTAGTGTTGAGTCAAGGGCTTGATTATTTTGCTATGATCTTGAGGGAATAAAATAAAAGAGAAGAAATAAAAAGAAATAAAGAGATCATATGGATCTTATGGAGAGTAATGAGCTCACATATAAAGAGTATGATGAATAAAAGTTGTTGAGATTTGACAAACATAGTTTTGGTCATTGTTGCAATTAATAGGAAGTAATAAAGAAAGAGAGGTTCACATATAAATATACTATCTTGGACATCTTCTATAATTGTGAGCACTAATTAAAATATGACATGCCAAAGAGTTGATGTTGGACAAGGAAGACAACGTAATGGGTTATGTTTTCTTACATATGAGATAAATTATATTGTCATGGATCATCCAACATGTTGAGCTTGCCTTTCCCTCTCTTGCTAGCCAATTTCTTTGCACCAAGTAGAGATACTACTTGTGCGTCCAAATATCCGTAAACCCAGTTTTGCCATGAGAGTCCACCATATCTACCTATGGATTGAGTAAGATCCATCAAGTAAGTTGTCATCGGTGCGTGCAATAAAAATTACCCTCTAAATATGTATGACTTATTAGTGTGGAGAAAATAAGCTTTATACAATCTTTTGATATGGAAGAAATAAAAGCGACAGACTGCATAATAAATGTCCAGATCACAAGTGGGAATATAAAGTGACGTTCTTTCGCATTAAGATTTCGTGCATCCAACCATAAAAGTGCATGACAACCTCTGCTTCCCTCTGCGAAGGGCCTATCTTTTATTCTTGTCTTATACTTCATGCAAAGAGTCATGGTGATCTTCACCTTTCCTTTTTACATTTTATCCTTTGGCAAGCACAATGTGTTGGAAAGATCATGATATATATGGCTAATTGGATGTGGGTTTTCATGAACTATTTTTGTTGACATTACCCTTGAGGTAAAACGTTGGGAGGCAAAACTATAAGCCCCTATCTTTCTCTGTTCCGATTAAAACTTCATAACCATAAGTATCGCATGAGTGTTAGCAATTATGAAAGACTAAAAGATGGTTGAGTATGTGGACTTGCTGAAAAGCTCTTATATTGACTCTTCACTATGTTATGATAAATTGCAATTGCCTCAATGACTGAGATTAGAGTTTGTTTGTTCTCAATGAAGTTTATGATTCATACTTGAAATTGTGATTGAATTGTTACTTTAGCATAAGAGATCATATGACTATATATATATATATATGTTGCTGTTCTAAGAATGATCATGATGCCCTCATGTCCGTACTTTATTTTATTGACACCTCTATCTCTAAACATGTGGACACATTTTTCAATATCGACTTTCACTTGAGGACAAGCGAGGTCTAAGCATGGGGGAGTTGATACGCCCATTTTGCATCATGCTTTTATATCGATATTTATTGCATTATGGGATGTTATTACACATTATGTCACAATACTTATGCCTATTCTCTCTTATTTTACAAGGTTTACATGAAGAGGGAGAATGCCGGCAGCTAGGATTCTGGGCTAGAAAAAGAGAAAATATTAGAGACCTATTCTACACAGCTCCAAAAGTCCTGAAACTTCACGGAAGTTATTTCCAGAATATATATAAAATACTGAGCGAAGAAAGTTCCAGAAGGGGGCCACACCCTGGCCACGAGGGTGGGGGCGCGTCCTACCCCCTGGGCGCGCCCCCTGCCTCGTGGGCCCCCTGGTGGCCCTCCGATGCCCATCTTCTGCTATATCAAGTCTTTCGTCGAGGAAAAAATCAGAAGCAAGCTTTGGAGAAGAAACTCCGCCGCCATGAGCCGGAACCTTGGCGGAACCAATCTAGGGCTCCGATAGAGCTGTTCTGCCGGGGAAACTTCCCTCTAGGAGGGGGAAATCATCACCACCATCATCACCAACGATCCTCTCATTGGGAGGGGGTCAATCTCCATCAACATCTTCACCAGCATCATCTCATCTCAAACCCTAGTTCATCTCTTGTATCCAATCTTTGTATCCAAACCTTAGATTGGTACCTGTGGGTTGCTAGTAGTGTTGATTACTCCTTGTAGTTGATGTTAGTTGGTTTACTTGGTGGAAGATCATATGTTCAGATCCATTATGCATATTAATACCCCTCTTATTATGAACATGAATATGCTTTGTGAGTAGTTACGTTTGTTCCTGAGGACATGGGAGAAGTCTTGCTATAAGTAGTCATGTGAATTTGGTATTCATTCGATATTTTGATGAGATGTATGTTGTCCTCCCTCTAGTGGTGTCATGTGAACGTCGACTACATGACACTTCACCATTGTTTGGGCCTAGAGGGAGGCATTGGGAAGTAATAAGTAGATGATGGGTTTCTAGAGTGACAGAAGCTTAAACCCTAGTTTATGTGTTGCTTCGTAAGGGGCTGATTTGGATCCATATGTTTCATGCTATGGTTAGGTTTACCTTAATACTTCTGTTGTAGTTGTGGATGCTTGCAATGGGGGTTAATCATAAGTGGGATGCTTGTACAAGTAAGGACAGTACCCAAGCACCGGTCCACCCACATATCAAATTATCAAAGTACCGAACGCGAATCATATGAGCGTGATGAAAACTAGCTTGACGATAATTCCCATGTGTCCTCGGGAGCGCTTTACTTCATATAAGAGTTTGTCCAGGCTTGTCCTTTGATACAAAAGGGATTGGGCCATCTTTCTGCACCTTATTTACTTTTATTACTTTCTACTCATTACAAATTACCTTATCACAAAACTATCTGTTATAGATAATTTCAGTGCTTGCAGAGAATACCTTACTGAAAACTGCTTATCATTTCCTTATGCTCCTCGTTGGGTTCGACACTCTTACTTATCGAAAGGACTACAATATATCCCATATACGTGTGGGTCATCAAGACTCTTTTCTGGCGTTGTTGCCGGGGAGTGAAGCGCCTTTGGTAGGTGGAATTTGGTAAGGAAAAGTTTATATGGTGTGCTGAAATTTACTGTCACTTGTTACTATGGAACATAATCCTTTGAGGGGCTTGTTTGGGGTATCTTCACCCCGACCAGTAGAACAAAGAGTTGCTCCTCAACCTACTGAACCTACTAAAAATGTTTACTTTGAAATTCCTTCGGGTATGATAGGGAAACTGCTAGCTAATCCTTTTGTAGGAGATGGAACATTGCATCATGATTTACACCTAATCTATGTGGATGAAGTTTATGGATTATTTAAGCTTGCAGGTATGCCCAATGATGTTATCAAGAAGAAGGTCTTCCCTTTATCTTGAAGGGAGAGGCATTGACATGGTATAGGCTATGTGATGATATGGGATCATGGGACTACAAGCAATTGAAATTGGAATTTCATTAGAAGTTTTATCATATGCATCTTGTTCATAGTGATCGGAATTATATATATAATTTTTGGCCTCGCGAAGGAGAAAGCATCGCTCAAGCTTGGGGGAGGCTTAAGCCAATGTTATATTCATGCCCCAATCATGAGCTCTCAAGAGAAAGGATGATTCAAAAATTTTATGCTCGGCTTTCTCTTAGTAATCGCTCCATTCTCGATACTTCTTGTACTGGATCTTTTATGATGATGACTATTGAATTCAAATGGGATTTATTGGAAAGAATTTAACGCAACTCTGAAGATTGGGACCTCGACGAAGGTAAGGAGTGAGGTATAACACCTAAGTTTGATTGTGTTATGGACTTTTGGAATCACTTGATTATGAATCATTTGATACTTGCGAACCATGCCTCATGGGAAAGATGACTAAAACTCCATTCTCCAGAACAATGGGCGAGCTAATGACTTAGTGGAAATAATACATACTGATGTATGTGGTCCAATGAGTGTTGAGGCACGCGACGGGTATCGTTATTTTCGGACCTTCACAGATGATTTGAGTAGGTATGGGTATATCTATGTCATGGGAAAACACGGGTACATATGGGACCATCAGCCCCTTGTGGTTCGGCTAGGGGGAAAAGCATGTTGCACAAAGAGCGGAGAGCACAGAGCAGCACGACAGCGATCACACGGGCAGTTTTTACCCTGGTTCGGGTCGTTGCAAGGCGTAAGACCCTACTCCTGCTTTGGTGGATTGATCAGGGGACCATGGTGGAGACACAACGCTCTTGCCCAGCAAGGTTGCCTCGAGGCGAGAGCAGCTGTGCGCGTATGAGTGTACAAAGGTCCGAATCCGTTCTAAGGTTGCCACGACCCTCCTTTTATAGGTCAAGGGGTCACACTACAATGGAAAATCAGTCATCGTGTACTGATTAGATAACAAACATTGATATCATACCTAACTCTGCAGACAGGACAAGGTGCATTAAATGCACTGCTTAGTGTCACATCGTGGAGGAACCCGGCAAGCCTTGCCATGCCGCTCCGCCACCTTCTCGCTTGCCAGCGTGACACGTCTCTAGACGGGTGCCATTTGGTGGTGATTTCCTTCGGAAGTTGTTGCCACATGCCAAATAACAGCCACTTGGTCACTTGGGGGCTCGACACCGCACCGATTGGTGACTTGCGTTGCTATGAGGTAGAGCGGTCGAGTCTTGGCGGGGTAATCCGCCCTCGGTGTCCCCGGCAAGCTTGTTGGGGTGGTGTTGAGACTTGTCTTTTGGGCAACCTCGACCCCGCCAGGCTCGCCTGCCCAGCAAGGGAGGTTTTTCCTTAGTGGTATCTTGCTCCTTTAGCTTGACTTGGTCTTCTTGATCCGCCCTTTGATTCCTCGAAGAGCTATCTCTCCGGCTTGGTTTTGTCTTGAATGTCGAGTGTTGCCGGACCGGAGGCCTACTGTTCCTGCACAAGTCAGGGGAAACATACACCCCTGATTGTGTACCCCGACAAAAGCCCACACGCTTGAGCCATACGTGTCACTGGGCATGTTGGGTTAGGCCCCAAACAGTGCTCAGACACATGGTAAGGGAACGCTGCGCACGCAACAGTTCATCATGACGACCAGTCAATCCAACGTCCACTTCGCGCAATTACCACGGGGCATGGGGTCATGGGACTATAGCAGTTAATGTAGAACGGTAACTTTCGGAAGAGTCGCTCCCTCCCCCACGCCTTTTCCCTTAAAGGAGAAAAACATGAATGGGCACTGCTCATTCATCGTCCGCCTCGCCCTTCCATCATCTTCTCCCGCAAGCCAAGCAACTGCTCTCCCGCCTTTCCCGCATTCTCTTATGATCCTCATCCAGTTTCCTTTCCCCATCCCCGCCACAGCTTGAGAAGATGGGAAAGAAAACCGCCGCCCCAAGGGGAAGCAGGCGACTGCCGTGAAGGAGGTGGCCACGGAGGGGAGCAAGAAGAGGGCGGCAGAGCTGGACAAGAAGTGAATGGGAGATGTGGTCTTCTTCCCATCGAATCTGGACGGTGACGTATTGAAAGCAAGGTATGGATATCTATGAGGGAGGAGGTTCCAAAGGGGCATGGCGTACCCAAGGTTCTGGCGGAGGGGAAAGAGGACCCCCGGATTCGTATCGATTATTTTGCGCATACTTCATCTGCGGCCTCTGTCCTCCCTTCTTGGATTTCTTCGAAGTGATGATGGTGATCTATGGATTCCACCTCTTGGACTTCACGCCAAATGAAATGGCATGAATGGTGATTTTTGCCCATTTGTGTGAGAACTTTGTCGGGGTCGCCCCCAATGTTGATCTGTTCAGGCACTATTTCCTCCTGTGGGTGGAGAACAAAGCCCACCATTCTGGGAACATAAGCTGGATGCCTCGGGTGGGAAGTGAAAATTGGGGTTATCTCACCAGTCAACAGCGCGGCAGATGGGAGGAATGGAGGGCAGACTGGTGCTGGATCCAGGACAAGGAAGCCCCGTATTTTTGCTAGGCCCGGACAGAATGCATTGTGCGTGACAACGAATGGAGGGAATTTGGCCTTACTGATGATAGGCTCTGCCCGACAATAAACAGGATTACCCGCCTAAAGGCCAGTAGGTGACCATCAGACATGTGGGGGCCGACTTCCTCCGACGCTACATTGCGTCACTGTAGAAGAGGGATAGGTTTACCTAGAAGTACGGAGATGCTGCAGACAGGATGAGGTTGTACCCTGACCTGACCAACAATCTATCAGTCTACGTTCACGCTTGGCTATGCAAACAACTGTTTGGTAGCCTTGGGCCGTTCAAGTTGCCGGCAAGCGTCATCCCACTGAACATCAACTTCGCCCGGGACCAAATTATGAAATGGATGCCAGATTGCAATGCTAATGGAGTTTCGGGTGATTGGCAGTTACCCAAGATTAATGAAGAGCTTGTGTGGACCTCTAGCCTAGTGGAAAGGGCTACCAAGGTGGAGACCAATATGTTCAAGCGCACCTCCAAGGTGGAGGAGGCATTCATCAAGAGCCGGATCGAGGAGGACAAGACACTCCGGGCTGCCGCAAAGGCTAAGGCCGGGAAAGCGGAGGAGGAGGCTGAGGACGAAGGCTCCTCTCATGGTAGAAGCCAGGCACATGCCACAGAGGAGGCTGCCGGGGACGATGCTGCCGGGGGAGAGCCGCCGGGGACGAGCCTGCCGGGATTGAGGCTTAAAACGCCGTGGCAGCTGAGGCCCAGGAAGAGGACGGAGCTGAGGAAGCAGAGCAGCATGGGGAGGAGTGGCTCGTAGCAGGCCTTCAAGCCCCGGAGCCAATCTTGGACCAGCGCCCTTGTAGGCGGGTGGCTAGCCGGGGAGCAACGGCTCTTGATCCGGCACCTACCGCCAAGAAGGTAAAGAAGACTACCTCCATGGGTAGCAAGCCGGACATGGTGCACCAATAGTCCTCTCGCCTTTCCGGGGCCAGTACCGCTCCTGCCAAGCAACTGGCAGCCACGGGAGCCGATTCCAGCTCCTAGTCTGGCTCGAGCTCCTCGCATAGCTCATCCTTGTCGGACCCCCCTGCGCCTCAACAAGGCTCGAAGTTGCCGGGAAGCTCTGTTCCTCCGACCCTGAAGAGGAGCAGGGCGCCCTCACTGTCTATGGAGTTCTTGTTGAGCTCCATGCTTATTGATGAAGAGTAAGAAAGAACACTCTCCTTTCCTTGCTGCAATTTATGTATGTTCTCCTACTTGCTGACTAGTCTTGCTTGCTGTCTTTGCCAAGAAGGAGGAGGAGGAAGGCAAGACCCTCATCCATCGAGTCAAACGGCTCAGGCAGGCGGAGTTGCCGAAGTCCATGGAGGGTACGGGTTTGGCGGGAAGCAGCACAATTGATATGACGCCAAGCCCCTAGCACAACCCCCATCTCGAAAGCACATGAATGGTTCCTCCTGCCAAAGGTGATGTAGGAGAGTGCCCCACCTCCTCGGCCAGGGAAGGAGGGGAGGTCACTCAGGGCGAATCCTTCCAGGAGGGCCCACTCCGCCCGCCGATCGATCCAAGGAATCCCTGGTGAGGGCCTCCACGGTAGGATCCACCCAAGATGACGATGTGGTTACCGAGGGAGGGGATGGTGGACATGGCCCGACAACTGATGTTGCTGGGGAAACCGAAGCTCCTCCACGGCAGGCATCTCTGGGTAATTCATTTGCTCTTTTGTGTTCTACTGCTCTTACCATTTCGCTCCATGTCCCTGGCTTGCCAATGATTCTATGCCCTTATCATTGTTTTTTGTCTTTGATTGCAGCCCCTCTGATCGAAGAGCCTGAACTGCTGGAAGAGGTGGCCAACATAGGGAAAGATGCTCCAGAAGAGGTCGCCAAGATCACTGCTGTGGAGGAGCAGGAACATGCTGCTGGGGGCGTTTAGAAGCTTCCGGTGGAAACGGAGAAAACCCCTGGCAGCATGCCAGGATCGGGGGTGCTGATTGCGTCGAAAGTCCACCTCCAAACCATGAACCGCCTTCCCTCTTTTGGCACTGTAGGATCGAAAGTATGTCTAGAGGGGGGGGGGGGGTGATTAGACTACTTGACCAAATAAAAAACTAGCCTTTTCCCAATTCTAAGTCTTGGCAGATTTTAACAACTTAGCACAAGTCAAGTAATCAACCTACACATGCAATTCTAAGAGTATAGCAGTGGAATGTAAAACAATTGCATATGAAGGTAAAGGGAGGAGTTTGGAGGGAGCAAACACAATGTAGACACAGAGATTTTTGGCGTGATTCTGATAGGTGGTGCTATCGTACATCCACGTTGATGGAGACTTCAACCCACGAAGGGTAACAGTTGTGCGAGTCCACGGAGGGCTCCACCCATGAAGGGTCCCCGAAGAAGCAACCTTGTCTATCCCACCATGGTCGTCACCCACGAAGGAATTGCCTCACTAGGGTAGATCTTCATGAAGTGGGCGATCTCCTTGCCCTTACAAACTCCTTGGTTCAAGTCCACAATCTTGATGGAGGCTCCCATGTGACACCTAGCAAATCTAGGAGACACCACTCTCCAAAAGTTAATAGATGGTGTGTTGATGATGAACTCCTTGCTCTTGTGCTTCAAATGATAGTCTCCCCGACACTCAGCTCTCTCTCATAGGATTGGATTTGGTGGAAAGAGGGTTTGAGTGGAAAGCAACTTGGGGAAGGCTAGGTATCAAGATTTATGTGGTTGGAATCGAATATCTTGACCTCAACACAAGTGTAGGTGGTTCTTTCTCAGAAAATGCAAGTTGGAAGTGTAGTCATGTTCTGATGGCTCTCTCCATCAATGAAGAGTGGGTGGAGGGGTATATATAGCCTTCACACAAAATCTAACGGTTACACACAAATCACCAAACTCGGTGGGACCAAATCGTGAAACTCGGTCAGACCAATTTAGTTCAAAATGTGAACGTTAGGATTTTCGGTGGGACCGACATGTCAACTCGGTGGGACTGATTCCATTAGGGTTAGGGCATAACGTAATATCGCTGAGACAGATTACACAAACTCGGTGGGACCGATTTTGGTAATAGGCAAACAGAGAGTTGGTCAGGCAAACTCGGTGGGACCGATTCGCTCATCTCGGTTAGACCAAAATGTTACGAAGGGGAAATAGAGAGTTTGCATTGCAATCTTGGTGGGACCGATCGCTCATCTTGGTTGGACCCAAACATTATGAAGGGAAACAGAGAGGTTGCAAACCCATCTCGGTGAGACCGAGATCCCTATCGGTGAGACCGAAATGACTAGGGTTTGTGGCAGTGGCTATGTCAAGTGAACTCGGTGGCACCGGGTAGGAAATTTCGGTGGGGCCGATTTTGACTTTTGGTTTGGGACATATGTGGATGTGAGAAAGTAGTTGAGGGTTTTGGAGCATATCATTAAGCATTTTGAGAAAGTAACTCATTAAGCAACACCTCATCCCCTTTTAATAGTATTGGCTTTTCCTATGGACTCAATGTGATCTGGGATCACTAAAAGTAAAATGTAGAGTCTTGAGCTTGAGCCAACATGTGTTCTAGTATTTTGAGAGGTCCACTTTCTGATCCATGCCATGCCAAACATTGAGCTTTCCTGAAATATTTATCTTGAAATAGCATTAGCTCAATGGGCTATATGTTGTTAGGAATTACCAAAACCACCCAGGGATAGTTGCACTTTCAATGTCCCCCTTTTTGGCAATTGATGACAACATATAGATCAAAGCTTCGACAAATGATAATAAGATTGAAAAACATCGTCGCTTTGAGAAGTATGTGATAAGCAAGAGCCCCCCTGAAATTTGTGCATTTTTTAAAATTTCTTTTGAATGCAAATGCACAATCGATTAGGATCATGGGTTACTCTTCCATGTCACATACATCTTGGTGGAGCGCTCAAAATGATAGAAATTAAGAGCACGACTCATCATCGATCAAGTGAATGATCATGTATGGATATAAAAGATAGTATCATCTAAACAAGCATTAAGGTAGCAAATGATCAATCACATCATCACACAAGTATCTCACACAATAAAAAGTTCAACCAAAGGCAAAGAAGCAAAACACCCTCTCGAAACCTATGATCTATACATATTTCTCCCCCTTCGGCAACAAGTTACCAAAAAGTTTGAAAATGCATAGTGTTATGCGTCTCTCAGGCTTGTGTCAGCGTTCTGGGAACGGGGGTCCCCAGACTTGCCTGCCTGCGGCCTGCGGCATGGCTCAAAAGGGGGCCCAGCGCGGCCCATCTTCATCAACACAGACCCAAGACCCTCGCGAGGGGCCAAGCCTCGCAGGGCGGACGACATGGAGCTTCCTCAGGCACGGCCTCATCAGGCTGGCTCGCGAGGAGGCGGAGAGATCAAGGCGGGGTACCTCACGAGGTGCCCGTGACGCAAGCCATGACGACCAAAGGCGCCAGGCGGGCGCCAGCCGCGCAGTGTCCTCCTTTCCTCTTTGGTGCAAAGGGAGCAAGCGCAGGCGAGAGCATCAAGCAAAGGCACCCGTTTCGGTGCAACGAGACCAAGAATAGTCCAACAGCAGGGAGGAAGTCATTGTGGAGCCCAAGCCAGCGTCACCACCAGAGCCTTTGGCAGGCAAGGACCAACTTTAGTCAGGATAAGTGTACCAGATGTTCCCCTTCAAAATGGCCAATTGTTGGCGCCCTTCCCGCTCAATATTTGGGAAGAGGCCCAGGGCCTTTGCCTATAAATAGGACTAGCCACCCACAGGGTAGAGGGACAAGAAACAGGAGAGATCGAAATCGGAGAGGGATAAGAAATCGGACAGAGAATCGAGAAGAGAGAGAGAGAGAGAGAAGGGTGACTGAGCTCCTCCTAGCAGTTCATCCCCTCAGCCAAGAACAAACCCTCGCGAGGCTGTTCTTCCTTGTATTTCTCATCATCATCAGCCCAAGAGGCAATCCACCACACCACACACTGGAGTAGGGTATTACACCACAACAGTGGCCCGAACCAGTATAAACCCTGTGTCTCTTGTGCTGTTCTTTCCATAGCTTAGATCTTAGCGAGGCGGAGGGGTGCAGGTAGGTAGGAGGCGAAATCTCCGCGCGCACCCCAGTGTTTGAACCTCAAGGGTCTGCCAGAACCCAAAATCCGACATTTGGCGCGCCAGGTAGGGGTGTGTCGGAATTCGTCTTCCAACACCCTGTTCTCCTCCGACCATCGTGTCCATGTCTGACGCTCGTCGGGCCCGCGCCAAACGTCGGGCCGCTCTCGCTTCCCATGTCGCCCAGATGGCTCCTGTCGGCGGGCGTCCTCGCTGTTCCCCGTCACCTGCCGTCAACGCCGCCACCGGCCCGGCGGGGGACGAGCAGCAAGCGTCGTCTCAGCATCCGTCCGTGCGGCAAGACGGCCGCACCGCTACTCCCTCGCTCACCCCAGCTGGTTCTTCGTCCCGCGCGCTCCGCTCACCCATGGAGGCTCGAGCTGCGCTCATCGCGGCAAACGATCTCCTGCGCTACCGTCCCGTCGACGACGTCTATGAAGAATGGCTCGACCGCGTCGCCGAGCTCGTCCGCGTCGCAGGGGGCTCTCCTGCGCCGTCTGTTCCGCTGCACCGCACCCCGCCCCGCGCGGGCGACGAAGCTCCGGCGGCACCCCAGCCACCTCCTCCTCAAGAAGGCGCCATGGCTCCAAGGCGCGTGGCCCCTGGGCGGAACTCGCTCCGTCAGGTGCCAGCGCGGCAAGAGCAGAGCTGCCAAGAAGTCCCTCGCCCGCAAGAAGCTGCCCGGGCGCTCCCTGCTCCAGCACGTCGCGACCATGCTCCTGCTCCCACACGCCAAGACCCCGCGCTGCTCCCAGCTGCAGCGCGTGGGGACATGCAAGACCAAGCTCTCCGTCACCCAAGGCCTCCCGTGGCCACAACAGGCTGTCGTGCCTTCACCACCGAGCTACGCAGCGTCGCGTGACCCGGCAAGTTCAAGCCAGACCTGCCTCCTCGTTACGACGGCATGGCCGATCCTGCGGAGTTCTTCCAGCTCTATGAGTTGGACATCGAAGCTGCCAACGGAGACGAGAAGGTCATGGCGAACTGGTTTCCCATGGCGCTCAAGGACGGGGCCCGCACCTGGCTCCTGAACCTGGCTCCAGGCACGATCTCCTCCTGGGACGAGATGCGCACCCGCTTCATCGCCAACTTCCAAGGTACTCATGACCGGCCACCCGCCGTGAGCGACATGCGCCGCATCAAGCAACAACCCGAAGAGACCCTGCAGAAGTACATCCAACGCTTCAACAACGCACGCCTCAAGATTCCCAAGGTGACCGAGGAGGCCATCATCTCAGCCTTCTCCGACGGTGTGCGCGATGTCAAGATGAAGGAGGAGCTGGTGATGCATGAAGACCTGTGCACTTCCTTGGAGTTGTTCAACTTGGCAACCAAGTGCGCTAGGGCTGAGGAAGGGCGTCTCTCCCTCCTCGAGCTGCCTGCCGCAGACCCAGAAGAGAAGAAGCCCAAGGCCAAGGATGTGAAGCGCAAGGGGGCTGCCATGCTCGCCGCAGAACCAGACACCAAGCGGGGCAGAGATCAGCCCGAATCTTCCAAGGGCAGTCAGTACTGTGTGTACCACGACCTCCACACCCACAACACCAACAAATGTCAAGAGCTCCGAGCCGTGCAAGAAGGAAGGATCGGCCGTCGTCCCGACCGTAGTGACCGGGGCTACCGTCGAGGAGGAGGAAGGAACGTAGGACGCTGGGAAGACCGCTGCCCGCGCCAAGGGTGGCGCGGTCGACCTCGCTAGGATCGCTGGCAAGACACGCCTCGCGAGGGAGACTGGAGGGATCAGCCTCGTGAGGATCGCCCGCAAGGCAACACAGGCCTCCCTCCGCCGCAGCCGCAGCCAAGGAGAAACGAGGACCGCCATCAGGATGAGGGGGCTGGGGGCTTCCAGGAGCCGCGCGTGATCGCCTGCATCCTGGGCGGGGCTCAAACCCCAGCCTCTCAACGCATCTTCAAGCAGTTCGCCCGTGAAGTGAATGCAGTCCTCCCTAAGCTCGAAGCCACGCGCCCTCTCAGGTGGTCGGCGTGCGCCATCACGTTCAGCTCAGCAGATCAGCTCAAGTGTGCGGCCATAGCCGGGGTCCTCCCGATGCTTTGTTCCCCAATCATCAGTAACGTGGTGGTCACCAGGACCCTCATCGATGGTGGGGCAGGGCTCAACGTCCTGTCCGTGGAAACATTCAACAATCTCCAAGTGCCCTACAACCAGCTTCAGCCAACCAAGCCTTTCTCTAGAGTCACCGACGGCTCCACGGTCCCGATTGGGCAGGTCCGCCTCCCTGTCACCTTTGGGGCACGCGACAACTACCGCACCGAGCTCATCGACTTCGACGTCGCTCACATTCGCCTGCCGTACAACGCCATCCTTGGGTACCCAGCGCTGGCCAAGTTCATGGCCGTAACTCACCACGGCTACAACATCCTCAAGATGCCAGGAAGTGGCGGAGTCATCACGGTGCCCTGTGAAGAGAAGGACGCGGTGTGTTTCCTGGAACGAGCCTTTCAGGCCGCATCACTGGAAGACCCGGATCGAGGAAGCAGGAGGCTTCCCGAGACCGCCCCCAAGAAGAAGAAGACATCGTCCGGCCCGGCCCCTCAGGAGGCAGGCCCCTCAGGGCCCACGCCTGCCCAGGGGGAACCTCCTTCCATCACATAGGAAAGCGCGACTGGCGCCCTCCTCAGGCAGGGCTCGGGGGCTCTCCCTTGGAGGGCCACCGACCTGGCTAAGGTCACGAGGGAGGCGCTTGGGCACCACATGGAGGCATGTTTTGAAGCGCATTTCCCTCAAGAAGGAGTAAGGCAAGGAGAGCCAGACCCTCAGGAGTTCGTCAGCAAGGCCATTCAGGAGCTACAGGAGTCAAGAGTCATGAAAGGCAGCCACTGCCTACCAGCTGTGGCTCCCCATCCAGGCGAGGATGGTGGGCTGCGCGTCTGCATCGACATACCAGGGCTCAATCGAGTCGCCTCTCTGGAGCGCCTCTGGCCCTTGCGAGTGGGGCACTGCGAAGGTCCACCCCACAGCTATGTTCGCATGCCTTACGACTTGCCGAACGCGGCTGCCACGTACCAACGCCTCATGAGGGGCATCATGGAGGCTCAAGAAGCCAGGCGTTCCGCAGCCCTGGCGGAGATGGAGATGGTCCGCGAGGAGCCACCAGCGCCTCCGGAGCCTCCCGAGGCCCCTGGGCCTGGGGGCTCATGAGGATCGGCTTCCGCAGCCCACCGAGTCTACCACACCAACACTCCTTCGTCCTCAACATCATCAGGTGACATCTTTCAAGTTTCATTTCCAGCTGGGAGCGCCCCCCAGGGCTGCATTATTCCCAGGTCGCGTGGGTCCGTCCCTGCGGCATGTATCCCTTTTATTTCATGTTGTTAGCTTACTTTGTTGGGGGCACCCCACGGGCTGCATCATCCCCCAAGTCGCTTGGGGCAGACCCAGCAGCATGTATCCCTTTTGCGTTTATTTCCGGCTATGTGTTCGACCCACCATGCTTGATTATTTGATGCCTGTCCACGGCACCTCTTCTTCTCCATGCCGACCACTTGCACGTTAAAGGGGGGGGGGGGTAACTGAGCATCGCAACTCAAGGCTCTTCCTGGCTCTCCAGCCCTCACCCTCTGGCCTTGTCCACGGCATCGCGACCTGGCATACCAGCGACGGCTGAGACCAGCTCGAGGGCCGGGACCCGAGGACGTAGATTGCCGGCATCTAACCAAATTTGCAGGTACACATCACAAGATAAGGCCCAGTGCCAGGCGCAAGCCGCCTAGAGGTAGGGCCCCGTGAGTCCCGCGCTGGCTCATGGGTGCCCAGATACACCTCGCTAGGCCCTACCGTGCCAGCCACGTGTTAGGGCGGGGCTGTACACGCCCCGGGGGCTCCTCCCGGAGGGGAGCCCCCTCCCACGTACCAGTGGAAGCACCATGCTCCGCGCTGGCTGACGACACTGCCGAGGAGCGGCTATGCCCGTACACATACGGAAGCGCTATGCTCCGCGCTGGTGATAAACAACTGAGGGTGGCCCCCGGGCCGCATCAACCTTAGGGAGCCCAGAGCTCAGTGTCTAGCCTCATTGCAAGGCCTCCCCTCGGGAGTGCCGCGCGAGGGGGCTGGGCACGGGGGCTGCGCCTGGGTCACGCCCAGACGCACGCCACCCAGCCAGGCCCCCCGGGCTTGGTTCGTCGCGCGTCTCTCCTCGAGCGGAGCCAAGGTACGAAGGCCGTTTGAGCGTCAAGGGGGACTCCTAAGCATCGCGACTCAGGAGCCTAACTGGTCACGTAGCCCCTCACTCCTTAGTCCCGAAAGGCTAACGCTGGGTGAGGTATGCGCGGGGCCGGGCTCTGCAGACGTAGAACGATAGTTCCACCCACATCTCACCTCCCTACTTGTTGTTCGTGCGCCAAGGGGGACTCCTGAGCATCACGACTCAGGAGCCTAACTTGTCACGTAGCCCCTCACTCCTTGGTCCCGTCGTGGTTTCCGGTCGGGGCTAACGCTGGGTGAGGTATGCGCGGGGCCGGGCTCTGCCGGCGTAGAACATAAGCAAGTAGGAAGGAAAAGCGTAAATTTCAAGGAATTCAAAAGCAAATATTACAGTCCACACTGTTATCTCAATGCCAAATGCAAGTTTAAACGCCTCCCCGAGGCATGATACATGTGCAGGGATTGAAGGCAGGACATGAGCCACAACGGAGTCACTTGTCGGCGGTGGAGCAGCGCGGAGTGGGTTTGCCTCATGGAGCAGCGGGGTCGGCAGCGCCTTGCTTTGGCTTGGTGCTGAAGGCCCGGGACTTCCCCAGCAGAGCCTCCACGCGACCCTTCATGGCCTCGGCAGCGGCAGCGGCATGCTCGCCGCTTACTGGCTCCAGCAGGCTGTCGAGGTCGACGCCGGGATCGCGAAGGTAGATGTGGGTGAGGACCTGCATCAGCGCTGCAGAAGATAGGACACGCGCCTCGGCCTCGGCCGTGGGGCCAAGGCCAAGGGCGACATCTTCAAGAGCGCGAACCAGGAAGGGAAGCAGCTTGGCGGGGCCGTCCTCGGCGCCAGCCAGCGGGCTCTCCAGGCCGCTGTCGTAAAGCGTCCTAAACGAGGAGCGAGCCTTCGCCTCCATCTCCGCGAAGGCCACGTGGTCCTCGGCAAGAACCTGGGCCTTGTCGTCCAGCTCGACCTTCCTCGCCCCCAACTCTTGCTCCAGCGCGCCTAGGCGGTCACGGCGCCTCCTGAGCTTGACCTCCCTCTCCTTGACGGCCGCCTCGCGAGCCTTCATGCCTTCTTCCTGCTCTTGGCGAAGGCGGGCCTCTTTCGCGAGCTAGTCCCACAGGCCTTGCAGCGACCACGGACGTCGACCACCTCCCCCAGGGCTGCGTCACGAGCAGCCTTCGCCTCAAGTACGGCCTGCTCTCCTCATCGCAAGCCGTCGAGGCCTGGACCAGCGCCGCCCGAATCAAAGCATCGGAGCGAATCCATCCTGAAGCCAGCTCCAAGCGCCCGGCCACCAAGCGAGGGTCGGTGCCAAGAAGATCCTGCCACAGCCGGTCCAGCTCAGCAGCAGCACGATCCAGAATGGCAGGAGGAGTCGGAGAGACAAGAGTCGGTGGAGTAGGAGGAGAAGGCGGCAGCGCGACCACAGCATCCTGAGGCGGAGCCTGCTGCGCCCCAACGGCTGTAGTGGCGGCAGCAGGCAAAGGCACCTCGGGAGTCACTTGGGCCATGGGGGCTGAGCTCGCCCCAGCTGACTCAGCCAGGCCTCGCGAGGACGACCGGGCAGGAGAAGCCCGTGCGTCGCGGTCACCTTCCTTCGCGGGCAGAGGAGCTGCCACGGATGGAACCTCAGGTGCTCCCTTCGGCTTCTTTGCTGCGGGCGCCAGCCTATCCAATAGATGCGGACGTCAAGCCTCAGCAGCAGAACAAGAAATAAAGACAAGAATCATGCGCTTACGGGTCGTCGCCAGTGAGCTCAGGCAGCCTCCGACCAAATTTGAAGCTTGAAAGCCGGCTGGAAGGGTCAACCTTGGGAAGCTCGGGAGCGGAAGGCGTGTCTGCGGTCCGCCTCGGGGCCGGGGCAGACCCGCGGGAGATCAGCCTGGTCCTGTCCTTCTTCGGGATCGGGGGTAAGCTCCCGCCGCCCTGCTCGTCGTCATCCTCGTCGTCATCGCTCGAAGAGAGGCGGAGAGCGCGGGACCTGCACCGGGGGAGGGGAGCCCTCGACTCTCCATCAGTCGCCTCGGAGTCAAGCCCTTTTTCCTGCTCCCCTCCTTCCTCCTCTTCGCTGGAGTCATTGGAGGACACGTCCATCGGTTCCCCGGGAGTTTCCATGGGCACGGGCCCGTCCCCGTTGAGGACGGGCATGGACTCCATTACCTGCTCCCAGTCGTCGCGGAGGAACAAGGGCGTAGGAGCGCCCTCCAACCTCGCCACATCGCCCCCGACCAGAGATTGGAGGACCGCAGCTAGATCTTCGTCGGCCAAGGCCGCAGGGCTCGGATGGGGCCTCCACATCGGAAGTGAGTACTGCCGAAGCGGAGCCAGCTGGTGCTCCAGGAATTCCCTCAGCAGCGACGCGCCGGTCAGCTTCACCGCCGCCATATTGGCCGGCCTCAGATCCGCGTCCATCTTCTCCAACACCAGCTTCGTGCGGGGGTCCGCGAGATCCGCTCGACCCCAATCGCTGGAGCTCGTGGGTTGCTCCGTGGGCAAGATCAGCCGAGGGTGGATGCGCCCAGCATATGCCAAGACCCACTTGCTCCTGAAGCCCTCAATCCTTTTCCCGGGGTTCAAAATGGCAATGGCGCCACCGTACGCGATGAAGCTCGCGCACGCAGAAGCAGGACCGTGAGAGGTCCGGAGGTAGAAGTAGTGGCGCAGCAAGGCCACTAAGGGCTGCACCCTACGTGAGCCTCGCAGTAATAGGCGAAGATTGCCAGGAGAAGGACGGAGTTGGGGTGGAGATGCAAAGCATGTAGCTTATAATGGCGGAGGACAGAGAAGAAGAACTCGGAGAAGGGAGGCACCAGGCCAGCAGCAATGGCGCTTACAAAGAACGGATAGAAGGTGATCCCTTGGCCCTCAGGGGTGGCGAAGCCGGCCTTGAACACCTTCGCCTCGTCGATGCCCTGCGCCGCCACCATCCAGCGCAACCGGGCGAGGCTCGCCTCCGACATGTTCGGTGAGTCCAGGGCAGACAAGTACCAAGCTCCGGCCGGGGACTGACGAGGCGCCATGGCTTCCTAGGTCACGCGGTCAGAGTAGATCTGGAAATTTTGGAGGAAGGAAGGAGAGGCGCAAGAAAGGGGATCTTAGCAGCAACCGGAGAAAGCAAAAAGCAAAGCCTAGGCAGATGCCGCTCCCTTATCAACTCGCGCGGTTGCTGAGGTGCCCACGTCTAGTCAACCGCCATGCGGCGCCCAAGGCCGCATGCTCTTAGGGCCCGCGGCACTTCGCTATTTCCCTTTCGTCTCCCTGCACGGCCAAGTCCGGGCGCGCCTTGGGCCCGGGGGCTACTGTCGGCGTTCTGGGAACGGGGGTCCCCAGACTTGCCTGCCTGCGGCCTGCGGCGTGGCTCAAAAGGGGGCCCAACGCGGCCCATCTTCATCAACACGGACCCAAGACCCTCGCGAGGGGCCAAGCCTCGCGGGGCGGACGACACGGAGCTTCCTCAGGCACGGCCTCATCAGGCTGGCTCACGAGGAGGCGGAGAGATCAAGGTGGGGTACCTCACGAGGTGCCCGTGATGCAAGCCATGACGACCAAAGGCGCCAGGCGGGCGCCAGCTGCGTAGTGTCCTCCTTTCCTCTTTGGTGCAAAGGGAGCAAGCGCAGGCGAGAGCATCAAGCAAAGGCACCCGTTTCGGTGCAATGAGACCAAGACCAGTCCAACGGCAGGGAGGAAGTCATTGTGGAGCCCAAGCGAGCGTCACCACCAGAGCCTTTGGCAGGCGAGGACCAACTTTAGTCAGGATAAGTGTACCAGATGTTCCCCTTCAAAATGACCAATTGTTGGTGCCCTTCCTACTCAGTATTTGGGAAGAGGCCCAGCGCCTTTTCCTATAAATAGGACTAGCCACCCACAGGGTAGAGGGACAAGAAACAGGAGAGATCGAAATCGGAGAGGGATAAGAAATCGGAGAGAGAATCGAGAAGAGAGAGAGAGAAGGGTGACTGAGCTCCTCCTAGCAGTTCATCCCCTCAGCCAAGAACAGACCCTCGCGAGGATGTTCTTCCTTGTATTGCTCATCATCATCAGCCCAAGAGGGAATCCACCACACCACACAGTAGGGTATTACACCACAATGGTGGCCCGAACCAGTATAAACCCTATGTCTCTTGTGTTGTTCTTTCCATAGCTTAGATCTTAGCGAGGCAGAGGGGTGCAGGTAGGTAGGAGGCGAAATCTCCGCGCGCACCCTAGTGTTCGAACCTCAAGGGTCTGCCGGAACCCGAAATCCGACAGCTTGGTCTTCGGGAGGTGGTGTAGAGAGAACTCCAAGGACGAAGGCATCTGTTGATGTAGTTGGAGCTGGTGGAGTGGCTGCTGGAGGTGGCACTAGAGCTGTAGCTGCTGGTGCTGATGTTGTAGCTCTAGAATCTGTCATTGGCACGGCAGTAGACCTTTGACTCCTTGGCACTCGCTGAAATGCATCTGTGGTTGCCTTGCCTCTCTTCTCTTCTGCTTCCTCCTGAAGCTGCTCATCTGCTATTTGAATGTTAGTTACCTTCAGATCAAGATCATAAAACTTAGTTTCTACGATCATCTCCAAGCTCTCTTGGTTTTGAGTCAGGGTGGCCAAGCCCTTCTCAATCCTCAGTGTAGGCTGGATCAGATATGCAAGTTGATCTTGCTTGCTCTTCAGGAAAACCTGAGATGCCTCTTCAACACTTGGCATCTTGGCAGCTTTCTCATCCTTTGCTTTGGCTCTCTTCTCCTGTGCTTGAACCGATGATGGTTCCTCCTCATTCATCACAACAGTATTATCTTCAAAATCAGGATGCAGGGGTAGATGCTCCTTATCCAACTGATATGTTCCTGTGCCCATCTTGGAGTTGATGAGATCCTGAATTTGTGTAGCGTACCCACAACTTCTCTTCTGGTCAGCAGTAGTCCTCTTGATTGTCTCTACAATTAGACTCATGATCTTGAACTTCTGAGGGACATCAAAAAGCTGTAGCAGGTTGATAGAGTGCCCTCTGATCATCTTGTGATCTCCTGACTTGGGTAGTAGAGCGTGCCTTAGGATCCTGTTGATAGTAGGCAGACCAGACAACAAGAAATGTACAAATCCAAGCTTGTGAGTCTCCAAAGCTTTATCTAGGATCTCCTTGTACATGTTAGCCATAGTGTTGTGGTCCTTCTTCTTCTTGGCATACACATCCAAGTCATCTTCATGTTCTGCTGGGGCATTTATCAATTTTGCCCATTCTTCAATTGTGGATTGGTATCTAGTACCTTCTGACATCCAAACGATATTCCCATCTGGGTAGAAGTGATCAGTGGAGTGAAACTGCATGATTAGCTCATCATTCCATATTGTGAGCTTCTATCCAACAAACTCATCTACTCCACATGCTTTGAAACTATCATAAACTCCTGGGCAGTGATCTTCATTCTCTTGGATGAATTCCCAATCAACCCATCTCATGTCACTCACAATGGGCTTCTTGTCAAGTAGGATAGTTTCATAAAAGTCTTGTTGTTCTTTTGTGTGGAACCTGTAGTCAACTGCAGTCCTTCTCCTCATAGCATAAGGATCAGACTTTCTCCACACTCTCAGTCCAACATCTTTTCTGATGTGCATGTCTTCAGCTACTGGATGAGTATCATTGTGGTCTAGAATCTTGGGCTTCTATTTTCTCAAAATAAGAGACTCATCATCTTCTTCTTCAGCTTCAGGCACTAGGGCCTTGTTCTTTTCTTCAGCAGGTATACTTCTGGTGTTCCTCTTGGGCTTAGGAGGCTTCTAAGCTTGAGCTTTGGGGGCAGCTTTGGGCTTTGATGTTGTAGCCCCTGACTTTATAGCATCTCCCATAAGCTTCTGAGCTTTGGGTGCTGGAGCAGCATCCTCTTCCTCTTCTTCATCTTCAGAGGGATCTTCCGTCATGGAGGGCTTGCCAATGACTCTAGCAATGGTCTTCTTGACTCTTTCCTTTCTCTTCTTTCCCTCTCCAGCTTCTTTGGGTTCAAGAGTGAACTACATTGTTTCTTGAGTAGAGGCTTTGGCCTTAGACATAGGAATTCTCTTCTCTAGAGCCTTCTTATTCATTCCTGGCTTAACTGTAGCAGCTGTGCCATACTCCTTTTTCCGCACCTTCTTCTTGGAGCTTACTTCCTCCTCAGCGGCAACATAATCCTCATCCTCAGATTCTGAGATTCTCTTCTTCCTAGATCTGGTGGCTGCCTTTGGCAAGTTGCTGGGAGTGCTCCTGCTGCCATCATCAGAAGTGCTTGAGGAATCTGAACCCTCACTTAGCTGCACATGTTCCTCAGACCTGTTTTGACTATCACTCTGATCAGACATCTCTGCAAACTCACTGACAGCAGACCCTATGAACAGATGTAGATGAGATAGAGTGGATGAGCATCACAAAGTGCAGAGTTTTTGCAAAACAGATGAATTAAAAACTTAGTTTTAGTTCTCCACAGAAAGCATTTCAGACCTACCGATTTGTAAACTCGGTGATACCGAAGCAGCTTTTGGAACCTAAACTAGTGAACTCGGTCAGACCGAGTCACAGTTCGGTGGCACCGAGACTGCTAGGGTTTCACAAAGAATTGAACTCGGTCACAGCGATTTGCAGTTTTCGGCCAGACCGAAAATTGCAAGTGCTATGGCCTAAGCCAAATCGGTGAGACCGATTTCTACAACTCAGTCGGTCTGAGATGAGTTCGGCGGAGACCTAACCCTAAATTTTCAGATCAAACTTAACCTAAAGGATGTTTTAAGTGGATAGAGTGTTTGCATACATGGTAAAGATCATGGAAAAAACAATGTGTTATGAATCAGAGGTACAATAATAACACAAAGGTCGAACCCATACCGTAGTTCGGCGGGAGTTTGCTACGGTTACAATGGCGGAGCAGATTTCCGTTGACGGTGACGGAAACCAGCGGCGGGAGGTCGTTGGCAGCGAGGAGGCGATCCGGGGACCCGAGGAGGCAGAGCAGGACACACATGCGGGCTGAGGAGTTTGAAGAAATTTCCAAAATCTCACCCGTGGGTATATATATCCCGACCCTATCAGTGTGACTGAGTGGAACAACTCAGTGGCACCGAGATGCAGAATCGCAAGCGGTTACTGCAACTCGGTGTGACCGAAAACTTCAAATCAGTTGCACCGAGATTGAAAACCTAGATCAACTTAGTGATCTTGGTGTGACCGAAATGGATGACTCAGTCATACCGAAATGCACAAAGAGGTTTTGGAAGTTTAAGTCTATGTCGGATCGGGGACTCCGAGTGCTCCTCACACAGAGTGGTTCGAATCTGACTTGATCAAACTTTGTGATGTAGCATGAATAGAGTTTGAGATGAGAAAAGCATAGATAGCTAGAGGAAGTTCTTATGCATACTTGTCCATCCATTTGGCAAAAGAGAAACAGCCCAACAATCAAAGCAACGAATGGATTTCCTCGAATGAGTAAAATATGCAACCAACATGCTCACACAATAATATGGCAAATGAAATATGCGGCAAAGCATGCACAATCACTCTAGCATCTATAAAGCAATTTGGCAATGACTAGGTCATCTGTATATGAGTATATTGACTGAGGAGTCAAATGAGAACATTTAATCGTAGGTCATACTCATCATTTAAGAACGAGTGGGGTTACCACTTTTACATAATGCATTGTTGTGTTCACATCGTTAGAGTTGCTTTAGCTCAATTGATTATAGTAAAGCTCCCCCTAGATGTGATATCCACCCTAGGAGGGATGAACTAACCTTGGGTTTTGTCGATGATGACTTCATGTAGGTGCTCAAAGTTGACATTCGGAGCAATCCTTTGGAGTGAGTTGCACTTTCAATACCTACACGGGTTAGTCCCACAAGGAACAAACAAGGATATCCATAGACATAGAGTGATATTCACATGAGATGATGTCCATGAATGCATTAGGTTACCTTGTCCCTTGTCTTACCAACAAGAGGGTTTGTGACTCCTTGAACTAGTGCAAGATATGGAAGTTGTTGGCACTTGTCCTTGCCAAAATGATATGAGTGAAGTATGTTGGCGGAGTCACCCTCAAGAACTCTCTAGTTCTTCTTCTTAGGGATCCACACCATCTTGATGGGAATCCTTGGAGTTGTAGTCATACTTGATGAAGTAGAACTTGATGTAGTCTTGGGAACCCACTTGACCAATGCCTTAGGGGCTTCTTAAAATGCATCAATCTCATCTTGAAGCTTGTCCTTGCCCTTAAGCTTGTGGTCTTGTGGTGGAAGATCATCTTGAGCTTGTGTTCCTTGGAAAGAAGTAGGATCATACTTATCTTGTTGGGGAACAAACTTCATCTTGGGGTATTGATCTTCTTCCCACTCAACTCCATTGGCATTGAACTTTCGCTCAAAACCAACACCTTGATTCTTCCGGTGTCTTCCTTGCTTCTACAATTTCCTCAAATTGCTTACTTCCGGAAAGACTCTTGTAAACACCTTTCTCTATAATTCCCTTCAATAAGCTATTTTCTTGCTCAAGTGTAACTTGGCTAAGAGAATCGTTAGTGGAATCAAGAGAACTACTAGAAGCAACAACATTGTTTTTAGCATGATTATTGTTACTACTAGAAGAAGAATCTTTCTTGTTCTTGTTGCTAGATTTAACTTGAGGCATGTAAGTAGACAAGAGTAAACGCTTGGCGATGTAAGAAGAACTTTTCTTGTGAAGATCATCATTGATTGCCTTTAAGAACTCATGCTCTTTCTCAAGGTTGAGCTTTTCAACGCGTAGTTTCCTGAGTCTTTAAAAGTTCTCAATGATCTTCCAAGGTAGTTTCATGAGCTCACTTAAGAGTGTTTAGTTCTTTAGTTAGACGCTCAATCTCCTTCTTATCATTGTCACTCGTTTTATCTTGATTATCATGATTAATGGCAAGTTCATCATAGTTTTCATAACTAGAGTTGTCAAAAAGTAAATCATCACCACCTAGCAAATCATCTTCATTACTATTGAAATTTACATACTCGGGGTGTGATACCTTTGGGCCTTTAGCCATGAAGCATCTTCCAATTCCTTCATTTGGTGAGTCAAATATGTCATAGGAGTTGGTTGAAACAAGTGCTAGACCGGCAACACCTTCATCTTGAGTATATTCGGAGTCGGAGTGATAACTTCTCTCGGAGTGATTGTCAGAGTCGGAGCTGGATAACCATTCACCAACATGAGCTTGATGTCTTCGTTTTGTGTAACTCCTTGATGACTTGTCCCTCCTTTCTAAATCCTTGCTTCTCCGTGATGTTCTTCATTCATAACGGTCATCTCTACTCCTTCTCTCTCTTGGTGGTGATTCTTCTCTCCTACTTCTTCTTTTGGGAGAATCTTCTCTTCTTTTGTAGGGAGCCGTACACTCATTGGAGTAGTGTCCGGGTCTTCGACAACAGTAGCAATTCCGTTCACGACTTGAAGATCTTTTGTCATTGTAGGACCTTGACTTGGAACTTCTTTCCTTGCTTCTACTCTTGTAGAACTTGTTGAAATTCTTCACCATTAGGCTCAATTCTTCATTGAAGGCTTGTTTCTCACTTGATGATGTGGGAGCATCACATGAGGCTTTGTAAGAACCACTTGACTTGTTGTGAAGCTCTTCCTTATCCTTAAGTGACATCTCATGAGCAACAATTCTTCCAATGACTTCCGTTGGCTTGAGATCTTTGTAACTGGGCATCATTTGGATCAATGTGCACACGGTATCATATTTTCCATCCGAGGGTCTTGGGATCTTCTTGATGATGAATATGTCGGTCATCTCTTCACTTCCTAAGCCGGCAATCTCGTTTGTGATGAGAGAAAGCCTAGAGTACATTTCAGCGACACCTTCACCATCCTTCATTTTGAACTTGTCAAGTTGACTTTGAAGCACATCCAATTTGGAATCCTTGACGGAGTCGGTACCTTCATGCATATCAACCAAAGTATCCCAAATTTCCTTGACGGCTGATTTTTTTGAATTCTTTGGGGCACAATCCGTTGAAGAGAATATCACAAGCTTGAGCATTGTATTGCAACATCTTCAACTCTTCCACAGTAGCTTCACGGTTCGGTTCTCTCCCATCGAAGAATTCACCTTGCAAGCCAATACACACAATAGCCCAAACGGCGGGGTTATGTCCAAGAATATGCATTTTCATCTTATGCTTCCAACTAGCAAAATTAGTACCATCAATGTAAGGACCTCTACGGTGGTAATTTCCCTCGCTAGACGCCATACTCTCCTAGGTTCTGAAACCAAGGCTATGATCACCAAAAGCTATGGAAATCAAGGCAAAAGGAGACCAAAGCTCTGATACCACTTGTAGGATCGAAAGTATGTCTATAGCGGAGGGGGGGGGGTGATTAGACTACTTGACCAAATAATAAACTAGCCTTTTCCCAATTCTAAGTCTTGGCAGATTTTAACAACTTAGCACAAGTCAAGTAATCAACCTACACATGCAATTCTAAGAGTATAGCAGCGGAATGTAAAACAATTGCATATGAAGGTAAAGAGAGGAGTTTGGAGGGAGCAAACACAATGTAGACACAGAGATTTTTGGCGTGGTTCCAATAGGTGGTGCTATCATACATCCACGTTGATGGAGACTTCAACCCACGAAGGATAACAGTTGTGCGAGTCCACGGAGGGCTCCACCCATGAAGGGTCCCCGAAGAAGCAACCTTGTCTATCCCACGATGGCCGTCACCCACGAAGGAATTGCCTCACTAGGGTAGATCTTCACGAAGTGGGCGATCTCCTTGCCCTTACAAACTCCTTGGTTCAAGTACACAATCTTCACGGGGCTCCCAAGTGACACCTAACCAATCTAGGAGACACCACTCTCCAAAAGGTAATAGATGGTGTGTTGATGATGAACTCCTTGCTTGTGCTTCAAATGATAGTCTCCCCAACACTCATCTCTCTCTCATAGGATTGGATTTGGTGGAAAGAGGGTTCGAGTGGAAAGCAACTAGGGGAAGGCTAGGGATCAAGATTTATGTGGTTGGAATGGAATGTCTTGACCTCAACACAAGTGTAGGTGGTTCTTTCTCAGAAAATGTATGTTGGAAGTGTAGGAATGTTCTGATGGCTCTCTCCATCAATGAAGAGTGGGTGGAGGGTATATATAGCCTCCACACAAAATCTAACCGTTACACACAAATCACCAAACTCGGTGGGACCGAATCATGAAACTCGGTCAGACCGATTTAGTTCAAAATGTGAACGTTGGGATTTTCGGTGGGACCGACATGTCAACTCAGTGGGACCGATTCCATTAGGGTTAGGGCATAACGTAATCTCGGCGAGACAGATTACACAAACTCAGTGGGACCGATTTTGGTAATAGGCAAACAGAGAGTTGGTTAGGCAAACTCGGTGGGACCGATTCGCTCATCTCGGTTAGACTGAAATGTTACGAAGGGGAAACAGAGAGTTTGCATTGCAATCTTGGTGGGACCGATCGCTCATCTCGTTTGGACCGAAACATTACGAAGGGAAACAGAGAGGTTGCAATCCCATCTCGGTGAGACCGAGATCCCTATCGGTGAGACCGAAATGACTAGGGTTTGTGGCAGTGGCTATGTCAAGTGAACTCGGTGGCGCCGGGTAGGAAATTTCGGTGGGGCAGAGTTTGACTTCTGGTTTGGGACATATGTGGATGTGAGAAAGTAGTTGAGGGTTTTGGAGCATATCACTAAGCATTTTGAGCAAGTAACTCATTAAGCAACACCCCATCCCCTTTTAATAGTATTGGCTTTTCCTATGGACTCAATGTGATCATGGATCACTAAAAGTAAAATGTAGAGTCTTGAGCTTGAGCCAACATGTGTTCTTAGTATTTTGAGGGGTCCACTTTCTGATCCATGCCATGCCAAACATTGAGCTTTCCTGAAATATTTATCTTGAAATAGCATTAGCTCAATGGGCTATATGTTGTTAGGAATTACCAAAAGCACCTAGGGATAGTTGCACTTTTAGCACCTTGGCTGGGACCTTGCAGCCAGCTTTGAGCCAACTGGCGTTGGTTCTTGCGCAGCCTGGACTCGGAGTCCCTGGTTCATCAATGGTGATGAGCGCAGAGCTCGATGAAGAGACCCAGCGCACCTTGGCGTCGTTGTACCAGGGGGTTGAAGAGGCAGACGATTCCATCACCGTCGCCATGGACTTGTCCTTCCTAGGGTCCGTGGAGGCAGGTATAAAAGAGATGCGGAGCCGGCATAGCTAGAAATGGCAGCCACTTAAGGAGCAGCGCAACTCCGCCAACCAAGTGGACCAAAAGCTGAGGGACAAGGGTATCGAGCTGCGCGAGTGGCACATCATGTAGTTCCAGGTTCTGTTGCAGCAGTAGGAGACAATCTCCATGGCAAGGGAGCATGTCATTGTCCGGGAGGCCCGCCTGGCAAAGCGCACAATGCTTCTGGACGCCAGGAAGCGGAACACCTCTTCCCGGGAGGAGAACCTCGAGGCCACCCTCCGCGCCAATGACGATGAACTAGAAGTCCTCGTACAGTAGTGCACCAAGCACTACAAAAAATACACTTCTGTGATGATACGTGTTTGTCGCAGTAGGTCATGTTTTTTTTGTCATGCATGTACATCCATGATGATTTTATGACAGAATCAAGATAGTCATACATGTGCTGTCGTAGAAGTGTTCCATGACAATACCAAAATTATCATCACAGAAGTGTCCACTTCCATGACAATAAATGGCGCATCATGGAAGTGCTTTCGTCAAGGGTAACCGACACGTGGCATCCACCGTAACGGGTCACCGTTAAGCTATCGGGTCCTGGTTTGGATCTGATAACCCATTAACAACCCGAACCAATGGGGATTTTCCACATGTAAAATCATCAATGGCTGGAGGAAACACGTGTCGGCTCCTCGGTGGGCCAGATGTCGTCCGTCCAATGGAGGAGACATGCCTATGATACATCGACACGTGGCAGGGCCCAGCAGAGGCCCATATAGGTTAAAAAGACCAGCCTAGTCATAGGCCTATAGTATTTACTCAGGTACTAGTGGGCTAGCCCAATAACGGCATGTTTAGACATGGCCCATTTACGGTCCAAAGCCAGATCTGGCCCGTTAATTGTTCGCCAAATATTTGGGCCCAATTACGGCCCAGTGTCATTTCAGTCTATTAGAGGCCCGATGTAGACATGGGCCCATTAGCCCGGTGTGTCTTTCGGCCTGGGAATGGCCCGTGCTGCCCATGGACCATATATGGTCCGACACGACATCCGTCTCTCTAACGTCACGTGATAAAGGTGGCAACAGTTCAGCCCAACGTGACTTTGGGCCTGTTAAAGGCTTGTCGTATAATTCGGCCCTTTGATGCCTCTACTAGGCTTTTGGCCTCTTAAAGGCCCATGATATCAGTGCGCCAACTAAGGCTCGAGATATGTTTTGGCCTGGTAATGGCACGTCATATAACTGGGCCAAAAAAGGCCCGATCTACATTTCGGCCTGCTGAAGGCCCGTGGACGACTAGTGCAAATGGAGGCCCAACATGCATTTTAGCCTGCTAAAGGCCCATGGTTTCTTCTGGGCCGTAACAGGCCAGCAGAATATTCAGCCTGTTAATGGCCCAAAGCTACATGGGCCCAACTAAGCGCTGGGTCCACTAAAGGCCCAAATAAACTTTTGGCCGAATATAGGCCCGTGTAAGTATTGGGCCTAGCGCAAAGTGTGAAGGCCCAAATGGCCTTTCAGGCCCAAGAAAGTTGCAGGCCGGCCCAATTGTGACCCGCTAAAAAGCAGGCCCGTTAGAGGCGAATGTTTCGGCCCGGTCGACTACATCAGTTTTTCTCCATTTCTTCAGATAGCGAATGGTGGCAATAACTAGTAGGAATTAAGAACAAACCTACTTTTTACAATAAAGAAATTACGACATAGTAACTTAGAATAAACCTACACTATACAATAAAAGATTTATGGTATATTACATCCACTGGGCATCGAAGTTCGCCACCAGTGATTATGAAGCGCAACGAAGAAGCAGATTACAAAAATTGGGCGCCATTGCAGTGTAAGAAAATAATACTCAACCAAGACCACTCTTCCAAGACAGTTCAAGAAAGGTTAACCTTGCGCGGGAACTGCTGCGCAAGCTGCTGAGCAAGGCTGTGAGACTGACCTAGCATGCCGGTCATACCTTCCAGGTGTAGCTATTTAGCAATGAGGTTCTCATTGGTGTTTTCCGCAATCTTTCTTAGAGATAGGACTTCAAGTCGAAGTTGAGTTGTAGAATGCCTTTCTGCTAGAACTTGGGACTGAAGAAGTTGAACTGATTCAGACAGCAAATTCTGTGAGCTTGTCTGACTGCTAGTCTCAAGTAACTTGAACACTGCATCAAGACAAGACTTTGGGGTTGTCTCGCTATCTTCAAGATGTTTTGCCTTCTTTGCTGCAATATATGTTGGGTTTGTCTCATAGCCTTCAACAGACTTGTGCATGCCATCAGGCATATCACCCTGAAACAAGCAGAGAGATGAGAGGTTTTGCATGTGTATAAACGAGGATGATAATTGTGTTGTCAATTCCATCCAATTTCGAATTAGAAAATAAAGAGTAAGTTCAAAATATCAATAGCATAATTTGGCATTGTTCATAATGCAGGGAGCTTCACCACACTACTAGATTACCATGTCAACATAACAAGCATAGGTGAAGGGCAAAGACAATCATTGTATCTATTTTGGTTAATGTGCATGGCATGTTGTTCATATCATCAGCCACATCAGTAAGATAAAACAGGAGATTACAAGGTGCAAACATGGGCTGTTTCACCACACACTGGATTATAGATCCACAAAAACAAGCATACATATAGGGAGTATTGAGTAATGTGCATGGTATGAATAAGGAATTTGGTTTTACAAGTAAAACTTGGAACTTACGGTTGTTGCGAACATGCATTTTTGATAGAAACAACAAACTAAACAATAGTTAATGATAGGGAGTATGAGCAAATTAAACAGTAGTTGAGCATAAAGGCTTTAGAAGGACTTACTTACATTAACAATTAACACTGTCTTTATAATGCCCTTCTCCATGTCCATGGAAGGATAACTCAAGAATTTCAGCACAAAATCTTCTTCATAAGCATTGTCTGTACTCTACATTTGTAGAGAGTAATTATAGATATGACAATACTGGAAGGGCTAGAGGATAATGAAGATAAGATGCAGATTGATGCCACATAATCAACTACCAATCTCTGTAAGTATAAGCATTACAGGAAAAAATGTACTGACAAGAGCAATGTGCTACACTTCTGCACTGGCATTGTTTGTGTATTTAACTTTTTGGTAAGATTGAATATAGATCTGATATTTTTTAGTAAATGGTGGGCAAGAGAGATAAGATAAATAATGCTACACAATGAACCAATCCCTCTTCCCATAATATAAGAGTGTTCTGAACACTGATGTACTGTAGAAAACGTTCTTATATTATGGGATGGAGGGAGTAGCTGTTAATGTAAGTACAGTGATAGACGACGTTCAGTCCTTACAAGAGGACTGTAGAGCTAAACCTCTTCAAAAGCATTGGGTTGATTCTAAATTTATGTAAGAGTCCATACAGATCTTATAATGTCCACCAAATGGACGATAACAAGGCTAACATGTGTAGTGATGCTACATAATCAACCAGCTATGAAGGTAAGTATGGTCATATAGGGCAAGAGGTACTCACAATAGCAATGCAGTGTGCAGTATAGTTGCAAGATTCTGTGGTCCCTTGAGAATGAATGTTCTTCTACAAACATTTTTCGTACAAGTGAGATGGTACGGCACATGTAGAAATGTAGTTCAAATTTTGATGTGATATCATAGACAGTACCTTACGTTGCAGACGAGACCAATGTGTAACAAGATTATTCCATTCACTGTCTGATAAATTTTGCACCAGAGACTTTACAAAAATTTCATTTAGAGGCTTGCCATCGAAGTGCGCCTGCCTTAGGTAGGAATGATACTTCATCAACGAGTGCTTGAAAAGCACAACCAACCCTTGCTCGTCTTGACTATCCAGTTTGGTCCTCGCCTATTTAAAAGAATGAAATCTTGTGTCTTTTGTCAATAGAAACTTTTGCAATAATTACCATGAATAACGTTAGTACATTACTTACACGTAAGTTGCGGAGGAAGATTGGAAATTTTTCTCTGTTTGCGGTATAATGTTTCCATGAAGGAAAGATGTGCACAAAGTTCCTGACAACAACATTAGCTTCGTCTTCTAAACTGGGAAGAAATGGAACATGGGTCATATTTGCTGCAATTGGGGCTCTCTCTCGTTCGAAAATGGATTTGGCAATTGGATTTGGTGTACTCTTTGCTGGAATGGGGGTTTGCGTCGTGGAGCTGGTGCTATGTCAACTGGCATCATCATACTGTTTGCCGCAGTTGGGGTCTGCTGAGTTGGGGCATCAGAGATGACCAGTGTAGTACAGCTAGAGTCTGCTATAGTTGGGGCCGTGTTTTGTGGGTCAGGTGATATTGCCACTACACCTAATGGGCTATTTGATTTATCAGGTGTCACTACCTTTTCCAAATACTTTGCTCATGCTCCTCCGCAATCAAAAATTACCCTCTTCCTTTTGAACATCTGATACACAAGAACAACATTTGAATGGATAAATATGGTATGATGACAAATGGAATATGTACTGGAAATGGATAGGCAGGGCGTATTCACATACACGATGTGTAAACTAAGCTAATGGCAGTGCAACAACCTAGAAGCAATGCAAAGCATCAGTTGCAAGATATGTGCGACCAATATAACCTTGGAAAGCTGGAGCAAGCACCTTGATGGGTGAATAAGATAGGGCATCTTCCTCTGACTCCGCCACTATGGAGCTACATTGACTTAGGTCTCCCTCTAGCTCAGAATCACTGTTAGGATCATATTTTGAGCATGAATCTGTAGGTGGAGAGCGTTTGCATTGCATTGCATCCAGACTTGATTTCAGTCCCTTAATGCCAAGTTTGACAGCCATGGCATTGTTCTTCTTTATTCTTTTCATGCACGCAAGCTCATAATCATTATGATGCTGTTCAGGATCTGAGATTCATGAAAACATAAAAAGTAGTCAGATCATCTATGGAATGCATTGCGGATTCAACTCGAAGAGTGTCCCCCTATAAACCCCTGCATATGCAAAGTTCACCCCCAGTCGTGTTGACCAGACCACACACAGAAAAACAAACCTCTTATGTCTCTATAACAGGAGGACACACATTTCAAAACTGAAGTAGGAGCATTAGAATCATATCAAATTCATATTTGAACAAATAAACTATGGAATTATGAGTGGCATAATGTTTAGCTTCAAGGGTGGAGTGCTGGTAGTGCGACACAAAGCAAGTAGGCAGATTGTATTCCATGTAAAAGATCATAGTCTATGTAAAAGGTGGAAATGACAACGCAGTGTTTGTTTCCCACACATGATGGAAGAGATCACACAGAGAAATACTATTCACTCATGTGTGTGGTTCCAGTATTTTGAAACAGGGTGGTCCACCCTAAAAGAATATTGACGACAAATATGACAAGGCAAGCATAGATGTAGTGAATCAATCATTACTTGTGAGCTTTGATACGTCCATTTTGCATCATGATTTTATATCGCTATTTATTGCATTATGGGCTGTTATTTCACATTATGTCACAATACTTATGGCTATTCTCTCTTATTTTACAAGGTTTACATAAGGAGGGAGAAGGCCGGCAGCTAGAATTCTGGGCTGGAAAAGGAGCAAATATTAGAGACCTATTCTGCACAACTCCAAAAGTCCTGAAACTCCACGGAATGCCTTATAATAAATAATGAAAAATCCTCGCCAAAGATGAAGACCTGGGGGCCCACACCCTTTCCACGAGGGTGGGGGGCGCCCCCCCTAGGGCGCGCCCCCTACCTCGTGGCCCCCCTGGTGGCTCTCCGATGACAATCTTCTCCTATATGAAGTCTTCCGTCGAGAAAAAAATAAGAAGCAACCTTTCGGGACGAAACTCCGCCGCCATGAGGCGGAACCTTGGCGAATCTAATCTAGAGCTCCGGCAGAGCTGTTCTGCCGGGGAAACTTCCCTCCCGAAGGGGGAAAATCATCGCCATCGTCATCACCAACGCTGCTCTCATCAGGAGAGGGCAATCTCCATCAACATCTTCATCAGCACCATCTCATCTCAAAACCCTAGTTCATCTCTTGTATCCAATTCTTGTCTCCAAGTCCGGGATTGGTGCAACTAGGTTGCTAGTAGTGTTAATTACTCCTTGTAGTTGATGCTAGTTGGTTTAATTGGTGGAAGATCATATGTTCAGATCCTTTATGCATATTATCACCCCTCTGATTATGAACATGAATATGCTTTGTGAGTAGTTACGTTTGTTCCTGAGGACAAGGGAGAAGTCTTGCTATTAGTAGTCATGTGAATTTGGTGTTCGTTCGATATTTTGATGAGATGTATGTTGTCTAGCCTCTAGTGGTGTTATGTGAACGCGGACTACATAACACTTCACCATTATTTGGGCCTAGAGGAAGTCAATGGGAAGTAATAAGTAGATGATGGGTTGCTAGAGTGACAGAAGCTTAAACCCTAGTTTATGCGTTGCTTCGTAAGGGGCTGATTTGGATCCATATGTTTCATGCTATGGTTAGGTTTACCTTAATACTTTTGTTGTAGTTGCGGATGCTTGCAATAGAGGTTAATCATAAGTGGGATGCTTGTTCAAGTAAAAACAGCACCCAAGCACCGGTCCACCCACATGTCAAATTATCAAAGTACCGAACGCGAATCATATGAGCGTGATGAAAACTAGCTTGACGATATTCCCATGTGTCCTCGGGAGCGATTTTCCTTATATAAGAGTTTATCCAGGCTTGTCCTTTGCTACAAAAAGGATTGGGCCACCTTGCTGCACTTTATTTACTTTTGTTACTTGTTGCTCGTTACAAATTATCTTATCACAAAACTATCTGTTACCACTTATTTCAGTACTTGTAGAGAATACCTTGTTGAAAACCGCTTATCATTTCCTTCTGCTCCTCGTTGGGTTCGACACTCTTACTTATCGAAAGGACTACGATAGATCCCCTATACTTGTGGGTCATCAAGACTCTTTTCTAGCGCCGTTGCCGGGGAGTGAAGCGCCTTTGGTAGGTGGAATTTGGTAAGGAAAAATTTATATAGTGTGCTGAAATTTACTGTCACTTGTTACTATGGAAAGTAATCCTCTGAGGGGCTTGTTCGGGGTATCTTCACCCCGACCAGTAGAGAAAAGAGTTGCTCCTCGACCTACTAAACCAATTGAAAATGAAATTCCTTATGAGTATCCTTCGAGTATCATAGAAAAACTGCTAGCTAATCCTTTTACAGGAGATGGAAAAGCATCCTGATGAACACCTAATATATGTGGATGAAGTTTGTGGATTATTTAAGCTTGCAGGTATACCCGATGATGTTTCTAAGAAGAAGGTCTTCCCTTTATCTTTGAAGGGAGACGCATTGACATGGTATAGGCTATGTGATGATACGAGATCATGGAACTATAGAAGATTGAAATTGGAATTTCATCAAAAGTATTACCGTATGCATCTTGTTCATCATGACCGCAATTATATATATAATTTTTGGCCTCGCGAAGGAGAAAGCATCGCTCAAGCTTGGGGGAGGCTTAAATCAATGTTATATTCATGCCCCAATCATGAGCTCCCAAGAGAAACAATTCTTCAAAAAATTTATGCTCGGCTTTCTGAAAATAACCGCACCATGCTCGATACTTCTTGTGTTGGCTCTTTTATGATGAAGACTATTGGATTTAGATGGGATTTATTGGATAGAATTAAACGGAACTCTGAAGATTGGGACCTCGACAATGGTACGGAGTCAGGTATGACACCTAGTATTGATTGTGTTAAATCTTTTATGGATACCGTTATTTTCCGTAAGTTTAGCACTAAATATGGACTTGATTCTGAGATAGTAGCTTCTTTCTGTGAATCTTTTGCTACTTATGTTGATCTCCCTAAGGAGAAGTGGTTTAAATATCATCCTCCCATAGAAGTAAAAGTAGCTGCACCTATTAAAGTTGAAGAAAAAACTGTCACTTATAATGATCCTATTGTTCCTACTTGTTATGTTTAGAAACCACCTTTCCCTGTTAGGATAAAGGATCATGATAAAGCTTCAACTGTGGTTCGTAAAAGCAATATTAAAACATATACACCTCCTGAGCAAGTTAAAGTAGAACCTAATATCGTATTGTTAAAGATCTCTTGTCTGATAATATTGATGGGCATGTTATTCAGTTCTGCGGTGAAACTGCTAGAATTGCTAAACCTTGTGCTAAAGATAAACATAGACTTGTGGTAGGTGTGCCTGTTATTTCTGTTAAAATAGGAGAACATTGTTATCATGGATTATGTGATATGGGTGCGAGTTCTAGTGTTATACCTTATGACTTGTATAAAGAAGTCAAGCATGAAATTGCACCTGCTGAGTTAGAAGATATGGATGTCACAATTAAACTTGCTAATAGAGATACTATTTCAACAGTGGGAATTGTTAGAGATGTTGAAGTCTTGTGTGGGAAAACTAAATATCCTTCTGATTTTCTTGTTCTTAGTTCCCCACAAGATAGCTTTTGTCCCATTATATTTGGTAGACCCTTCTTGAACACTGTTAGTGCGAAGATAGACTGCGAAAAGAATGTTCTTACTGTCGGCTTAGATGATATGACTCATGATCTTAATTTCTCTAAATTTAGTAAACAACACCGTGAAGAAGAATTGCCTAGTAAGGATGAAATTATTGGTCTTGCTTCTATTGTCGTACCTCGTAGTGATCCTTTAGAACAATATTTGCTAGACCATGAGAATGATATGTTTATGAAAGAAAGAAGGGAAATAGATGAAGTATTCTTTAAACAAGAACCTATGCTGAAACAAAATTTGCCTGTTGAAATCCTAGGGGATCCCCCTCCACCTAAGGGTGATCCCGTGTTTGAGCTTAAACCGTTGCCTGATAATCTTAAATATGCTTATCTTGATGAAAAGAAGATATATCATGTTATTATTAGTGCTAATCTTTCAGAGCATGAAGAAGAAATATTATTGAAAACTCTGAAGAAGCACCGTGCTGCTATTGGATACACTCTTGATGATCTTAAGGGCATTAGTCCCACTCTATGTCAACATAAAATAAATTTGGAAGCAGATGCCAAACCAATTCATGATCCTCAATGACGTCTGAATCCTAAAATGAAAGAAGTGGTAAGAAAAAAATACTAAAGCTTCTGGAGGCAGGTATAATTTATCCCGTTGCTGATAGTCAATGGGTAAGTCATGTTCATTGTGTCCCTAAGAAGGGAGGTATTACTGTTGTTCCTAATGATAAAGACGAATTGATTCCACAAAGAATTATTACAAGTTATAGGATGGTAATTGATTTCCGCAAATTAAATAAGGCTACTACGGAAGATCATTAACCCTTACCTTTTATCGATCAAATGCTAGAAAGATTATGCAAACATACACATTACTGCTTTCTAGATGGTTATTCTGGTTTCTCTCAAATACCTGTGTCGGCTAAAGATCAATCAAACACTACTTTTACATGCCCTTTTGGTACTTTTGCTTATAGACGTATGCCTTTTAGTTTATGTAATGCACCTGCTACCTTTCAAAGATGCATGATGGCTATATTCTCTGACTTTTGTCAAAAGATTTGTGAGGTTTTCATGGACGACTTTTCCGTCTATGGATCTTCTTTTGATGATTGCTTGAGCAATCTTGATCGAGTTTTGCAGAGATGTGAAGAAACTAATCTTGTCTTGAATTGGGAAAAGTGCCACTTTATGGTTAATGAAGGTATTGTCTTGGGGCACAAAGTTTCTGAAAGAGGTATTGAAGTTGATAAAGCCAAGGTAGATGCTATTTAAAAGATGCCATGTCCCAAGGACATCAAAGGTATCAGAAGTTTCCTTGGTCACGCCGGATTTTATAGGAGGTTCATTAAGGACTTCTCAAAAATTTCTCGGCCTCTGACTAATTTATTACAAAAAGATATACCATTTGTCTTTGATGATGATTGTGTAGAAGCATTTGAAATACTTAAGAAAGCATTAGTATTTGCACCTATTGTTCAGCCACCTGATTGGAATTTACCCTTTGAAATTATGTGTCATGCTAGCGATTATGCTGTAGGTGCTGTTCTAGGGCAAAGAGTTGATAAGAAATTAAATGTTATCCATTATGCTAGTAAGACTCTAGACAATGCTCAAAGAAATTATGCTACTACTGGAAAAGAACTTTTAGCAATTGTATTTTCTTGTGATAAGTTCAGACCTTATATTGTTGATTCTAAAGTAACTATCCACACAGATCATGCTACTATTAAATATCTTATGGAGAAGAAAGATGCTAAACCTAGACTTATTAGATGGGTTCTCTTGCTACAAGAATTTGATTTGCATATTGTTGATAGAAAAGGAGCTGAGAACCCCGTTGCAGACAACTTATCTAGGTTAGAGAATGTTCTTGATGACCCACTACCTATTGATGATAGATTTCCTGATGAACAATTAAATGTCATAAATACTTCTCGTAGTACCCCTTGGTATGCTGATTATGCTAATTACATAGTTGCTAAATTTATACCACCTAGCTTCACATACCAACAAAAGAAAAAGTTCTTCTATGATTTGAGACATTACTTTTGGGATGACCCACATCTTTATAAAGAAGGAGTAGATGGTGTTATTAGACGTTGTGTACCTGAGCATGAACAGGAACAAATCCTACGCAAGTGCCACTCCAAAACTTATGGAAGACACCACGCGGGAGATAGAACTGCACATAAGGTATTGCAATCCGGTTTTTATTGGCCTACTCTCTTCAAGGATGCCCGTAAGTTTGTCCTATCTTGTGATGAATGTCAATGAATTGGTAATATTAGTAGACGTCAACAAATGCCTATGAATTATTCACTTGTTATTGAACCATTTGATGTTTGGGGCTTTGATTATATGGGACCTTTTCCTGCCTCTAATGGATATACAAATATTTTAGTTGCTGTTGATTACGTTACTAAGTGGGTAGAAGCTATTCCAACTAGTAGTGCTGATCATAACACTTCTATTAAAATGCTTAAAGAAGTTATTTTTCCGAGGTTTGGAGTCCCTAGATATTTAATGACTGATGGTGTTTCACATTTTATTCACGGTGCTTTCCGTAAAATGCTTGCTAAATATGACGTCAATCATAGAATTGCATCTCCGTATCACCCACAGTCTAGTGTTCAAGTAGAATTGAGTAATAGAAAACTCAAATTAATTTTGCAAAAGACTGTCAATAGGTCTAGAAAGAATTGGTCCAAGAAACTTGATGATGCATTATGGGCCTATAGAACTGCATATAAAAACCCTATGGGTATGTCTCTGTATAAAATGGTCTATGGAAAAGCATGTCACTTACCTCTCGAACTAGAACATAAGGCATATTGGGCTATTAAAGACCTCAACTGTGATTTTAAAATTTCCGGTGAAAAGAGGTTATTTGATATTAGCTCACTTGATGAATGGAGAGCCCAAGCTTATGAAAATGCCAAGTTGTTTAAAGAAAAGGTTAAAAGATGGCATGACAAAAGGATACAAAAGCATGAGTTTAATGTAGGTGATTATGTATTGCTATACAATTCTCGTTTAAGATTTTTTGCAGGAAAACTTCTCTCTAAATGGGAAGGCCCCTATATTATCGAGGAGGTCTATCATTCCGGTGCCATAAAAATCCACAACTTCGAAGGCACAAATCCGAAGGTGGTAAACGGTCAGAGAATTAAACATTATATCTCAGGTAATCAAATAAATGTTGAAACCAATATTATTGAAACCATAACCTGGGAGGAATACATAAGGGACACTTTCGAGAACGTTTCAGACTCCGAAAAGGAATAGGTATGTGGTACGGTAAGTAAACCGACTCCAAAACAATTTTAAGGCAATATTTCTCCGTTTTGGAATATTTAGAAAAATAGAAAATTAAGTAGCAGTCCGGGAAGGACACGAGGGCCCCACGAGGGTGGAGGGCGCGCCCCCTACCTCGTGAGCTCCTCGTGTGCCTTCCGGACTCCGTTTTCTTGTACGATACGTATTTTGGTCGGTAAAAAATCACTATATATTCTCCCAAACGTTTTGACTCCCGTATCACGCAAATATCCTCTGTTCTTGTTTTGGGTTGTTCTCTATCAGGGTTGTCAAGGCCAGGCATCATGTCGTCCCCCTCCTCCAACAACGGTGGCAAAGATGCCTGGCTAATGAAGATAGAGCTGAAGAGGGAAGAACCCATGGAGATCAACAAGGATGAAGGGACCAAGAAGGATACGGAGAACCAAGCTCCGGCAACAGAAGACATCCTCCAACTTGATCACAACCTTCTTACCTCAACTAAGATCGAAGCTTTCCAGATGATTGAGTTAACTCGTATTCAAAACAAGTATCTTACAAGTGAAAATATTTTGTTGAAGGAGCATATCTTAGCACTCAAAGGCATTATTCGCAAGCTAGAGGACCTCTTACGCTCGGTGTGCGACTATCCATCACCTCTTTCTTCACCAACCAAGGAGATATAATCACATGGGTATGGGCACTCCCCTTGGCAACCACCAAGCTTGGGGGAGGTGCCCCCGTATCGTATCACAATCACAAATCCTATCTTTACCGTTTTCCTTAGTTTGATCCTGTTAGTAGTATTTTGATCTAGTAGAATAAAGTTTATGGCATGATCTAGTTTTAAGTTTTGCTTTATGATCTCTCTATGTAATCGAGTTCATGAGCTATATAATAAAGATTAGTGTTGAGTCAAGGGCTTGATTTTCTTGCTATGTGTCAGGACCCTGACTCGATGCCACATAGATCTAGCATGTAACACCTCATATCACTTTGCGGCCTCACGCACGGTATTCCCACGGGTATCGTCTTACTTTTGCCCGGGACCGTTTGCGCCTTTTGGCACACGTATATGATAGTGTCGCTAGCATCCATATGATAAGGAGCCCGGGCTGACATGGCTAGTCGTAAACCCAAAGTGGCACAGACTTACAGGGACAGGCATCCATGACCCAACATCGAACGCGTCGGTCATCAGCAAGTGGGTCCGGGCTGTAGCACTGGGCTAGCAGGACTCCGGTAAACCGGGCTGTAGCGGGCTAACAGGCCTCCGGTACTCAATGCGTGACATTTCCCCGAAGGGACAGACACATGAACGAAGAAGGACACATGCCGGCCAGCCTAAGTGTTCCGGAGCAGTAGCAAGCTACCATGGCTCAGTGGAGACACTAGGAGACATTTCCCGGTAAGAGAGGCTACTAAAGATAAACAACTAGATAGTCAGATCCCACACATACCAAGCATTTCAATCATACACACAATATGCTCGATATGTGCAAATACAACAAGGCATCACAACATGACTCTACGACACAAGTACTTTATTTAAGGCTCAGAGAGCCATACATAACATACACATAAGTACGGGTCACACGACCCAGCATTCAAGTCATACAGTCATACAAACCAGCAGCGGAAGTAACTTGTCTGAGTACAGACAACTAATAAAATAAAAGAGGCTTGGAAAGCCTAGCTATACTACGTGGTCCTTCACAAGCTCAGGATCACCACCTGGGCCTTAGCCTACTCATTGATGTCAACGTCTACGAAGAACCCATCAGAAGGGGTTGCAGCGTCTTCTGTAAAAATGTAAATTGTAGCAACATGAGTACAAAGGTACTCAGCAAGACTTACATCAGATCCTACATACATGCACATTATCAAGAAGGGTTGGTGGAGTTATTGCAGCAAGCCAGCTTTGACTCTTGGCTAGGCTATCCTACGAGACTCCAACTTGAAATGGTTTTGCGCACACGAGTCCACTACTCACCACTTCAATACACTACCGAGGATCCACCTCCGTCTTCCTACGGAAGAGCCATCCTCGGCACTCACACTTATCTTGAGGCTTTTAGTAGTTTCCATTTACTTGTCTATGAACTGTATAGGCAACCAAGTAGTCCTTTACCGCGGACGCGGCTATTCTAATAGATCATGTTAACCCTGCAGGGGTGTACTTCTACATACATGTTTCCACCACTTAGCGTCTGCACACGACATGTGCTCGGCAGACTTCAAGCGAAAGCCGACGTGGGTGTAGACCACGACCTACCTAAACACCTAAGTCTCTAGTCCAGGTTTATCGCCTATCCAGGTTCCATCCGCAGGGAGTCCGGCCGAGGTTTCCCATACGGCCCCGAACGATGTGTACAGGGTTCCGTGACACCTAACGGGTGCCCGGTATTCCCGGCCACGTACCTACCGCATCACAGCCCACCCCTACGGTCAGCGCTGTCCACGGCCTCCAGTAGGCTACAAACACCAGAAACTACTTGCAACTCCTGGACAGAGGACTAGGGTGAATAAGAAATCGAGCGGGGTCATATTTCAGGGCCCAATGCATGGTAGTAGCTGTATCTTAAATCACACATACAGATCTCAGTGCTTAAGGTCGGCTTCAATGAAACAACCCACCATGTACTCCTACATGGCCTCTCATCGATACCTTTACCAAATCGTGTTCACCACATCACTCTCATTACCGACATAATCATTTCACTCTAGCCCATCACCCAGATGAACCAGACCTGACACGACTCTAAGCATAGTAGGCATAGCAAGGTAGGAACAACACATACATATGGCTCAATCAACTCCTACACATGCTAGTGGTTTTCATCTAGTTACTGTGGCAATGACAGGTCATGCAGAGGAAATGGGTTCAACTACCGTAGCACACAGCAGTTTGAAACGTGTTGTCTTAATGCAGTAAAAGAGAGCAGGAGCGAGAACATGGGATTGTATCGATATGATCAAATGGTTGGTTGCTTGCCTGATGGTTATGAATTTTTGAAGTTTAAACTATATTCTGGAATTTCCTATATTAGAATAAATCCAGAAATTGATTTATTGCGTCAGCCATGCGTCAGAATGACGTCAGGGTCAACGGAGACGTCCAGGTCAAACCTGACTGTGGGTCCAGGGTGTCAGGGTAATTAGTTTAGTTAAAGTTTAATTAAAACTAACCCTATTTAGTTAACAAGGCTGGGCCCCACCTGTCATTGACTCATCGGAGTCAACCAGGGCCCACCCGCGGTCAAAGCCAGGTCGGCTGCACCGGCGTTTAGCCGCCGGCGAGCCCGAGGCGGCGGCGGAAGTGGTTTTGGCCGTTCCGGCAACCAAACGAGTTGCGGAGGCCATCGGAGTGGAGCTGAGGAGGAGCCGCAGCTCTTGGTGGAGTCCGTTGGGGTCGGGGTGGCCGGAGTTGGCGCCGGCGGCGACTTTGGCGGCCACCGGAGTTCGGGTGAAGGCGAACTTGATGCTAGAGGGGTCGGTGAGGTGCGGGGAGTAGCTGGTTAGGTGCTACGTGACGTGGTGAGCATGATGGACACCAAGTTGTGGCCGGAGGGTGACCGGGAGCACGTCGGCGACGAGCTCCGTGGCGGTGGGTGCGGTTGAGCTCCGGGAGGTCACTACATAGCTCGGGGGCAAGAAAGAAAGGGAGGGGAAGATGGTTAAGCTCACGGGGAGTTCGACGAAACACTTGGTGCGGCCGGGGATGGGCCGGAGCGACGACGGCGTTGAAGGGGATCTCCGGCGATGGCGGTTCGGTCGAGGTCGATGCGGTGGACTCGGGCCTTGCGAGCGCTCGGGGCTCGACTTGCTCGAAGGAGAGGAGGGTGGCGGAGCTCCTGGACACGGCGGCACGACGTGGGGTTGACGGAGGGCGTGGCTACGGCGAGGGGGTGGCGGCGATGGCGTCGGCCATGGCGGGAGAACGCGAGAGAGAGGAGTTGGGGGAGAATGGAGGTGTCCTGGGGGTTCACGGCTCGACATGGAGTTCATCCATCCAGCAACGAGGCGTGGAGGTGAAGCAGGGCGATGGCCAGCTGCGTGGCGCACGCTGCGGCCGCCGTCGGGCACCTGCCTGCGTGCCTGGCCGGCAAGCAGCTCGCTGGCGCGGCGCTGGGCTGGGCCGGCAGGTGGGCCGGGTGCTGGGCGCCAGGTAAGTTTTCTATTATTCTCTGTTTTCTGTTTTGTTTAATTCCTCTGCAACTTTGTTGAATTATTAAAAATACTTAGGCAACTCCTAAAATCACCAAACTACTCCTGGTCCATAGTTGGATTATTTCCAACATGAAACATTTTAGTTTGGAGATATTTGAGCATTTGAAATATTTTATATAGTTTTAAATGCCCAAATTCAAATATCTATGATTTAATTCAAAGACCCTAAGATGGCCTAGGAAAATGTGCATCACTTCTGGCAGAGGTTCTGAACCAAGACAAAAATGATGGGCATTTTAGAAGGGCATTTCAGGTTCATTGAAAAAGTTTTTAGTAAACCCTAGTTGGTTTCAGAGGGGGCTGGGGGTTCTGTCATCCCCATTTCAGGTTTCTGATGAAAGAATAGACATGATGCAACACTCTAATGCATGAACTATCTAGGGTGTGACATCTCACCCCCACTCAAAAGAATCTCGTCCCGAGATTTGGGTTCCTCCGGGAAGAAGGCGGGATACTCGAGTCGAAGACGATCCTCCCTTTTCCCAAGTTGCTTCATCCTCAGAATGGTGTGACCATTGAACTTTGAGAAACTTGATATTGTGACGTCGAGTGGTACGCTCGGCCTGATCGAGGATACGAATGGGGTACTCTCGATACATGAGATTATCTTGGAGATCAAGCGTTTCGTGGTCCACTCCATGGATAGGATCCGAGAAGCAACGCCTGAGTTGAGAAACGTGGAAGACATCGTGGACTCTGGAGAGATGCGGAGGTAGTTCCAATTGGTAGGCAACTTCTCCTCGTTTAGCGAGAATACAAAAAGGTCCAATGTAACGGGGAGCCAATTTGCCTTTGATACCGAAACGATGGGTTCCCTTCAGAGGAGTAACCCGAAGGTAAGCCTTCTCGTCAACCTCGAAAGTCATAGCCTTATGTTTTCGGTCATATTGACTCTTTTGATGAGATTGGGCTATTTTCAACTTTTCACGAACGATGCGAACTTGCTCTTCTGCTTCCTGGATCATATCCAGGCCAAAGAATTGTCTTTCCCCGGTTTCTGACCAATTAAGGGGTGTTCGACACCGTCGTCCATAGAGAACTTCAAAAGGGGCTTTACCCAAGCTAGATTGATAGCTGTTGTTATAAGCGAATTCGGCAAATGGAAGGCACTTCTCCCAATCCATTCCGAATGAGATAACAGAGGCTCGAAGCATGTCTTCTAGAATCTGGTTGATGCGTTCCACTTGACCACTTGATTGAGGGTGGAAAGCGGTGCTAAAAGAAAGGCGGGTTCCCATAGCATTTTGGAAACTTTCCCAAAATCGAGAGGTGCAAAGACTTCCTCGATCCAAGTTAATTTCCAAAGGAACACCATGGAGAGACACGATTCGGGAGATGTATAAGTCTGCTAACTGACTAGCAGTTATACTCTCACGAACAGGTAAGAAATGGGCCACTTTGGAAAGACGATCGACAACGACGAAGATAGCATTATTCCCTCTCTTGGTCCTGGGAAAACCGGTAATGAAATCCATTCCAATTTTATCCCATTTCCATTCAGGAATAGCTAGGGGTTGAAGGGTGCCAGCAGGCCGTTGATGCTCTGCTTTTACACGACGGCAGACGTCGCAATTAGCAATATACTGAGCAATTTCTCTCTTCATCCTAGTCCACCAGAACCTCTGGCGTAGGTCCTGATACATCTTGGTACTACCAGGATGAATGGTGAGAGGAGATTCATGAGCCTCCTTAAGGATCAACTGCCGTAGATGCTGGTTCTTGGGAACCACTAAACGGTTCTCAAAGTACACAACACCATGATCATTTGTGGAGAAACATCTAGCACCTCCGCTAGCAATGTTCTCCTTGATCTTGGATATTCCTTTATCTCGCTTTTGGGCAGCGATGATTTGATCCGTAAGAGTAGGTTTTGCCACCAAGGTGGAAAGAAATCCTTGAGGAACAATGTGAAGGTTAAGCTTCCGAAATTCCTCATGGAGAAGCGGTTGACTTTGTTGTAACATCAGGTTGTTACAATAAGATTTACGACTTAGCGCATCAGCCATGACGTTGGCTTTCCCTGGGGTGTAAGTTATGCCTAAGTCGAAATCTGTGATCAACTCAACCCAACGTCTTTGCCTGGGATTTAAATCCGGTTGGGTGAATATGTACTTTAGACTTTGATGATCAGTGTAGATTTCGCAATGATTACCAAGAAGGTAATGTCACCATGTTTTGAGTGCATGGACTATAGCTGCAAGCTCTAGATCATGAGTGGGGTAGTTTTCTTCATGTGGGTGTAATTGCCGTGAAGCATAAGCAATTACGTGTCGATCTTGCATGAGAATACAGCCTAGTCCTTGTCGCGAGGCGTCGCAGTAGATAACAAAATCCTTGGAAAAATCCGGTGGTACCAGTACGGGAGCAGAGGTTAAACGTCTTTTCAGTTCCTGGAAACTGTGCTCACATTGTGGAGTCCACTCGAACTTTTTATCTTTCTTGAGGAGTTCAGTTAGAGGTTTGGCAACTTTGGAGAAATTCTCGACAAAGCGACGGCAATAGCTCGCTAGGCCAAGGAAACTCCGAACTTGCTTGACCGATTCGGGTGGAGTCCAATTAAGGACGGCTTGAACTCGCTCAGGGTTAACAGCAATGCCTTTACCAGAAATTACATGCCCAAGATAGGTCACTTCTGACAACCAGAATTCACATTTAGAAAATTTGGCATAAAGGCGATGCTCTCGAAGTTTCTTCAACACTAGCCTTAGGTGTTCGGCATGTTCTTCCTCGTTCTTGGAGTAGATGAGTATATCATCGAGGTAAACCACGACAAATTTATCCAAATACTCCATGAAGATTGAGTTCATTAACCGCGAAAAGGTGGCTGGAGCGTTGGTTAAACTGAAGGACATGACGGTGTACTCGTATTGGCCATAACGAGTAACAAAGGCCGTTTTAGGAATGTCCCCGTTCCTGATTTTGATTTGATGGTAGCCCAACCTCAAATCCATTTTGGAGAAGACTGAGGATCCAGCGAGCTGATCATACAGGTCGTTGATCCTGGGGAGCGGATATTTGTTCTTGATTGTGACCAAATTGACAGGTCGATAATCTACAACCATCCGGTCCGTACCATCCTTCTTCTTGACGAAGAGGACGGGGCAAGCCCACGGAGATGAACTAGGTCAGATGAAACCCTTTTTCAAGGACTCATCGAGTTGTTTCTTAAGCTCAGCTAGTTCTAGTGGTGCCATCTTATAGGGTCTTCTAGCAATCGGGATGGTTCCTGGAATGAGGTCTATTACGAACTCAACATCCCTGTCAGGTGGAACACCTGGCAATTCCTCTGGGAAGACATCCGGGAAGTCACAGACTACCGGAACGTCCTCAAGGTCTGGCAAAGGGCTGGCGTTAAGAGAATATAACTGTCGCTTGGCTATTCGGGTCAAGACATTGACTATCTTCCCCGAAGGATGGGTGAGTTGAACAGTCCTAGAGAAGCAATCAATTTTGGCATGATGGGCTGACATCCAGTCCATACCCAAGATGATATTAATATCTGAAGATTTAAGAGCTATCAAAGATGCAAGGAAAACAAGTCTGTCGACTTGGATTTCATTTCCATGACTTACCCTGGAGGTTTGCCATCTAGAACCGGGAGTGGAAATTTCCATGGTAGAAGGCATGTCACAGAATGCGGTGTTATGCAAGCGAGCATAGTTCTCGGATATAAATGAATGAGAAGCTCCTGTATCGAAAAGAACAGATGCCGGGTGGCAATTAACAAGGAGCGTACCGAGAACGACGTTGGGATCCTCTTGAGCTTCTTCGGCAGAGATACAGTTGACATGGCCACGTGCAGCGGTGGCCGGCTTGGCGTAGAACACTTTCCCTGTCGGCTTGCCACGGCCAACAGCTTTAGCAGATTGGTTGGGGTTGGTCTGGGGACACTCGCGCATATAGTGGCCAGATTCCCCACACTTAAAGCAAGTCACGGAACTGGTGCGTGGAGGAGCATTGTTGGTTGGACCACCATAGGGCTTGGCTGGTGCAAACTGTTGAACGGGGCGAGGCGCCTGGAAGGATGGCCTCGGTGTGAACCTGGGTGGCAGGGCAGTGTTAGGCACCCACACGCGGCGCTTCTGAGGACCAGCACCGGATGAGGAACCCATGTCACGGCCATGCTTGCGTGTTGCGTCATAATCAGTCTGACCAGTCTCAGCACTGATGGCCTTGTTAACAAGCTTCTGAAAAGATGTGCACTCATGCAGACGGAGGTCGCGGCGAAGCTCAGGACTAAGTCCCTTACGGAACCTTGCTTGCTTCTTGGCATCAGTAGAAACTTCCTCAGTTGCATATCGTGCGAGGTTACCGAACTCCCTGCTGTAAGCATCCACAGAGAGTCGGCCTTGAGTGAAACTGCAAAATTCCTCACGTTTACGGTCCATGAGACCCTCCGGAATGTGATGTTCACGGAAAGCCTCGCTGAATTCAGCCCAAGTAGTGACATGGTCCGCTGGGCGCATAGCTCCATAATTCTCCCACCATAGACTGGCGGGGCCTTCAAGATGATATGCAGCAAAGGTGACCTTGCCAGCCTCAGCTACTAGCGCAGAACGCAGTTTGTGAGAAATACTGCGAAGCCAGTCATCAGCGTCGAGAGGCTCGACGGAGTGGTGGAACGTGGGTGGATGTAACTTGATGAAATCACTGAGTGACACCAAGTTATTTCTCTGATGGTGTGCTGTGTTCTGTTCAATACGCTCCAACAAACGGTTGGTCTCCAGCTTGTTTCTCTCGGCTTCCAGCATAACTTTGGCTAGGGAAGGAGGGTGAGGCAGGTTTGCATTCTCGACTTCACTGCCTTCAGCCTGCTCTTGGGAAACAGGGTTATTGCGCGTGTTGACCATCCTAGGTAAACAAGACAATGATTTAGTCAGAATGATAAGATTCCGACATAGAATACAGAATGTAAGGAATAACTCGGAATGCAAGATGATCATCCGTATGACATGGTAGATACAGAAACTGCTTCTTTATTCCATCGTCATACACACCATACAAGGTTTAGTACAAGACCAAACAAGGTACTATTACGGTGAAAGGAAGATTACATCACATCGGAGGCACTCCGAGCTCCTATACATTATTTTTCTACACCTCCGGAAAGCGGTACAAACTAGGTCATATCCCACGAGTCACGCAGGACGATAGACGACACAGCTAGTACGAACTAGTGATACTACCACTAACTCAGACCGATCCGTAGTAGTCCTCGTAGAAGTCACCTCCATAGCCTGGAAGCTCAACATGATCATCCGGGAACAGACGATCTCGCGGAGCTTGTGGACCATAGGGGCTAGGATGAGGTCTTGGACCAACAGACGGTGGCCTGCGGGGACCGCGAGGTGGGGTGATGCCTCCTACATCACGCCAACCCATCACGTCTGGCAGAGCAGATCTCACAGGATAGAGATCGCGCATATCCGAATATCCAGCTTGCACAGCCGGTGCAAACCGAGTCAAAGTGGCCCAATGGTCAGCACGGGTATTGAAAAGCTCTAGCCTCAAGGCCCGATTTTCACGGTCCTTATCCTCGAGCATCTCAGCAGTGGTGCGAGTCCGTGAATCCTCCTGAGTGGGGTCAGCATAGATAGCCTGGAGATACCCTTGTGCTCCCGGAAGTGATGCTGGCATATACCGAAAATCAGAGTCCCGAAATAGGCCAGTCCTGACTCGCATGATGGTCATCATAGAGTAGGCGGCATCCTGCACAGCCATCTCGATAGTAACCCCGAGTCCATAGGAGCAGTGAAGGGGCTCGGTGGATCCAGGATAAGATGGAAATATCCTGACAGTGCAAAGATACTGGCTTTGATTAAAGTCTCGAAATTGCTCTTCGACCGTGTACTCAGGATACCAATGGTATCCAGCCTCAGTCATTACCCTGACCAACATGGCAGTATGGCCGGGTACATCTAGGCATCGAGTCAGGCGAACCACTTGATTGAGGTCGCGAGTGGCCATCTGAAAGCACAACCATAATGCAAAGGCATTAGAATTTCTAGCAAAATTTCGACAGCATAACAGCTGTAAATGCTCAAAAAGGATTTTGAGACATTTGACAAAGGATTTCATACACACTCAACAACATCATATCAAAGTTCTGGGTCCATCCTAGCAACATAATGTGGTAGTAGAACTGAACTAGGCTTGTATCCATCAAACCTATAAGGTACTACTGATTAGTAACACGTGAACCTGATAGAGAGAAAAGATCCTAATTCCTTAACCCCGGTGGAAGAATAGACTGACTCAGATCAGAATGTCATAAGATAAAGGAGTAAAAAGAGCCTTACGTTCCAACCCACAAACAATTCCCCTACATATAACTAAAGAATTTCTAGACTCAACATCGACCAGTTTGGCTTGGAGAACCTACAGGCAGTCCGGCTCTGATGCCAACGCTGTCAGGACCCCGACTCGATGCCACATAGATCTAGCATGTAACACCTCATATCACTTTGCGGCCTCACGCACGGTATTCCCACGGGTGTCGTCTTACTTTTGCCCGGGACCATTTGCGCCTTTTGGCACACGTATATGATAGTGTCGCTAGCATCCATATGATAAGGAGCCCGGGCTGACATGGCTAGTCGTAAACCCAAAGTGGCACAGACTTACAGGGACAGGCATCCATGACCCAGCATCGAACGTGTCGGTCATCAGCAAGTGGGTCCGGGCTGTAGCACTGGGCTAGCAGGACTCCGGTAAACCGGGCTGTAGCGGGCTAACAGGACTCCGGTACTCAATGCGTGACATTTCCCCGAAGGGACAGACACAGGAACGAAGAAGGACACATGCCGGCCAGCCTAAGTGTTCCGGAGCAGTAGCAAGCTACCATGGCTCAGTGGTAACACTAGGAGACATTTCCCGGTAAGAGAGGCTACTAAAGATAAACAACTAGATAGTCAGATCCCACACATACCAAGCATTTCAATCATACACACAATATGCTCGATATGTGCAAATACAACAAGGCATCACAACATGACTCTACGACACAAGTACTTTATTTAAGGCTCAGAGAGCCATACATAACATACACATAGGTACGGGTCACACGACCCAGCATTCAAGTCATACAGTCATACAAACCAGCAGCGGAAGTAACTTGTCTGAGTACAGACAACTAGTAAAATAAAAGAGGCTTGGAAAGCCTAGCTATACTACGTGGTCCTTCACAAGCTCAGGATCACCACCTGGGCCTTAGCCTACTCATTGATGTCAACGTCTACGAAGAACCCATCAGAAGGGGTTGCAGCGTCTTCTGTAAAAATGTAAATTATAGCAACATGAGTACAAAGGTACTCAGCAAGACTTACATCAGATCCTACATACATGCACATTATCAAGAAGGGTTGGTGGAGTTATTGCAGCAAGCCAGCTTTGACTCTTGGCTAGGCTATCCTACGAGACTCCAACTTGAAATGGTTTTGCGCACACGAGTCCACTACTCACCACTTCAATACACTACCGAGGATCCACCTCCGTCTTCCTACGGAAGAGCCATCCTCGGCACTCACACTTATCTTGAGGCTTTTAGTAGTTTCCATTTACTTGTCTATGAACTGTATAGGCAACCAAGTAGTCCTTTACCGCGGACGCGGCTATTCGAATAGATCATGTTAACCCTGCAGGGGTGTACTTCTTCATACATGTTTCCACCACTTAGCGTCTGCACACGACATGTGCTCGGCAGACTTCAAGCGAAAGCCGACGTGGGTGTAGACCACGACCTACCTAAACACCTAAGTCTCTAGTCCAGGTTTATCGCCTATCCAGGTTCCATCCGCAGGGAGTCCGGCCGAGGTTTCCCATACGGCCCCGAACGATGTGTACAGGGTTCCGTGACACCTAACGGGTGCCCGGTATTCCCGGCCACGTACCTACCGCATCACAGCCCACCCCTACGGTCAGCGCTGTCCACGGCCTCCAGTAGGCTACAAACACCAGAAACTACTTGCAACTCCTGGACAGAGGACTAGGGTGAATAAGAAGTCGAGCGGGGTCATATTTCAGGGCCCAATGCATGGTAGTAGCTGTATCTTAAATCACACATACAGATCTCAGTGCTTAAGGTCGGCTTCAATGAAACAACCCACCATGTACTCCTACATGGCCTCTCATCGATACCTTTACCAAATCGTGTTCACCACATCACTCTCATTACCGACATAATCATTTCACTCTAGCCCATCACCCAGATGAACCAGACCTGACACGACTCTAAGCATAGCAGGCATAGCAAGGTAGGAACAACACATACATATGGCTCAATCAACTCCTACACATGCTAGTGGGTTTCATCTAGTTACTGTGGCAATGACAGGTCATGCAGAGGAAATGGGTTCAACTACCGTAGCACACAGCAGTTTGAAATGCGTTGTCTTAATGCAGTAAAAGAGAGCAGGAGCGAGAACATGGGATTGTATCGATATGATCAAATGGTTGGTTGCTTGCCTGATGGTTCGATGCACTGATATGGTTCTTCGCTAGGGTAATCACGGTACTCCTCGGAGGCAGAACCTGCCGCAAAGAACACCGATACACAGCCATCACCAAACAATGTGCGACAATATGATGCATGCATGAAACATGGCAATATGAGTGTGTTGGGCTAATGCAACTAAGACCAGAAGGGTTTGAACCAATTTGAACCAAAGATTCAAATTTCAAACTCATACATGGCCCTTTAAAGTGTTTTATCTTGTTCTTCATTAAACAGCAAGTTAACTTGTTTAATCATGCATGAAAACAGTACAGATGGATAGATTGGATTTTTCTGATCATTTTTCATATATAACTTGTCTGATTTGGAGTTACAGATTAAAAGTTATGAATTTTTGAAGTTTAAACTATATTCTGGAATTTCCTATATTAGAATAAATCCAGAAATTAATTTATTGCGTCAGCCATGCGTCAGAATGACGTCAGGGTCAACGGAGACGTCCAGGTCAAACCTGACTGTGGGTCCAGGGTGTCAGGGTAATTAGTTTAGTTAAAGTTTAATTAAAACTAACCCTATTTAGTTAACAGGGCTGGGCCCCACCTGTCATTGACTCATCGGAGTCAACCAGGGCCCACCCGCGGTCAAAGCCAGGTCGGCTGCACCGGCGTTTAGCCGCCGGCGAGCCCGACGCGGCGGCGGAAGTGGTTTTGGCCGTTCCGGCAACCAAACGAGTCGCGGAGGCCATCGGAGTGGAGCTGAGGAGGAGCCGCAGCTCTTGGTGGAGTCCGTTGGGGTCGGGGTGGCCGGAGTTGGCGCCGGCGACGACTTTGGCGGCCACCGGAGTTCGGGCGAAGGCGAACTTGATGCTAGAGGGGTCGGTGAGGTGCGGGGAGTAGCTGGTTAGGTGCTACGTGACGTGGTGAGCATGATGGACACCAAGTTGTGGCCGGAGGGTGACCGGGAGCATGTCGGCGACGAGCTCCGTGGCGGTGGGTGCGGTTGAGCTCCGGGAGGTCACTACATAGCTCGGGGGCAAGAAAAGAAGGGAGGGGAAGATGGTTAAGCTCACGGGGAGTTCGACGAAACACTTGGTGCGGCCGGGGACGGGCCGGAGCGACGACGGCGTTGAAGGGGATCTCCGGCGACGGCGGTTCGGTCGAGGTCGATGCGGTGGACTCGGGCCTTGCGAGCGCTCGGGCTCGGCTTGCTCGAAGGAGAGGAGGGTGGCGGAGCTCCTGGACACGGCGGCACGGCGTGGGGTTGACGGAGGGCGTGGCTACGGCGAGGGGGTGGCGGCGATGGCGTCGGCCATGGCGGGGGAACGCGAGAGAGAGGAGTTGGGGGAGAATGGAGGTGTCCTGGGGGTTCACGGCTCGACGTGGAGTTCATCCATCCAGCAACGAGGCGAGGAGGTGAAGCAGGGCGACGGCCAGCTGCGTGGCGCACGCTGCGGCCGCCGTCGGGCACCTGCCTGCCTGCCTGGCCGGCAAGCAGCTCGCTGGCGCGGCGCTGGGCTGGGCCGGCAGGTGGGCCGGGTGCTGGGCGCCAGGTAAGTTTTCTGTTATTCCCTGTTTTCTGTTTTTTTAATTCCTCTGCAACTTTGTTGAATTATTAAAAATACTTAGGCAACTCCTAAAATCACCAAACTACTCCTGGTCCATAGTTGGATTATTTCCAACATGAAACATTTTAGTTTGGAGATATTTGAGCATTTGAAATATTTTATATAATTTTAAATGCCCAAATTCAAATATCTATGATTTAATTCAAAGACCCTAAGATGGCCTAGGAAAATGTGCATCACTTCTGGCAGAGGTCCTGAACCAAGACAAAAATGATGGGCATTTTAGAAGGGCATTTCAGGTTCATTGAAAAAGTTTTTAGTAAACCCTAGTTGGTTTCAGAGGGGGCTGGGGGTTCTGTCATCCCCATTTCAGGTTTCTGATGAAAGAATAGACATGATGCAACACTCTAATGCATGAACTAGCTAGGGTGTGACACTATGATCTTGGGTGAATAAAAGAAAAGAAAAAAAGAATAAGAAGAAACAAAAGTTCATATTGATCTTATTGATAGTAATGACTTCACATAGAAAGAGTGTGATGATTAAAAGTTGTTGGGAGTTGGCAGACATAGCTTTGGTCATTGATGCAATTAATAGGAAGTAATAAGGAAAGAGAGGTTTCACATATAAATATAATATCATTGACATCTTTTATGATTGGGAGCACTCATCAAAATATGACATGCTAAAGAGTTGATGTTGGACAAGGAAGACAACGTAATGGGTTATGTTTTCTTGTATCTGAGATCAAGTATGTTGTCATGCATCATCCAACATGTTGAGCTTGCCTTTCCCCCTCATGCTAGCCAAATTCTCGGCACCAAGTAGAGATACTACTTGTGCTTCCAAATACCCTTAAACCAGTTTTGCCATGAGAGTCCACCATATCTACCTATGGATTGAATAAGATCCTTCAAGTAAGTTGTCATCGGTGCAAAACAATAAAAATTGCTCTAAATATGTATGATTAGTGTGGGAGAAATAAGATTTATACGATCTTGTGATGTGGAAGTAATAAAAGCAATGGACTGCATAATAAAGGCTCATATCACAAGGGGCAATATAAAGTGATGTTCTTTTGCATTAAGATTTTGTGCATCCAACCATAAAAGCGCATGGCAACCTCTACTTCCCTCTGCGAAGGGCCTATCTTTTATTATTATCTTCTACCTTATGCAAGTGTCATGGTGATCTTCACCTCTCCCTTTTTCCTTTTATCCTTTGGCAAGCCCAGCATGTTGGAAAGATCCTGATAGATATATCTAATTGGATGTAGGGGGGCATGAGTTATTATTGTTGACATTACCCTCGAGGTAAAAGGTTGTGGGGCGAAACTATAAGCCCCTATCTTTCTCTGTGTCCGATTAAAACTCCGTAACCACAAGTATTGCGCGAGTGTTAGCAATTATGAAGGACTAGATGATAGTTGAGTATGTGGACTTGCTTTTTAGCTCTGACATAGACTCTTTCTAATGTTATGATAAATTGCAATTGCTTCAATGACTGAGGTTATAGTTTGTTGGTTCTCAATAATGTTTCTGATTCATACTTTTGCATTGAGAATAGATCATCACTTGAACATAAGTAATCATATGACAATATCTATATATGTTGCTGTTATGAGAATAATCATGATGCCCTCATGTCCGTATTTTATTTTTATCGACGCCTCTACCTCTAAACATGGGGACATATTTATTGTTATCGGCTTTCGCTTGAGGACAAGCCAGGTCTAAGCTTGGGGGAGTTGATACGTCCATTTTGCATCATGATTTTATATCGATATTAATTGCATTATGGGCTATTATTTCACATTATGTCACAATACTTATGGCTATTCTCTCTTATTTTACAAGGTTTACATAAGGAGGGAGAAGGCCGGCAGCTGGAATTCTAGGCTGGAAAAGGAGCAAATATTAGAGACCTATTCTGCACAACTCCAAAAGTCCTGAAACTCCACGGAATGCCTTATAATAAATAATGAAAAATCCTCGCCAAAGATGAAGACCAGGGGGCCCACACCCTTTCCATGAGGGTGGGGGCGCCCCCCTAGGGCGTGCCCCCTATCTCGTGGGCCCCTTGGTGGCTCTCCGATGACCATCTTCTCCTATATGAAGTCCTTCGTCGAGAAAAAAAAGGAAGCAGCCTTTCTGTACGAAACTCCGCCACCACGAGGCGGAACCTTGTCGGATCCAATCTAGAGCTCCAGCAGAGCTATTCTGCCGGGGAAACTTCCCTCCCGGAGGGGGAAATCATCGCCATCGTCATCACCAATGCTCCTCTCATCGGGAGAGGGCAATCTCCATCAACATCTTCATCAGCACCATCTCATCTCAAAACCATAGTTCATCTCTTGTATCTAATTCTTGTCTCCAAGTCCGGGATTGGTGCTAGTAGGATGCTAGTAGTGTTAATTACTCCTTGTAGTTGATTCTAGTTGGTTTAATTGGTGGAAGATCATATGTTCAGATCCTTTATGCATATTATTACCCCTCTAATTATGAACATGAATATGCTTTGTGAGTAGTTACGTTTGTTCCCGAGGACAAGGGAGAAGTCTTGCTATTAGTAGTCATGTGAATTTGGTATTCGTTCGATATTTTGATGAGATGTATGTTGTCTAGCCTCTAGTGGTGTTATGTGAACGTCGACTACATAACACTTCACCATTATTTGGGCCTATAGGAAAGCATTGGGAAGTAATAAGTAGATGATGGGATGCTAGAGTGACAGAAGCTTAAACCCTAGTTTATGCGTTGCTTCGTAAGGGGCTGATTTGGATCCATATGTTTCATGCTATGGTTAGGTTTACCTTAATACTTTTGTTGTAGTTGCGGATGCTTGAATAGAGGTTAATCATAAGTGGGATGCTTGTTCAAGTAAGAGCAGCACCCAAGCACCGGTCCACCCACATGTCAAATTATCAAAGTACCGAACGCGAATCATATGAGCGTGATGAAAACTAGCTTGATGATATTCCCATGTATCCTCGGGAGCGCTTTTCCTTATATAAGAGTTTGTCCAGGCTTGTCCTTTGCTACAAAAAGGATTGGGCCACCTTGCTGCACTTTATTTACTTTTGTTACTTGTTGCTCGTTACAAATTATCTTATCACAAAACTATCTGTTACCACTTATTTCAGTACTTGCAGAGAATACCTTGCTGAAAACCGCTTATCATTTCCTTCTGCTCCTCATTGGGTTCGACACTCTTAATTATCGAAAGGACTATGATATATCCCCTATACTTGTGGGTCATCAAGCTTACTAGGACAAGTATGCAGAATTGTAACTGCAGTAAGAGACCGTCCAAAATCTGAATCAAGAAGTTGGTCTAGCACTTATTGTTTGCAACTAATCGACATGAATAATTGGATATCATATCGAATTAGTAAGAAATACAAGTAAAATTGTCAACAAACCTGGCATGTGATGACCCACAAGTATAGGGGATCTATCGTAGTCCTTTCGATAAGTAAGAGTGTCGAACCCAACGAGGAGCAGAAGGAAATGATAAACGGTTTTCAGCAAGGTATTCTCGGCAAGGACTGAAATAAGTGGTAACAGATAGTTTTGTGATGAGATAATTTGTAACGAGCAACAAGTAACAAAAGTAAATAAAGTGCAGCAAGGTGGCCCAATCCTTTTTGTAGCAAAGGACAAGCCTGGACAAACTCTTATATAAGGAATAGCACTCCCGGAGACACATGGGAATATCGTCAAGCTAGTTTTCATCACGTTCGTATGATTCACGTTCGGTACTTTGATAATTTGACATGTGGGTGGACCAGTGCTTGGGTGCTGTTCTTACTTGAACAAGCATCCAACTTATGATTAACCTCTATTGCAAGCATCCTCAACTAAAACAAAAGTATTAAGGTAAACCTAACCATAGCATGAAACATATGGATCCAAATCAGCCCCTTACGAAGCAACGTATAAACTAGGGTTTAAGCTTCTGTCACTCTAGCAACCCATCATCTAATTATTACTTCCCAATGCCTTCCTCTAGGCCCAAATAATGGTGAAGTGTTATGTAGTCGACATTCACATAACACCACTAGAGGCTAGACAACGTACATCTTATCAAAATATCGAACGAATACCAAATTCACATGACTACTAATAGCAAGACTTCTCCCTTGTCCTCAGGAACAAACGTAACTACTCACAAAGCATAAACATGTTCATAATCAGAGGGGTATTAATATGCATAAAGGATCTGAACATATGATCTTCCACCAATTAAACCAACTAGCATCAACTACAAGGAGTAATTAACACTACTAGCAACCTACTAGCACTAATCCCAGACTTGGAGACAAGAATTGGATACAAGAGATGAACTAGGGTTTTGAGATGAGACGGTGCTGATGAAGATGTTGATGGAGATTGCCCTCTCCCGATGAGAGGAGCGTTGGTGATGACGATGGCGATGATTTCCTCCTCCGGGAGGGAAGTTTCCCCGGCAGAACAGCTCTGCCGGAGCTCTAGATTGGATCCGCCAAGGTTCCGCCTCGTGGCAGCGGAGTTTCGTCCCGAAAGGTTGCTTCTTATTTTTTTCTCGACGAAAGACTTCATATAGGAGAAGATGGTCATCGAAGAGCCACCAGGGGGCCCACTAGGCAGGGGGGCGCGCCCTAGGGGGGGGGCGCCCCCCACCCTCGTGAGAAGGGTGTGGGCCCCCTGGTCTTCATCTTTTGCGAGGATTTTTCATTATTTTTATAAGGTGTTCCGTGGAGTTTCAGGACTTTTGGAGTTGTGCAGAATAGGTCTCTAATATTTGCTCATTTTCCAGCCTAGAATTCCAGCTGCCGGCATTCTCCCTCCTTATGTAAACCTTGTAAAATAAGAGAGAATAGCCATAAGTATTGTGACATAATGTGAAATAACAGCCCATAATGCAATACATATTGATATAAAAGCATGATGCAAAATAGACGTATCAACTCCCCCAAGCTTAGACCTCGCTTGTCCTCAAGCGAAAAGCCGAAATCAAAAAATATGTCCACATGTTTGGAGATGAAGGTGTCAATAAAAATAAAATACGGACATGAGGGCATCATGATCATTCTTATAACAACAACTTATATAATTTTTGTCATATGATCTCTAATGTTAGAGTTATAATTCAATCACAATATCAAGTATGAATGGTAAACTTCATTGAAAACTAACAAACTACAATCTCAGTCATTGAAGCAATTGCAATTTATCATAACATAGGAAAGAGTCAATGTATAAGAGCTTTTCAGCAAGTCCACATACTCAACTATCATATAATCTTTCACAATTGCTGACACTCATGCAATACTTATGGGTGTGGAGTTTTAACCAGACACAAAGAAAGATAGGGGCTTATAGTCTTGCCTCCGAACGTTTTACCTCAAGGGTAATGTCAACAGTAATAGTTCATGAAAACTCACATCCAATTAGCCATATATACCAGGATCTTTCCAACATAATGTGCTTGCCAAAGGATAAAGTGTAAAAAGGAAGGGTGAAAATCACCATGACTCTTGCATAAGGTAGAAGGTAATGATAAAAGATAGGCCCTTCGCAGAGGGAAGCAGAGGTTGCCATGTGCTTTTATAGTTGGATGCGCAAAATCTTAATGCGAAAGAACGTCACTTTATATTGCCCCTTGTGATATGAACCTTTATTATGTAGTCCGTCGCTTTTATTACTTCCACATCACAAGATCGTATAAAGCTTATTTCTCCCATACCAATCAATCATACATATTTAGAGAGCAATTTTTATTGCTTTGCACCGATGACAACTTACTTGAAGGATATTATTCAATCCATAGGTAGATATGGTGGACTCTCATGGCAAAACTGGTTTAAGGGTATTTGGAAGCACAAGTAGTATCTCTACTTGGTGCAATGAATTTGGCTAGCATGAGGGGGAAAGGCAAGCTCAACATGTTGGAAGATCCAAGACAATATAATTTATCTCAGATGTAAGAAAACATAACCCATTACGTTGTCTTCCTTGTCCAATGTCAACTCTTTAGCATGTCATATTTTAATGAGTGCTCACTATCATAAAAGATGTCCAAGATAGTATATCTATATGTGAAGACCTCTCTTTCTTTATTACTTCCTATTAATTGCAACGATGACCAAAACTATGCTTGACAACTCTCAAGAACTTTTATTCATCATACTTTTTCTATATGAGCTCATTACTCTCCATGAGATCCATAGGATCTCTTTGTTTCTTTTTGTTTCTTTCTCCTTTCTTTTATTCACTTAGGATCATGGCAAAATAATCAAGCCCTTGACTCAACACTAATCTTTATTATATATCTTACGGACTCCATTACATAGAAGGATAAAGCAAAACTCACAACTAGATCATGCCATAAAATTCATTCTACTAGATCAAAATACTACTAATAAGATCGAACTATGGAAAACGGTAAAGATAAAAGTGGTGGTGATACGATACCGGGGCACTCCCCCAAGCTTGGCTGTTGCCAAGTGGAGTGCCCATACCCAGATACTCAATTCTTCTTTGTTGGAGGAGACGGTGGTGATTTTGTTGATGACGTAGGCTTCTTCCTTAATTTGCATTTGAGGACAGAATTTTGGTCCCTTAGGTCCTCGATCTCCTGCTCCAAGCTCAGTATCTTTTTGCATAGTTCCTGCTTGTTCTCCTGCAAGAGGCGAAAAGGGATAAACTCGATCTTAGGTTTTCTTTACCCTATCCGGGAGGCTTCACTTTTTGAACTCCACATGCATGTCCCCAGGTTGAGGTAGTGGGACTTCATCTTCATCTGAGCTTGTCTCCTCCTTTTCCTTGGGTTCATAGTCTTCTTCTTCTTCCATAGTCCAACCACAATGCTCCACATCCCCATAGACCTAGGATCTGCAAGGTAATCAGCCACATAGCTTTCTCCTTCCGAATCCTGGGACGACATGCATGTTGCTCTGTCTGCAGCAGGACAGCTCAAAACAAAGACAAGGGATTTTTGTGTGATACGGGAGTCAAAACCTTCGGGAGAATATATAATGATTTTTTACTGACCAAAATACGTATCATGCAAGAAAACGGAGTCCGGAAGGCACACGAGGTGCTCACGAGGTAGGGGGCGCGCCCAGGGGGTAGGGCGCGCCCTCCACCCTCGTGTCCTTCCCGGACTGCTACTTAATTTTCTATTTTTCTAAATATTCCAAAACGGAGAAATATTGCCTTAAAAATTGTTTTGGAGTCGGTTTACTTATCGTACCACATACCTATTCCTTTTCGGAGTCTGAAACGTTATGGAAAGTGTCCCTTATGTATTCCTCCGGGGTTACGGTTTCAATAATATTGGTTTCAACATTTATGGGATTACCTGAGATATAATGTTTGATTCTTTGACCGTTTACCACCTTCGGATTTGTGCCTTCGAAGTTGTTGACTTTTATGGCACCGGAACGATAGACCTCCTCGATAACATAGGGGCCTTCCCATTTAGAGAGAAGTTTCCCTGCAAAAAATCTTAAACGAGAGTTGTATAGCAATACATAATCACCTACATTAAACTCACGCTTTTGTATCCTTTTGTCATGCCATCTTTTAACCTTTTCTTTAAACAACTTGGCATTTTCATAAGCTTGGGTTCTCCATTCATTAAGTGAGCTAATATAAAATAACCTCTTTTCACCGGCAAGTTTGAAATCATAGTTGAGCTCTTTAATAGCCCAATATGCCTTATGTTTTAGTTCGAGAGGTAAGTGACATGCTTTTCCATATACGATTTTATACGGAGACATACCCATAGGATATTTATATGCAGTTCTATAGGCCCATAATGCATCATCAAGTTTCTTGGACCAATTCTTTCTAGACCTATTGACAGTGTTTTGCAAAATTAATTTGAGTTCTCTATTACTCAATTCTACTTGACCACTAGACTGTGGGTGATACGGAGATGCAATTCTATGATTGACGTCATATTTAGCAAGCATTTTACGAAAAGCACCTTGAATAAAATGTGAACCAACATCAGTCATTAAATATCTAGGGACTCCAAACCTCGGAAAAATAAATTCTTTAAGCATTTTAATAGAAGTGTTATGATCAGCACTACTAGTTGGAATAGCTTCTACCCACTTAGTAACGTAATCAACAACAACTAAAATATGTGTATATCCATTAGAGGCTGGAAAAGGTCCCATATAATCAAAGCCCCAAACATCAAACGGTTCAATAACAAGTGAATAATTCATAGGCATTTCTTGACGTCGAATAATATTACCAATTCTTTGACATTCATCACAAGAAATGACAAACTTACGGGCATCCTTGAAGAGAGTAGGCCAATAAAAACCGGATTGCAATACCTTATGTGCAGTTCTATCTCCCGCATGGTGTCCTCCAAAAGTTTCGGAGTGGCACTTGCGTAGGATTTGTTCCTGTTCATGCTCAGATACACAACGTCTAACAACACCATCTACTCCTTCTTTATAAAGATGTGGGTCATCCTAAAAGTAATGTCTCAAATCGTAGAAGAATTTTTTCTTTTGTTGGTATGTGAAGCTAGGTGGTATAAATTTAGCAACTATGTAATTAGCATAATCAGCTGTAACACCCCGGATATGACTTTCCCAATATGTAATCCAACTCTTGCCGTTTCCGGCTTTAAGTTATTTTATTTTCTCGGGTTCGGGTTTTTGTCTCCGTTTGTTGTTATCGTTGTCATGCATCTCTTATCATGTCATCATGTGCATTGCATTTGCATACGTGTTTATCTCATGCATCCGAGCATTTTCCCCGTTGTCTGTTTTGCATTCCGGCGCTTCGTTCTCCTCCGGTGGTCATTTCTACCTTTCTTTCGTGTGTGGGGATTAAACATTTCCGGATTGGACCAAGACTTGCCAAGCGGCCTTGGTTTACTACCGGTAGACCGCCTGTCAAGTTTCGTACCATTTGGATTCGTTTGATACTCCAACGGTTAACCGAGGGACCGAAAAGGCCTCGTGTGTGTGCAGCCCAACACCCCTCCTAGTTGGCCCAAAACTCACCAAAACCCTCTCCATCATCTAGAGCGTTCGATCACAATCGCGTGGCCAAAAACCGCACCTCATTTGGACTCTCCTAGCTCCTCCTATGCCTATATATAGCCCCTTCCCGAAAATCCCGGATCCACTCCAACCCTAACCCTAGTCCCCGTCCATCCGGCGCACCGGACACGTCCGGGCCGCATCGGACATCGCCGCCGCCCCAACCGCAGCGCGCCACGTGGCGGGTGCGCCCACTTCACTGCCGCGGGCCCGGGAGCCTATCTCCGGCCCTCCACGCCGCCGTTCCGGGCCGAGGCACCTCGCCGCCCGTGCCGCCCTCTCCTCCATCTCCGGGCGCCCGCGCCGCCCAGCTCCACCGCGACATCGCCGGTGGCCGCAACATCCCTCGCCGGCCGGAGCCAAGCTCCATCCCCGCCAGCCCGGCCCCGCGTCGCGCCGCCGAACTTCTCGCCGCCAACATCGCCGTCCCCGCCGCCTTCCTCCCGCGCCGGAGTGGGCCGCGCCAAGTTCCGGCCGGCCCCTTCTCCGGCGACCTCGACTCTGTCTCCGGCAATCCTCGTTCCGCGCGTGAACAGTAGATCCAGATCCGGATTTGTCTCGGGTTGACTTTCCGTCCCTAACCCTAATTTTTTGCCTATGTTCCTCGTGCCGTATCTCCTCATCCGTAGCTCCGTTTTGGGCATACAGTATATCAAAATGTTCGTCTCAGAGAGTACATCATTTCATCTCATTGCATCATTTTCATTTGAGTTCATCTTGATGCCCGAAATGCTGTTGGAAGAGTGCTACTTGAGATATTTGTCAGATCTGCTGCTCCATTTAGATATTTGTCATTTTTGCCATGATTATTGTGTGCATGATATGCCCATGAGCTCTACATATGTTTTGTTAAGGGTTTGGCCACATTTCCAGAGGTGCAACCCATGTATTTTTGTGATGTGTATGGTGACTAGCACAAGCTTGCAAAGTGAGGCACTTGGTAATGCTGATTTCAGGGACTTAGCATTTCCACTAAGTCCTTGACCTGTTTATCTCATATGGCCTTATGTTCATATTGTTTTCTAGTGATCCGTGCCTATTTTGAGGATGATCAGTAAGGATGTTTTGTTAATCTTGTAGTGCTCTATCCATCCATGTCTTTGTTTGTAATTATGGAGCACCCTAGATTGAGTCAATCGAGCTCTACTTTTGCTATTTCGTGAATCTGGGCAGATTGTCTACTTGTTAGCGATTTTGCCGAGGATGTTGTAGTTGAACCGTGCATGCTATGCTATTGTTTCTTACCATGTCTAGCTTGCATTTTGTGTATGATTGATGGGTGAATGCTTTTATTGTCATGACTTGCTCTGTAGTGAGTGCATCGAGCTCGTAAACATGCCTACTTGATATCTGTTTCAGCATGCTCCAGTTTTCACTTAAGTGTGAGAACTGATTATGTTTTTGCCATGTTCACATGCTTGCAATTGTATTTTCTGATCCCTTTTGGATCAAGGTCACTAAGGGACTTTTGTTAAGCTCTTTGCCATGCTTTACTTTGCCATGTTCAGATCATGTATCATATAGTTTTCGTGCTCCGAAGAGTGCTATTTGATCTGGAATTCCAGACAAGTGTTAATTTCACTAAGTCTGAAATCTGTTTGTCAAATGCATTTTTGCCATGCTTGTTTGAACCTGTTAATGGATGAATTAGCCGTAGCTCAGTGCTAGACTTTTTTTAAGAATCATGAATGGATCCCTGCCATGTATTTTGATGCCATGTTTGGGTGCTATAGCATGTTATCTTGTTGCATTTAAATGGCTACTTGCTGTAAATCGCAGAACGTGGCCATATTTGAATCGCTTGCCATTTCCAAACCGTAGCTCCCATTCCGGCGTTCTTTATATCGTTTTCAAGCGATTTCATCTCATCTTTCCAGTGGCACACTTGGATTTCCATGTTGGGGCCAGGTTCATGCATCCCTTGTCAAATCTTGCATATGCATCCCGCATCGCATCCCGCATAGCATACCATCATTGCATCATATTGTTTGAGCTTTGCACGTGGTTGATTGTGTTCCGTTTGCTTGTTTGTCTTGTTTGGGTAGAGCCAGGAGACGAGTTCGCTAATGAGGAGCCCATTGAGTTTGCTTTCGAGGATCCAGTCAACTCTGACAACTTTGCAGGCAAGATGATCATACCCTCGAAATCAGTACTATCTTTGCTTTGCTAGATGCTCGCTCTTTTGCAATGCCAATGCTACGATGCCTACCACTTACTTTCAAGCCTCCCAAATTTCCATGTCGAACCTCTAACCCACCATGTCCTAGCAAATCATTGATTGGCTATGTTACCGCTTTGCTCAGCCCCTCTTATAGCGTTGCTAGTTGCAGGTGAAGATTGGAGACCGTTCCTTGTTGGAACATTATTTACTTGTTGGGATATCATTATATTGACATGTTATCTTAATGCATCTATATACTTGGTAAAGGGTGGAAGGCTCGGCCTCTCGCCTAGTGTTTTGTTCCACTCTTGCCGCCCTAGTTTCCGTCATATCGGTGTTATGTTCCCGGATTTTGCGTTCCTTACGCGGTTGGGTTATAATGGGAACCCCTTGATAGTTCGCCTTGATTAAAGCTTTTCCAGCAATGCCCAACCTTGGTTTTACCATTTGCCACCTAGACTCTTTTCCCTTGGGTTTTCGGAGCCCGAGGGTCATCTTATTTAAACCCCCCGGGCCAGTGCTCCTCTGAGTGTTGGTCCGACTGAGCTGCCTGCGGGGCCACCTCGGGGCAACTTGAGGGTTGGTTTTACTCGTAGCTAGTCTCATCTGAGTGTGTCCTGAGAACGAGATATGTGCAGCTCCTATCGGGATTTGTCGGCACATTCGGGCGGTGTTGCTGGACTTGTTTTAACCTGTCGAAGTGTCTTGAAGAACCGAGATACCGAGTCTGATCGGAACGTCTCGGGAGGAGGTCTATTCCTTTGTTGACTGTGAGAGCTTGTCATGGGCTAAGTTGGGACTCCCCTGCAGGGATTTGAACTTTCGAAAGCCGTGCCCGCGGTTATGGGCAGATGGGAATTTGTTAATGTCCGGTTGTAGATAACTTGAACCTAAATTTAATTAAAATGAATCAACCGTGTGAGTTACCGTGATGGTCTCTTCTCGGCGGAGTCCGGGAAGTGAACACGGTGTTGGAGTAATGTTTGTCGCAGGTTGCCCTCTAGTTACTCGTTCGCGCTTTGCCTTCTCTTTCCGCTCTCTTTTGCGAACATGATAGCCACTATATATGCTAGTCGCTTGCTGCAGCTCCACATATTTTACCTTGCCTTACCGATAAGCTTAAATAGTCTTGATCGCGAGGGTGCGAGATTGCTGAGTCCCTGTGGCTCACAGATTACTTCCAAACCATATGCAGGGCCTGATGATTCCGCTCCAGGTGACGCGCTCGAGCTCAAGTGGGAGTTTGACGAGGACTCTCAATGATACTACGTGTCTTTCCCTGATGATCAGTAGTGGTGCCCAGTTGGGGTGATCGGGACCGTGTCGCATGTTGGGTTATCTTTTATTTTGGCGCCGTAGTCAGGCCATGAGTGTTTGGATGATGTAATGCTATTTTATGTACTTGATTGACGTGGCGAGTGTAAGCCAACTATGTTATCTTCCCTCTTATTATCTATATTACATGGGATGTTGTGATGATTGCCTAACTTGCGACATATGCCTTCAATGCGATTATGTCTCTAAGTCGTGCCTCGACACGTGGGAGCTATAGTCATATCGAGGGTGTTACAAGTTGGTAATCAGAGCCTTCCCCGACCTTAGGAGCCCCATTGCTTGATCGTTTTTAGCGGCAGAGTTGTGTCTAGAAAAATGTTTTGAGTCATTTAGGAATTATATATCGGAGAGTTTAGGAATTCTTTTTACTTCCCAGTCTCCTCATCGCTCTGGTAAGGCATCCTGACGTAGAGTTTTGACTCTTCTCTTCTCAAATTTCACTAAATTTTTTTTAGGATCATGCGGGTATCTTGGAATCGTTCCGATGCTTTTATGATGAGAACATTGTCTTGGTGCCTCCTGTCAGGGGTTTTGTGGAAGTGTCCCAGCGAGTTGAGCTCTGAGGTGTTGTCATCATAATTTTATCGTTGCAGTTCGGGAATACCTGAGTCTAGTACGCCGACATCGAAAATCTCTTTTATGCAGTTCGTTGGTGAGATAACCTCGACGCCACCCAGTACTGGGGCGGGAGTTCGGGAGTATCGCCATAACTTGTATAACGGATGCTTTTTGAAGGTTGAGGTAGATGGTTTCCGAAGTTTTCTCGGTTATGTGTTGAAGGATGGATATAGCTGGATGTAGGATTTGCTAGATTTTGGTGAGATATTATGCTTCCCCTGTATCCCCAACACCTGATTGCATAACCGGAAAGGTTCGGGAGTTTCATAGGTGGGAATTCTTGTAGCTCTAGTTCTTCTTCCACGGATATTTGGTTTGAGATTGGGATTTCTTACCGAGTATTCGTTCTCGATCCATACCTTGTTGATTTATTTCTCTACCTAAATTCTAAGTGGCTTCTCAATTTATGGATACGTGACCATTTCAAGAGGAATGCATTCGTTCATTTTGTTCGGATGTGAAGACTATATGTTGCAATTTTCATTTCGTTGGATTCAGCTTCATTTATATGTCTATGTGCTAACGGTGGTCAACCTCTTCAGGATGGCTCCCGCTAAGAGCACCAATCAGAATCAGAATCAGGATCCGCCACCACCTCCACCTCCTCCGGAGGCATGGCAAGCTGTGATGGCCGCAACCAATGCAAACTCACAGTTGATCATGCAAATTCTTCAAGAGCGCAATCAAGGCAACCAAGGGAACCAAGGCAACAATCAGAATCACTTTGCTACATTCAACCAGTTCCTTGCTAACGGGCCAAAGACTTTTAGCAATTGTGTTGACGCAACCGATGCTGACGATTGGCTCGTGGATCTGTGCAAGCATTTCGAGTGCAGTAACGTCAGGCCTGAGGACTTCGTCAAGTTCGCTTCTTTCCAACTCAAAGACCAAGCCGCAGAGTGGTTCCAGCAGTACAAGGATTCCAGAGGTGGACGTGCGATTACCTGGGATGAATTCCGTCAAGACTTCAAAGCTCATCATATTCCCCAGAGCGTGGTTGAAAGCAAGCGTGAGGAATTCCGCAACCTAAAGCAAGGCTCTTTGTCTGTCTATGACTACAACAAGTTGTTCCAGAAGCTCGCCCGCTTTGCCAAGCAGGACGTACCTGATGAGAAGAGCATGATATACCAGTTCAGGGGTGGTCTCAGAGAAGAAATTCAGCTAGCTCTTGTTCTCTTTGAGCCCTTGAGGTACGATGAGTTCTACAACATGGCATTGAAGCAAGAGGCCGCTCAACTGAGGTGTGATGCTTCCAAGAAGCGAGTCAGAGATGTTACTCCTTCTTCCTCCAATCAAGTGGCCAAGCAGCAGAAGTATTGGCTTCCTCCTCCTCCGTTCCGTCAGCCATATCAACAGAAGAGCAAAGGTGGCAGTGGATCTTCCCACCCACCCAACCCTGGCTTTCAGAACAAGACTTCGTCTCAAGCTCCAAGATCAAGTGCTCCGTACCACCGTCCGCTTTCAGAGGTCACGTGCAACAAGTGCCAAGAAGGGTCACTATGCCAACAAATGCTTGAATCAGAGGCGTCTTCCTCCTCCTCCTCCTGTGAGATTGGCAAGTACAGCTGTGGTCAAGCATAACCCCAAGCACGCCAAGGTCAACTTGATGAACGCAGCTCAGGCAGAGGACTCGTCAGATGTCATCATGGGTAACCTTCCTGTTAACGATATTCCCGCAAAAATACTTTTTGACTCTGGTGCATCGCATTCCTTCATGTCATTTCCATTTGCATCGAAGAACAATTTTAGTACTAAGGCTTTAGCTAGAGCTATGCAAGTCGTCTCTCCGGCTAAGCGTCTGAGTTCTAGTATGATGGTTCCGGATATTTCTATCATGATGGGTGATTTCAAGTTTCTGGCTTCTCCAATGGTTCTTGGTAACTCGGATATCGATCTTATTCTCGGGATGGATTGGCTTTCTAAGCACAAGGCTCAGCTTGATTGTGCAGCCAGACAGATTCAATTGACTCATTCGTCTGAGGATGTAATTGTCTTTGCCGCTCGGGATAATACTATCCGTCTGTTTTCTCTCAATGAGAAGGGTGAACTCGATGCCATCTCGCAAATCCCAGTCATTTGCGAATATCAAGACGTTTTTCTAGAAGAGCTTCCAGGAATGCCTCCGCACCGGCCAGTTGAATTCGTCATCGATCTTGAGCCTGGCACGGAACCTGTGTGCAAGCGTCCTTACAAGCTCGGACCTGAAGAGTTGAAGGAGCTGAAGAAGCAACTCGATATTCAAGAGAGAATGGGTCTCATCTGTCCTAGTTCTTTTCCGTGGGGTTGTGGTGTTCTTTTTGTGAAGAAGAAGGATGGAACGGACCGACTTTGTGTTGATTACCGTCCATTGAACAAGAAGACCATCAAGAACAAATATCCACTTCCCAACATTAATGAGCTGTTTGAACAACTCAAAGGTGCCCAAGTATTCTCCAAGCTTGATCTCCATATGGGTTATCATCAGATTCGAATCCGTTAGCAAGATATTCCCAAGACGGCCTTCAGGACAAGCTATGGTTCATATGAATATACTGGCATGTCTTTTGGCCTCGTCAACGCTCCTCCGACTTTCTCTTGCATGATGAACTTCATCTTCAACGCCTACACCAATGACTTTGTTTTGGTCTATCTCGACGACATTCTGGTTTTCTCGAAGAACAAGGAAGATCATGCCAAGCACTTGCGTTTGGTACTCGATAAGCTGATGGAACACCAGTTCTATGCCAAGTTCTCCAAGTGCGAATTTTGGCTCGATGAGGTTCTTTATCTTGGTCATATCATCTCTGCCAAGGGCATTGCGGTGAATCCTGAGATGGTGTCTGCAATTGTGAATTGGGAACCTCCTCAGAACGTGAAGCAACTCCGCAGCTTCCTCGGTCTCGCAAGCTACTGTCGAAGATTCGTTGAAAACTTTTCTAAGATCGCGAAGCCTCTCTCAAATCTTCTCCAGAAGCACGTCAAGTACGTTTGGTCTCCGGAGTGTGACATTGCTTTCAACACTTTGAAAGAGAAATTGATCACTGCTCCAGTTTTGACTCCGCCTGATGAATCCAAGCCGTGCGAGGTCTTTTGTGATGCCTCTCTCCAAGGTCTTGGCGCAGTATTGATGCAAGAGAAGAAAGTTGTTGCTTATACCTCTCGCCAGTTGAAGCCCAATGAGAAGAACTACCCCACTCATGATCTCGAGTTGGCGGCAGTTGTGCATGCTCTTTTAACTTGGAGACATCTCTTATTGGGAAGGAAAGTGGACATCTTCACTGACCACAAGAGTCTCAAGTACATCTTCACTCAGCCTAATCTCAACCTCAGGAAAACTCGATGGGTCGAAATGATTCAAGAGTATAATCCGAGTATCGAGTATACTCCAGGCAAGGCCAATGTGATTGCTGACGCATTGAGTAGGAAGGCTTACTGCAACAGCCTGATTCTGAAGCCTTATCAACCCGAGCTTTGTGAAGCTTTCCGCAAACTTAATCTGCAAGTTGTTCCTCAAGGTTTCCTCGCCAACCTTCAAGTCTCTCCTACCTTGGAAGACCAGATTCCGAAGCCCAGCTTCTTGATGCTATGGTGAAAAAGGTAAAGATTGGAATTGCCAAGAGTCAACCCAAGTACAAGTGCTACCGCCTTGATGACAAGGACACTCTCTTCTTCGAGGATCGTATTGTTGTGCCCAAAGGTGACCTTCGTAAAGTGATCATGAACGAGGCTCACAATTCTCTCCTCTCCATCCACCCTGGGAGCACGAAGATGTATCAGGACCTCAAGCAGGCTTATTGGTGGACTCGAATGAAGCGTGAGATTGCTCAATTCGTGAATGAGTGTGATGTCTGCAGAAGAGTGAAGGCAGAACACCAAAGGCCAGCTGGTCTCCTCCAACCTCTTGCCATTCCAGAATGGAAGTTTTACCACATTGAGATGGACTTCGTGACTGGGTTTCCAAAGTCCAAGCGTGGCAATGATGCTATATTCGTTGTCATCGACAAACTCACTAAAGTGGCTCATTTTCTGCCTATCAAAGAGTCGATCACTGCAGCTCAATTGGCGGAACTCTATACCTCTCGAATTGTCTCTCTGCATGGTATTCCATAAGTGATCTCTTTAGACCGTGGCAGCATCTTTACCTCCAAGTTTTGGGACTCTTTTCAGAAGGCCATGGGCACCAACATCCGTTTCAGCACAGCTTTCCGTCCTCAAACTAGCGGTCAAGTCGAGCGTGTCAACCAGATTCTTGAAGATATGCTCAGGGCTTGTGTGATCTCCTTCGGCATGAAGTGGGAGGATTGTCTTCCTTATGCTGAATTCTCCTACAACAACAGTTTTCAAGAAAGTTCGGGCAAGGCCCCATTTTAAATTCTGTATGGTAGGAAGTGTCGTACCCCTCTCAACTGGTCTGAAACCGGTGAACGTCAGCTTCTCGGGAATGACTTAATCACAGAGGCAGAGGAAATGTGCAAAGTCATTCGAGATAACCTCAAAGCAGCCCAATCCCGGCAGAAGAGCTACTATGATAGTAAGCACCGTGATCTGGCTTTCGAGATCGGAGATCATGTTTACCTCTGCGTCTCTCCTATGAAAGGTACTCGTCGCTTCGGTATCAAAGGGAAGCTTGCCCCTAGATACGTGGGACCTTTCAAGATTGTTAGCAAGAGAGGCGATCTCGCCTATCAACTCGAGCTTCCTTCAAACTTTGCAAATGTTCATGACGTGTTCCATGTCTCTCAGCTCCGAAAGTGCTTCAAGACTCCTGACCGCACCGTCAACTTTGAGGACATTGAGCTCCAAGAAGATCTCTCCTATCGCGAGCACCCTGTTTCTATTCTCGAAGAGACTGAACGCAAGACTCGCAACAAGTCAATCAAATTCGTCAAAGTCAAGTGGTCACACCATTCCGACCATGAAGCTACCTGGGAACGCGAGGATCACCTCCGTTCTGAGTACCCGGTGTTCTTTCAGTCCTAGATCTCGGGACGAGATCCTTTCGTAGTGGTGGAGTGTTGTAACACCCCGGATATGACTTTCCCAATATGTAATCCAACTCTTGCCGTTTCCGGCGTTAAGTTATTTTATTTTCTCAGGTTCGGGGTTTTGTCTCCATGTGTTGTTATCGTTGTCATGCATCTCTTATCATGTCATCATGTGCATTGCATTTGCATACGTGTTCATCTCATGCATTCGAGCATTTTCCCCGTTGTCCGTTTTGCATTACGGCGCTTCGTTCTCCTCCGGTGGTCATTTCTACCTTTCTTTCATGTGTGGGGATTAAACATTTCCGGATTGGACTGAGACTTGTCAAGCGGCCTTGGTTTACTACCAGTAGACCGCCTGTCAAGTTTCGTACCATTTGGACTTCGTTTGATACTCCAACGGTTAACCGAGGGACCGAAAAGGCCTCGTGTGTGTGCAGCCCAACACCACTCCAAGTTGGCCCAAAACTCACCAAAACCCTCTCCATCATCTAGAGCATTCGACCACGATCGCGTGGCCAAAACCGCACCTCATTTGGACTCTCCTAGCTCCTCCTATGCCTATATATAGCCCCTTCACGAAAATCCCGGATCCACTCCAACCCTAACCATAGTCCCCGTCCATCCGGCGCCCCAACCGCAGCGCGCCACGTGGCGCCCACTGCACCGCCGCGGGCCCGGGAGCCCATCTCCAGCCCTCCACACCGCCGTTCCGGGCCGAGGCACCTTGCCGCCCGCGCCGCCCTCTCCTCCATCTCCGGGCGCCCGCGCCGCCCAGCTCCATGGTGACATCGCTGGCGACCGCAGCATCCCTCGCCGGCCGGAGCCAAGCTCCATCCCTGTCGGCCCGGCCCCACGCCGCGCCGCCGCACTTCTCGCCGCCAATGTCGCTGTCCCCGCCGCCTTCCTCCCGGGCCGGCGTGCGCCGCGCCAAGTTCCGGCCGGCCCCTTCTCCGGCGACCTCGACTCCGTCTCCGGCGATCCTCGTTCCGCGCGTGAACAGTAGATCCAGATCCGAATTTGTCTCGGGTTGACTTTCCGTCCCTAACCCTAATTTTTTGCCTATGTTCGCCGTGCCGTATCTCCTCATCCGTAGCTCCGTTTTGGGCATATAGCATATCAAAATGTTCGCCTCAGAGAGTACATCATTTCATCTCATTGCATCATTTTCATTTAAGTTTATCTTGATGCCCGAAATGCTGTTGGAAGAGTGCTACTTGAGATATTTGTCAGATCTGCTGCTCCATTTAGATATTTGTCATTTTTGCCATGATTATTGTGTGCATGATATGCCCATGAGCTCTACATATGTTTTGTTAAGGGTTTTGCCATCTTTCCAGAGGTGCAACCCATGTATTTTTGTGATGTGTGTGGTGACTAGCAGAAGCTTGCAAAGTGAGGCACTTGGTAATGCTGATTTCAGGGACTTAGCATTTCCACTAAGTCCTTGACCTGTTTATCTCATATGACCTTATGTTCATGTTGTTTGCTAGTGATCCGTGCCTCTTTTGAGGATGATCAGTAAGGATGTTTTGTAAATCTTGTAGTTCTCGATCCATCCATGCCTTTGTTTGCAATTATGGAGCAACCTAGCTTGAGTCAATCAAGCTCTACTTTTGCTATTTCGTGAATCTGGGCAGATTGTCTACTTGTTAGCGATTTTGCCGAGGATGTTGTAGTTGAACCGTGCATGCTATGCTATTGTTCTTACCATGTCTAGCTTGAATTTTGTGTATTCTTGATGGGTGTATGCTTTTATTGTCATGACTTGCTCTATAGTGAGTGCATCGAGATCGTAAACATGCCTACTTGATATCTGTTTCAGCATGCTCCAGTTTTTGCCATGTTCACATGCTTGCAATTGTATTTTCTGATCCCTTTTGGCTCAAGGTCACTAAAGGACTTTTGTTAAGCTCTTTGAGTAGCTTCACGCCATGCTTTACTTTGCCATGTTCAGATCCTGTAGCATATAGTTTTCGTGCTCAGAAGAGTGCTATCTGATCTGGAATTCCAGACAAGTGTTAATTTCACTAAGTCTCAAATCTGTTTGTCAAATGCATTTTTGCCATGCTTGTTTGAACCTGTTAATGGATGAATTGGCCGTAGCTCAGTGCTAGACTTTTTTTAAGAATCATGAATGGATCCCTGCCATGTATTTTGATGCCATGTTTGGGTGCTATAGCATGTTATCTTGTTGCATTTAAATGGCTACTTGATGTAAATCGCAGAACGTGGCCATATTTGAATCGCTTGCCATTTCCAAACCGTAGCTCCCATTCCGGCGTTCTTTATATCGTTTTCAAGCGATTTCATCTCATCTTTCCAGTGGCACACTTGGATTTCCATGTTGGGGCCAGGTTCATGCATCCCTTGTCAAATCTTGCATATGCATCCCGCATCGCATCCCGCATAGCATACCATCATTGCATCATATTGTTTGCTTGTTTGTCTTGTTTGGGTAGAGACGGGAGACGAGTTCGCTAACGAGGAGCCCGTTGAGTTTGCTTTCGAGGATCCAGTCAACTCTGACAACTTTGCAGGCAAGATGATCATACCCTCGAAATCACTACTATCTTTGCTTTGCTAGATGCTCGCTCTTTTGCAATGCCAATGCTACGATGCCTACCACTTGCTTTCAAGCCTCCCAAATTGCCATGTCGAACCTCTAACCCACCATGTCCTAGAAAACCGTTGATTGGCTATGTTACTGCTTTGCTCAGCCCCTCTTATAGCGTTGCTAGTTGCAGGTGAAGATTGGAGACCGTTCCTTGTTGGAACATTATTTAATTGTTGGGATATCATTATATTGACATGTTATCTTAATGCATCTATATACTTGGTAAAGGGTGGAAGGCTCGGCCTCTCGCCTAGTGTTTTGTTGCACTCTTGCCGCCCTAATTTTCGTCATATCGGTGTTATGTTCCCGGATTTTGCGTTCCTTACGCGGTTGGGTTATAATGGGAACCCCTTGATAGTTCGCCTTGATTAAAGCTTTTCCAGCAATGCCCAACCTTGGTTTTACCATTTTCCACCTAGACTCTTTTCCCTTGGGTTTCCGGAGCCCGAGGGTCATCTTATTTAAACCCCCCCGGGCCAGTGCTCCTCTGAGTGTTGGTCCGACTGAGCTGCCTGCGGGGCCACCTCGGGGGAACTTGAGGGTTGGTTTTACTCATAGCTAGTCTCATCTGAGTGTGCCCTAAGAACGAGATATGTGCAGCTCCTATCGGGAATTGTCGGCACATTCGGGCGGTGTTGCTGGACTTGTTTTAACCTGTCGAAGTGTCTTGAAGAACCGAGATACCGAGTCTGATCGGAACGTCTCGGGAGGAGGTCTATTCCTTCGTTGACCGTGAGAGCTTGTCATGGGCTAAGTTGGGGCTCCCCTGCAGGGATTTTAACTTTTGAAAGCCGTGCCCGTGGTTATGGGCAGATGGGAATTTGTTAATGTCCGGTTGTAGATAACTTGAACCTAAATTTAATTAAAATGAATCAACTGTGTGAGTTACCGTGATGGTCTCTTCTCGGCGGAGTCCGGGAAGTGAACACGGTGTTGGAGTAATGTTTGTCGCAAGTTGCCCTCTAGTTACTCGTTCGCACTTTGCCTTCTCTTCCCGCTCTCTTTTGCGAACAGGATAGCCACTATATATGCTAGTCGCTTGCTGTAGCTCCACATATTTTACCTTGCCTTACCTATAAGCTTAAATAGTCTTGATCGCGAGGGTGCGAGATTGCTGAGTCCCTGTGGCTCGCAGATTACTTCCAAACCAGATGCAGGGCCTGATGATTCTGCTCCAGGTGACGCGCTCGAGCTCAAGTGGGAGTTCGACAAGGACTTTCAACGATACTACGTGTCTTTCCCTGATGATCAGTAGTGGTGCCTAGTTGGGGTGATCGGGACCGTGTCGCATGTTGGGTTATCTTTTATTTTGGCGCCGTAGTCAGGCCATGAGTGTTTGGATGATGTAATGCTATTTTATGTACTTGATTGACGTGGCGAGTGTAAGCCAACTATGTTATCTTCCCTCTTATTATCTATATTACATGGGATGTTGTGATGATTGCCTAACTTGTGACATATGCCTTCAATGCGATTATGTCTCTAAGTCGTGCCTCGACACGTGGGAGCTATAGTCGCATCGAGGGTGTTACATTAGCATACCAAGGGGTCCTACGAGAAGTACTTATGAAATTTAATAGTTCATTAGGACAGCTATCATCAATAGGTAGTGGGTCATCAAGAATATTCTCTAACCTAGATAAATTGTCCGCAACGGGGTTCTCAGCTCCTTTTCTATCAACAATATGCAAATCAAATTCTTGTAGCAAGAGAACCCATCTAATAAGTCTAGGTTTAGCATCTTTCTTCTCCATAAGATATTTAATAGCAGTATGATCAGTGTGGATAGTTACTTTAGAATCAACAATATAAGGTCTGAACTTATCACAAGCAAATACAACTGCTAAAAGTTCTTTTTCAGTAGTAGCATAATTTCTTTGAGCATTGTCTAGAGTCTTACTAGCATAATGGATAACATTTAATTTCTTATCAACTCTTTGCCCTAGAACAACACTTACATCATAATCGCAAGCATCACACATAATTTCAAAGGGTAAATTCCAATCAGGTGGCTGAACAATAGGTGCAGAGACTAATGCTTTCTTAAGGATTTCAAATGCTTCTACACAATCATCATCAAAGAGAAATGGTTATCTTTTTGTAATAAATTAGTTAGAGGCCGAGAAATTTTTGAGAAGTCCTTGATGAACCTCCTATAAAGTCCAGCGTGACCAAAGAAACTTCTTATACCTTTTATGTCCTTGGGACATGGCATGTTTTCAATAGCATCAACCTTGGATTTATCAACTTCAATACCTCTTTCAGAAACTTTATGCCCCAAGAAAATACCCTCATTAACCATAAAGTGGCACTTTTCCCAATTCAAGACAAGATTAGTTTCTTCACATCTGTGCAAAACTCGATCAAGATTGCTCAAGCAATCATCAAAAGAAGATCCATATACGGAAAAGTCATCCATGAAAACCTCACAAATCTTTTCACAAAAGTCAGAGAATATAGCCATCATGCATCTTTGAAAGGTAGCAGGTGCATTACATAAACCAAAAGGCACACGTCTATAAGGAAAAGTATGAAAAGGGCATGTAAAGGTAGTCTTTAATTGATCTTTAGCCGACACAGGTATTTGAGAGAAACCAGAATAACCATCTAGAAAGCAGTAATGTGTATGTTTGCATAATCTTTCTAGCATTTGATCGATAAAAGGTAAGGGGTAATGATCTTTCTTAGTAGCCTTATTTAATTTGCGGAAATCAATTAGCATCCAATAACCGGTAATAATTCTTTGTGGAATCAATTCATATTTATCATTAGGAACAACAGTAATACCTCCCTTCTTAGGGACACAATGAACAACACTTACCCACTGACTATCAGCAACGGGATAAATTATACCTGCCTGTAGAAGCTTTAGTACCTTACCACTTCTTTCATTTTAGGATTCCGACGTCATTGAGGATCACGAACTGGTTTGGCATCTACTTCCAAATTTATTTTATGTTGACATAGAGTGGGACTAATGCCCTTAAGATCATCAAGAGTATATCCAATAGCAGCACGGTGCTTCTTCAGAGTTTTTAATAATCTTTCTTCTTCATGCTCTGAAAGGTTAGCACTGATAATAACAGGATATATCTTCTTTTCATCAAGATAAACATATTTAAGATTATCAGGCAACGGTTTAAGCTCAAACACGGGATCACCCTTAGGTGGAGGAGGATCCTCTAGGATTTCAACAAGCAAATTGTGTTTTAGCATAGATTCTTGTTTAAAGAATACTTCATCTATTTCCCTTCTTTCATTCATAAACATATCATTCTCATGGTCTAGCAAATATTGTTCTAAAGGATCATTAGGAGGTACGGCAATAGAAGCAAGACCAATAATTTCATCCTTACTAGGTAATTCTTCTTCACGGTGTTGTTTACTAAATTTAGAGAAATTAAACTCATGAGGCATATCATCCAAGCCAATAATAACAACATTCTTTTCGTAGTCTATTCTAGCATTAACTCTATTCAAGAAGGGTCTACCAAATATAATGGGATAAAAGCTATCTTGTGGAGAACTAAGAACAAGAAAATCAGCAGGATATTTAGTTTTCCCGCACAAGACTTCAACATCTCTAACAATTCCCATTGCTGAAATAGTATCTCTATTAGCAAGTTTAATTGTGACATCAATATCTTCTAACTCAGCAGGTGCAATTTCATGCTTGATTTTTTTATACAAGTCATAAGGTATAACACTAGCACTATCACCCATATCACATAAGCCATGATAACAATGATCTCCTATTTTAACAAAAATAACAGGCACGCCTACCACAGGTCTATGTTTATCTTCAGCACAAGGTTTAGCAATTCTAGCAGTTTCACCGTAGAACTGAATAACATGCCCATCAATATTATCAGACAAGAGCTCTTTAACAATAGCAATATTAGGTTCAACTTTAACCTGCTCAGGAGGTGTATATGTTTTAATATTGCTTTTACGAACCACACTTGAAGCTTTAGCATGATCCTTTATCCTAAAAGGGTAAGGTGGTTTCTCAACATAACAAGTAGGAACAATAGGATCATTATAAGTGACAGTCTTTTCTTCAACTTTAATAGGTGCAGCTACTTTTACTTCTATAGGAGGATAATATTTAAACCACTTCTCTTTAGGGAGATCAACATAAGTAGCAAAAGATTCACAGAAAGAAGCTACTATCTCAGAATCAAGGCCATATTTAGTGCTAAACTTACGGAAAATATCGGTATCCATAAAAGATTTAACACAATCAAACTTATGTAACATCCCAAATTTTCAATTTGGAATGTTATACATAGGTCATCCATGCATATCATATTTTATTGCATTTTCGTTTCGCAATCCTCAAATTCCTAAGCAACTCAAGGACCCTCGGAGAGAGTTGGGGATTTCCCGGTTTTCATATTTGATTTTTATCAAATAATGAAATGAGGATTTTTTATTTTAATTATTTTTCTCTCCGAAAAATATTTCGTATTAAAATATAAGAGAGGAGATAATATGACTTCTCCAAAATAATTGAAATATTGGAGGAAAAATATTAAAATCATTTATTTGGTTTTTATTTGATTTTATTTGGATTTTATTTGCATTAGAAATATTGCACGTTTTCAAAATTTCATTTTAGGGCCAAGAAAATGCTCATCTCGTTCTTTGTTTTGGCATTTTTAGATTTTTATTTTATTTTCTAAGATTTTATTTCTGTCTGCGAATTTGTTTAAAAAAACTCCCCGTGCCCGACTGGGCCGAAGCCCAGCCGAGCCATGCCGGCCCAGCCGTGCCACCGCATTCCCTCGCCCGCGCCGCCGTGCCCGGCACGGACGCCGAGGACAGTCCGGCTCGGACTCCTCCCCGGGCGCCCCCTCGCCCAAGCAAGCCGCCGCCCCCCTTTAAAGCCTGCCGCCGAGCCCCCCCCCCCCACCGCCGCCCGTAGCCGCCCCGCGCCACCTGTCGCCGCCGCGCCGCCCGCGCCGCCGCTGAGCCCCGCCGCCCCGTTAGCCGCCACCCCGCCTCGCTGGAGGTACCGTGCCGGATCCGAGCCGCCGGTTTTTTTAAAACCGTTCGGTTTTTTTAGAAACCCTAGTTCGTTTTTTAGATCGGTTCGCCGGTTTTTCTCGGTTCTTCTAATTAGCGGACGTTCGTCCATACGTTCGTTTTAACGAATGGTTTTTGCCCATTAGTTACAGTTAATGAACTCTTGTTCGTTAGTCTGTTCGTCAGTTTTCTTTTATCGGATTTTCCGCGATTATTCTCGATCGCGATTTCTGATCCGATCTTAGTTTCTGTTTATCTTTTTGCTCGTTAGTCGGAATCAGGCGATTCAAGCGCCTAGATCTTCATCTCGAGACCCTCTTTCTGTTTAATCAACTTGAACAATATTTGGTTACTGTAAAATTTGACCTTAGTTCAGATTAGTAAACGGATCTTGTTTCTTTCCCCGTTTGAGTTTCGTTGCTCTGTATGATTTGATTCTTTTCGCAAACCAGAGTTCTTAAGTTGAACTTTCTGGTCAACCTCTCTTATTTGAGTTTTTCTTGTGCATCTTTGCTTGTTGCTTATGTATGTTATTGTTGTTTGCGATAGAATTCTCGGAGTGCGAGGCGTGTTACTACGAGTCCCTAGGATTTGCGGATCGTCCGCAAGGGAAGTAACACATTGATCATACTCTTTCCATACCCAGTTTTTATGCATTAGTTCAAATCCTCAAACATTGCATGATTAGGATGTCATTAACTTTTGGGTTGGGAAGTAGTTATTGAGGTAGAACCAATTGCCCTGTTACTATCAAACCTTGGGAGTTACTTCTACGCATTGCTTATATTACTATGATATGCTATGCTCGTAGACGTGGTTTTGGGTTTGAGTGAAATCCATGACAGATGTGAGATTGTTAATTAATGGTTCAACTTAAGGTGGCAACTTAAATAAACATCTGGGTGGATTGAGGCACCTGGGGAACCCAGTGTTGTCTGTATTTTTTGGAAATCCCGGGGTACTCGTGTGATCTTCCTATGGACCGCCACCCAGGCTCAAAGGGAACTAAGATGATTCATGCTAGAAACTTCCGTGTGCAGCCACAAGCTATTCTGGGCTCTAGCATAGTTGAGTAAGTTACGTGAAGCTCTTGAAGAGGTAGATCCGTAGGTAGTGGGTTTTGTAGGTTTGGTATGGTCTACCCGGAGTAAAGAGTTAATGTTTCTGAAAGACTCTATCTCGGTCATCTATATCTCAAACACCTTGCAGTGCGAGAAATCCAACGAAGGCGATCGAGACTTGTGGGGAAAAGTGTGCAAACCTCTGCAGAGTGTACAATCTAATCATGGTTAGCCGTGTCCCCGGTTATGGACAATCTTGAGTATCTAGTACTTGGGTTATCGCATGTATCTCATCACTTTTAATTAATATTGTTGGGTTGTTAACTACTTTAATTTGGGATTGAGTTGGGGGTACCTTCTCAATATTGTTCAACTACCATGATAGTTAAATTAAAATCTATTCCTTTGTTGTAGGGAAAAATTTGCTTTTCACAAAACTATAACCATAGAGCTTTCCACCAGCCAAATATGCATATAGTGATAGCATTATTCTGTTCATGCTCTACTATGTTATGTTGCCAGGATATTCCATGTGCTGACCCGTTTTCGGGCTACAACGTACTATGTTGCAGACTTTTCAGACGAGGAGTAAGGTTCGTTAGGTCGTTGCCATGCAGCTCAGCTATGCCGTTGGAGTTGATGGACTCACTTTATCTTCCAAGCCTTCCACTGTTATTGCATTAGATGGCCTTAAGCCATATTTTTGTAATAAGTTCTCTCTTGAGACATTCGATGTAATAAGTGTGTGATTGCTACTCTGTTATAAATCCTTCGAGTATTGTGTGTGTCAGCATTACCGATCCAGGGATGGCAATGAAGCATAGAGACTTGACCATCTGAGGTCGGGTCGCTACAAGATGGTATCAGAGCACACGCTGAGTGTAGGACACAACCACTAAGATAAACCATAGGTCACTCTTCTCTACTTATTTCTGACTCCTCTCCATTTTCTACTCTTTAGGATGGCGGAGATGAAGAACAAGTTTGCACAACCGGATGAAGACACACCTTTTGGATGCCACTTGAAGGAAGTCACTAGGTACTTGAACATTGGAATACCAAGCTTCACCGGGACGTACAACGCCACCTTACCAGAAGAGGAGCGCTAGATGATTCAAGTACAAGTTCCAGGAAGGACGTTCTCGCCAACTTCCAAACCCATAGAATTTTCTTTCGAAGCACCCACTTGGAGTCTAGGCAAGAGCATGGCAGCCCACATTACCATGGGACGCATTAGAGATGTCTACAGCAGGGAACTCAAGGACACTATCTACCAAATATGTGGGCGCCGAGACGTGCAATGGGAAGTAATCAGCACCAGGAAGGATAGATCCATTGCAGCTTTTATCCAGGAGTTAAACCTGCACATTCGACGTCAGGAGAACCAGATGTGCGCAGACATGATGGACTAGAAGAAGGCGAAGACTAGGATAATCGAGCTGGAGGAAGAACTCAAGTTTACACGTGATGGATATGAGGAGGAAATCAAGACACTACTGGAGAAGAATGACGACCTAGTTAAGAAGATCGGAGTATTCATGGGAGGACCAGCACCGGGAGTAGAAGACGACGATTCCACTTGCCCGAACAACTACATCATCATCGACGACACTGATTTCGATCCTAGTGATGATGACTTCGAAGACGAAGTTGGAGCAGATATTATGGAGTCTTCCACCGATCAAAATTTCTAGATGACCACCATATATTATTAGTATTTCCCCATGTATTTAGTAGTAGTTGAGCACTTTTGCGATAGTTCTAGACCGCTTGTATGCCCTTGCTTGATTGAGTGAGTGAAATGATTGTGTTTGTATCATGTGCATATGGGTAGTGCTTTCTCATTAGACCTTTTTCTATTCTGATCTCGTCCATCTAAACCCATCAGATGCCTACGAGACATGACACCGGTTTTGCCTTCCCGCCGGAGCTCACCCAGTTGATCCAGCAACAGAATGCCTTGATGCAATTGTTAGTTCAGAACCAGGGCAACAACAACAACAACAACAACAACCAGTGGACAACCTAGCCCGTTTTCTAAGGTTACAGCCGCCGGTGTTTTCCAGTAGCATCGAGCCTATAGTTGCTGATGATTGGCTACGCCGTATTGGAAGGGAGTTGACCACCGCGGGTTGCACAGATGCTGAGAAGGTGCGCTTTGCCGCACATCAATTGGATGGACCAGCAGCCTCATGGTGGGAGAATTACACAGCCACTTTTCCTGTAGCCAATGTCACTTGGGACCAGTTTCAGCAAGCTTTCTGCACAACCCATCTCTCAACTGGAGCTATGCAGATGAAGAAGCGGGAGTTCCACAACTTACGCTAGGGAAACCGTACTGTGGCTCAGTACATGGATGATTTTAGCAAGTTATCACGCTATGCCCCTGATGATGTGGCCACAGATGCCGCGAAGCAGGAGAAGTTTATGGAAGGGCTGAATGATGAGATGAGCATGCAGTTGATGGTAGCAACCTTCAACAACTACCAGGAGTTGGTAGATAAGGCTCTTATGATTGAAGGGAAGCAGCAGCAGATTGAGAGCCGTAAAAGGAAGTACGGACAAGGGAAGTATAACTCAAGAGCTCAGCAGAAGCCTCGCCTAACCCCGAACTCGGGAGGACTTGTTATAACCATGGGGGTCACAACCACACTGGAGGAGGATCGCATAATAACAATGGTGCCAAGAATGGGAATGGGAATGGAAGTAACAACAATCAGAACCGCTCCAACCCAGCCACACCCGCCAAAAGAGACCTAAGTCAAGTTACTTGCTAAAGTGCGGGAAGACATGGAACTATGCCAATGATTGCCCCGAAGGAAGGAACGGAAACGGAAATGGGAGCGCTGGGAAGAAGCCTAATCCATTCAACAAAGGACAAGTGAACCACGTTAACGTGGAGGAGGTTGAAGAGCAGCCGGACGCGGTAATAGGTAAGTTTTTGGTTAAGTCATTTACCGCTCTTGTTCTTTTCGATACTGGTGCATCGCGTTCATACATATCAAGGGGATTCATGGATAAGTTTAAACTACCAACCCAAACCCTTAGGACCCCTCTCCTAGTGAGTTCACCTGGAGCAGAGTACATGGCTAGCCGATGGTGCGACCAGATACCCCTAACCATTGGCACACATGTTTTTCTGTCCGACCTAATTATCTTGGAGTCACAAGGATTGGATGTGATATTAGGAATGGACTGGATGTCAAAGTATGGAGGATGTATTGACTGTGCTAGTAAGTCGATTTATCTCACCACCTCGGAGGGAAAAAAGATTAAGTATGTATCTAGGCATGTGCCTAGGAGGAGCCAAGTGAATGCCCTCACGGGAGTTGTTCAGGAGGAAATGCCTGTAGTGAAGGATTTCCCGGATGTTTTTCCAGAGGAGTTACAAGGCATGCCACCGGATAGAGACATCGAGTTTTTGATAGAGCTATTGCCAGGTACAGGGCCAATATCCAAGAGACCCTATCGGATGCCCGCAAATGATCTGGAGGAAATTAAGAAACAGATCAAGGAGTTATTGGAGAAAGGTTACATTCGAAGAAGTTCGTCACCTTAGGGAGCCCCAGTACTTTTGGTTGAGAAGAAGGATAAATCCCTAAGGATGGTTGTTGATTATCGGGCTTTGAATGAAGTAACGATTAAGAACAAGTACCCATTGCCAATGATCAATGATCTGTTCGATCAGCTGCAAGGAGCTAAAGTGTTTTCGAAGATCGATCTACGATCAGGATACCATCAGTTGAAAATTCGAGAGAAGGATATACCAAAGACAGCGTTCACCACGCGGTATGGATTACACGAGTATACGGTCATGTCATTTGGACTGACTAACGCCCCTGCCTATTTTATGAGCATGATGAACAAGGTGTTCATGGAGTATTTGGACAAGTTTGTTGTGGTGTTTATTGATGATATTATGGTATACTCGAAGAATGAAGAAGAGCACAAGGAGCATTTGCGGTTAGTTCTCGAGAAACTCAGGGAACATCAGTTGTATGCTAAGTTTAGCAAATGCGAATTTTGGTTGAAGGAAGTCGGATTCCTTGGACATGTTATATCAGGAGAAGGTATAGCAGTAGACCCCAGCAAGGTTCAGTCAGTCACGGAATGGTTGGCACCCACTTCAGTTAGCGAGATCCGCAGTTTCCTTGGACTCGCAGGATACTATAGGAGGTTCATTGAGAATTTTTCCAAGATTGCAAAGCCAATGACTGAACTATTGAAGAAGGATACTAAGTTCAAATGGACGGAAGATTGCGAGGCAAGTTTCCAGGAGTTGAAGAAACGTTTGACTACAGCCCCAGTGCTAACATTGCCAGATATACATAAGGAGGTCCAAGTGTTTTGCGACGCCTCTCGCTTAGGACTTGGATCTGTGCTTATGCGGGACGGAAGAGTTGTTTCGTATGCCTCATGACAACTAAAACCTCATGAGTTGAACTATGCCATGCATGATTTGGAGCTAGCAGCCGTAGTGCATGCATTGAAGACTTGGAGACATTACCTTATTGGAAACCATTGTGATGTGTACACGGATCATAAGAGTTTGAAGTACATCTTCACACAGAAGGAGCTGAACCTTAGGCAGAGGAGATGGTTGGACCTTATAAAGGAATACAACATGAAGCTACACTATCATCCAGGAAAGGCCAATGTCGTAGCAGATGCTTTGAGCCGGAAGAGTTATGCCAATATCCTTGAAAGTAAGGGATTGCCGAAGGAGTTAGCAGAGGATATCATGGAACTTCGATTGGATATTGTTCCAAGAGGTTTCATGGAAACAATGGAGGTTCAGTCTACATTATTAGGAAAGATTCGAGAAGCTCAGAAGGATGACAAAGAGATTGCCGAGATAAAGGAGAAGATGAGCAAAGGAAAGGCCAAAGGTTTTCATGAGGATGAGCACGATACCTTATGGTTTGAGGACCGAGTTTATGTGCCCAATAACACTGAGATCAGGAAGTTGATACTTCAAGAGGCTCATGACTCACCATACTCGATACACCCTGGAAACACCAAGATGTATTTGGATTTGAAGGAACGTTTCTGGTGGACTGGTATGAAGAAGGATATTGCCGAGTATGTAGCCGTATGTGATGTATGTCAGAGAGTAAAGGCCGAGCATCAGAAGCCAGCAGGACTGCTCCAACCAATGCCGATACCCGAATGGAAGTGGGATAAACTTGGCATGGACTTTATCACTAGATTGCCCAGAACCAAAGCAGGATATGATTCTATATGGGTAGTAGTTGATCGCTTGACCAAAGTAGCTCACTTTATCCCAGTGAAAACCACCTATACAAGTGCGAAGCTGGCCAAGATATATATGTCCCGGATCGTATGTCTACATGGAGTTCCGAGGACTATCGTATCAGATAGAGGAACACAGTTTACTTCAAAGTTTTGGCACCAGTTACACCAGACTCTGGGAACGAGATTGGAGTTCAGTACAGCATTCCACCCGCAGATGGATGGACAGACTGAGAGAGTCAACCAGATACTGGAAGATATGTTGAGAGCCTGTGTGCTAGATTATGGATCTAGTTGGGATGACAATTTGCCTTACGCAGAATTCTCATACAACAATAGCTACCAAGCAATTTGAAGATGGCACCATTTGAAGCCCTGTATGGACGCAGGTGCAGAACGTCGTTGATGTGGGATGAGGTAGGAGACCGGTAGTTGTTTGGACCAGACTTGATCAAGGAGTCTGAGGAGAAGGTTAAACTAATTCGTGATAGACTGAAGATTGCTCAGTCCAGGCAGAAGAGTTACGCAGATTCAAAACGCAAGGAGGCAACCTATGAAATTGGAGATAGAGCATATCTGCGAGTATCACCCTTGCGAGGAGTGAAACGTTTTGGAGTTAAGGGAAAGTTAGCCCCGAGATTTGTAGGACCATATCGTGTTTTGGAACTGATGGGAGAAGTTGCCTACAAGTTGGAATTACCCAAGGGATTGTCAGGAGTTCACGATGTGTTTCACGTTTCACAGCTGAAGAAGTGTCATGCTGAGATGGCCGATATACCGTTAAGAGATACAGTACCCTTGGAGGCGATTCAGTTGGACAGTGATTTGACTTATGAGGAGAAGCCGGTTAAGATTCTTGAGTTTGCCAGCTGAGTCACCCGCAGCAATGTTATCAAGTTTTGCAAAGTTCAGTGGAGCCACCATACTGAGGATGAAGCCACAGGAACGAGAGGATGATCTACTCAGAGACCACCCACACCTATTTTCTAGCCAACCCGAATCTTGAGGGCGAGATTCATCTTAAGGGGGGAAGGTTTGTAACATCCCAAATTTTCAATTTGGAATGTTATACATAGGTCATCTATGCATATCATATTTTATTGCATTTTCGTTTCGCAATCCTCAAAATCCTAAGCAACTCAAGGACCCTCGGAGAGAGTTGGGGATTTCCCGATTTTCATATTTGATTTTTATCAAATAATGAAATGAGGATTTTTTATTTTAATTATTTTTCTCTTCGCAAAATATTTCATATTAAAATATAAGAGAGGAGATAATATGACTTCTCCAAAATAATTGAAATATTGGAGGAAAAAATATTAAAATCATTTATTTGTTTTTTATTTGATTTTATTTGGATTTTATTTGCATTAGAAAAATTGCACGTTTTCGAAATTTCATTTTAGGGCCAAGAAAATGTTCATCTCGTTCTAAATATTTTATTTAGACGGTGAAAATTTTTTTTGGCATTTTTAGATTTTTATTTATTTTCTAGGATTTTATTTCTGTCGGCGAATTTGGTTAAAAAACTCCCCGTGCCCGACTGGGCCGAAGCCCAGCCGAGCTAGGCTGGCCCACCCGCACCGCCGCCTCCCTCGCCCGCGCCGCCGTGGCCGGCACAGACGCCAAGGAGAGTCTGGCTCGGACTCCTCCCCGAGCGCCCCTCGCCCAAGCAAGCCACCGCCCCCCTTTAAAGCCCGCTGAGGGAGTCCTGGATTAGGGGGTGTCCGGATAGCTGGACTATACCTTCGGCCGGACTCCTGGACTATGAAGATACAAGATTGAAGACTTCGTCCCGTGTCTGGAAGGGACTTTCCTTGGCGTGGAAGGCAAGCTTGGCGATACGGATATGTAGATCTCCTACCATTGTAACCGACTCTGTGTAACCCTAGCCCTCTTCGGTGTCTATATAAACCGGAGGGTTTTTGTCCGTAGGGACAACAATAATACCATAGGCTAGCTTCTAGGGTTTAGTCTCTCTGATCTCGTGGTAGATCTACTCTTGTACTACCCATATCATCAATATTAATCAAGCAGGACGTAGGGTTTTACCTCCATCGAGAGGGCCTGATCCTGGGTAAAAACATCGTGTCCCTTGTCTCCTGTTACCATCCGCCTGACGCACAGTTCGGGACCCCCTACCCGAGATCCGCCGGTTTTGACACCGACATTTGTGCTTTCATTGAGAGTTCCTCTGTGCCGTCGCCATCAGGAAGGATGCCTCATCCCGTCTTTAAAGACGGCACCGTTGCTAAGGGAGCTTTGGCTGTCGGCCAAACTCTCCGGCTAGGTGGTTTTCTTATGACCGCCTGTTCGGCTGCTGCGCCGACAATGACCTCTCGGGTCATCGAAAGCAATCTTCACGTCAGCTCGGAATTCACCGAGCATCTAGATCCAATGGAGCTCTCTTCCCTAAACGAGTTGTTGGATCGCATCGCCGCCCTGGGAGTCGCTACGGATTACGACCAGATTGGGCCTAAACCCGATCTGAGAGAGATTAACTCTCCCCAGGTCACCCATCACGTTGCCGTGGTAGAGGGACAGTGCGGCGACTCTTCATCTATCCTAAGGACTAGCTATGGCCGGATTCCCGATCCCTCCAAGCCGGATACCCGCGGAGGGTAGACATCACTCAAGACCAGAACTTAAAATTAGGAGACGGGCTAGATTCATTGGACAACATCCAAGAATCCAAACTTCCGAGTTCGGAAACTCCTTGGCCCCTTGGTATCAGATTGGGTGAGGTTTCGGATTTGATTCCACCCACCCACCCGTACATAAGTGATCTATCCCAAATTAGGCAAGAGCCTGAAGAAATAGTACATCATTACTGGTCCAGATTCCTCCTGGTTATGAATAGGATAAAGGACTGCCGCGAGGAAGACGCAATTTCATTCTTCTATAATAATTGCACGGACAAGGGAATCCTCAACGCCATAAGTCGTCGTGATATTACATGCTTCGCTGACTTGGCGTCCATAGTACGAAAGTACTGTGCGATGGAAAGCGCCTAGAAAACCGAAATAAAACTTTAGGACAATCCGGCCCTGAATACAAACCCAGTCCGAAATAAAAGGGTGCATCATCGCCAGACACCCGGGTTCAATTCCAAAAAGCAAAAGCCCTCTAGAGGGAACGGAACCGTACTGGAAGGATGGCTTAATGGACCCTGTAAAATTCACAGTGCAGAGGGCGCCACACCAACTCACAGCCTTAGAGCATGTTGGATACTCTGGCAGGTGGCAAAAATTGGCGAAGATCTTCTAATTCCAGAAGCCACATAAAGCCACCCCAGAGACACCAGTACGGTATTAACAGTCTTCGAGACTTTCGCATCAAATAATATGCGAAAAAGAACACCTCCGCAGCCTTGCCGAAGTCTACCAAGTAGCAACAATAAACCCATGGAGTGACACGGCTATTACTTTTAACGCCAGTGATGAACCTAAATTCCGAACAGCCCGAGCACCAGCCGCATTGGTCCTCAGTCCAATAGTGGACGGCTTTCGTCTTACCAAGGTACTCATGGATGTCGGCAGCGGATTGGACCTCATTTATGAGGAAACCCTTGAAAAAATGGAAATAGACTGGAACCGCATTGAGCGAAGCAGCACAACCTTTAGAGGAATAATCCCCAGTCGATAAGCGCGTTGTACAGGAAAAATCAAACTAGATGTGGTGTTCGGCACGCCGGATAATTACAGGTCCGAAGAGGTCACGTTCCAAGTGGCCCCGTTCAGTAGCGGATATCATGCTGTGCTAGGGCGGGAAGCGTTTTGTCAGGACCCCGACTCAATGCCACATCGATCTAGCATGTAACACCTCATATCACTTTGCGGCCTCACGCACGGTATTCCCACGGGTGTCGCCTTACCTTTGCCCGGGACCGTTTGCGCCTTTTGGCACACGTATATGATAGTGTCGCTAGCATCCATATGATAAGGAGCCCGGGCTGACATGGCTAGTCGTAAACCCAAAGTGGCACAAACTTACAGGGACAGGCATCCATGACCCAGCATCGAACGTGTCGGTCATCAGCGAGTGAATCCAGGCTGTAGCACTGGGCTAGCAGGACTCCGGTGAACCGGGCTGTAGCGGGCTAACAGGACTCCGGTATTCATCGCGTGACATTTCCCCGAAGGGACAGACACAGGAACGAAGAAGGACACATGCCGGCCAGCCTAAGTGTTCCGGAGCAGTAGCAAGCTACCATGGCTCAGTGGAAACACTAGGAGACATTTCCCGGTAAGAGAGGCTACTAAGGATAAACAACTAGATAGTCAGATCCCACACATACCAAGCATTTCAATAACATACACACAATATGCTCGATATGTGCAATACAACATGGCATCACAAAATGACTCTACGACTCAAGTATTTATTCAATAGGCTCCGAGGAGCGAGATATTACAATCATGGGTCTCATGACCCAACACTCAGAGCATACAAGTCAAAGCACATGCGGAAGCTTAACATGTCTGAGTACAGACATCTATAAATGAAAAAGGCTGAGAAGCCTGACTATCTACCAGATCCTGCCGAGGGCACAAGATCGTAGCTGAGGTAACAAGCTAAACGTCGAAGTCCACGCGGTACTACTAGCGAGACTGAAGTCTCTCTGCAAAAACATAAAATAGGCAAACGTGAGTACAAATGTACCCAGCAAGACTTACATCAGATCTATCTACATATGCATCATTATCAACAAAGGGGGTGGTGGAGTTTAACTGCAGCAAGCCAGCTTTGACTCGGTGGCTAACCTGAACTACGACTGCAATGCAACTCTTTTGAGGTGGCGCACACGAGTCCACATATTCACCATATCAATACACCACTATGGATCCGCTCCCGTCTCCCTACGAGAACGCCATCCATAGCACTCACGCTTATCTTGCGTATTTTAGAGTATCCACTTTCACTTGTCTATGAACTATGCAAGGGGTCCAAGTTTCCATATCCGAGGAATCCGGCTATTCGAATAGATAATGATAACCCTGCAGGGGTGTACTTCTTCACACACGCTCTCGCCACTTACCGCCCTGTACACGTCATGTACCTCGGCAACCTTCAAGCGGAAGCCGGGCGAGGGAGTCGGCCACGACCTGACTAACCGAACAAGTCTCTAGTCCAGGTTTATCGCCTATTCGGGTTCCATCCGCAAGGAGATCCGGCCGGGGTGTCGCTCACGGCCCCAAACGATGTGAGCAGGGTTCCCAAGCCCACCATCCGGGTGCCACTTGGTACACCGTGCCACTGTGCCTAGTCTGTCCCAAGCCCACCTGTACCGGGTGCCACTTGGTAGACTACTAACACTACCTACAAACACCAGAAACTAGTTGCAACTCCTGGACAGAGATCAAGTTGATTAATAAGTCGAGAGGGGTCGAGTTACCGGAACCCAATGTGTGGTAGTAACTGTTCATGGATCACAAACACAGAACTCAGTTCCTGAGGACGGCTGCAATGAGACAACCCACCATGTACTCCTACATGGCCTCTCACCGCTACCTTTACCAAATCGTGTTCACACACTTAGCTCACACACAGTAGGACATGTTCACACGCCTCTGATTCATCCCCGATGAATCAGACCTGACTCAACTCTAAGCAGTAGCAGGCATGACAAACAAGCATGAATGAGTAGGCACATCAGGGCTCAAACAACTCCTACTCATGCTAGTGGGTTTCATCTATTTACTGTGGCAATGACAGGTCATGCAAAGGATAAAGGGGTTCAGCTACCGCAACAAGTAACAAATATGTCGTTGTTGTCCTAATGCAGTAAAAGAGAGCAGGAGCGAGAGAGTGGGATTTTATCGGAATGAACAAGGGGGTTTTGCTTGCCTGGCACTTCTGAAGATAGCATTGAGTCTTCATCAGTGTCAACGATCACATCGTCGGTACAACGTCTATCGAGGGGGAACAACACCGGCAAACAAAGAAGAAACACGATCAATGCAATGCACAATATGATGCATGCTATGACATGGCAATATGAATGTGTTTTGGGCTAATGCACTAGCAACAGATTAAATGAAGTTGGTTTGAATACAAGATTCAAATTCCAACTCCATATATGATTATTTAAATGCCCTTATTTGTTTTGTCCAAAACAGAGGACAAACATTGTTCAACATGCATGAAAATGGTACAGATGGATTCCTTGAATTTTTCTGATAATTTTTCATATATAATTTATTTCATTTGGAGTTACGGTTGAATTTCTATGAATTTTAGAAGTTTATACAATTTTCTGGAATTAATAAATCATTTCTGATTTATTTTAAACTCCAGAAAAGCTTTCTGCGTCAGCATGATGTCGGTGTGACGTCAGCAGGTCAACTGCAGTTGACCAGGTCAAACCTGAGCAGTGGGGTCCACTGATCAGTGACCCGGTGTTGTTAGTGACACTGACATGTGGGGTTGGGTCAACTAACCCGTCAGCACAGTCAACTCTGACTGGTGGGTCCCGCTTTATTAAACTATCTTAAACAGAAATAAAACCTGGATTAATTAGGGCCTGGGGCCCAGGTGTCATTGTCACTAGACGGGTTAATTAGTGGCGCCATTAGCCGCTATTGACACTGCCACGTCGGCACGGCCGGAGTTAAACCGCCGGCGAGGTCAGCGACGGCCGAACGGCTCGGGTTTCGCCCTCCGGCGACCAAACGCCGCGCGGAGAGGCTCTGTGGGTTCCTAGCGCTCATGCGCATCCGGAGGAGGCGACGGAAGGACGCGGGGTGGTCAGCACTCGCGGGAGCGGAGCTTGCGGCGGCGGCCGGAGTTCGGCTAGATGCAGGCGCGGGCTGCAGCTCGCTTCCGAGCAAACGGAGCACACAGGCGGTAGCTACTAGAAGAAGGAGGTCGACCGGGTACTCAGCCGTGACGTTGGCCCGTCGCAGCGACGACGGCGACAAACGCGGCGGCCGGAGCTCACGGGCACTTGCGGGCGGCGGCTATGGAGCGGAATAGAGCACGAGCGAGGAGGGGAAACGGAGAAGATCTTACGGCGGTCCTGGAGATCAGCACGGGAGGCTCGGGGACGGCCTGGCTGCAGCGAATCGACGACGGAGAGGTCCGGCGACCGGCGGTGAAGAAGATGGCGATTGCGTTGCTTCGGTGCCTCCGGGCTCGCGAGATTCGCCGGAGAGGAGCCGCTCGAGGTAGCAGAGGCGATGGACGACTCGAGGAGGCGAGGCGTGCGCGGTGGCTACAGATACGGTTGACGGCGGCGAGAGGCGTGCTCGGGGCTGCGAGAGAGAGAGCGGCAGGGGAGAGAGGAGCCGACAGGGAGGGAGTGAGAGGGGGTCGGGGGTGTCGTGGCGTCGCGGAAGGCGACCAGGGCGACGAGGGGGGTAGCCAGGCAGGCAAGGAGGAGCTGGCGCGGCTCGCCTGCGCGCCGGGCACGCAGCTGCTTCGGGGCGAGGGGAGGAAGACGACGGAGGGGCTGCAGTGGTGGGCTGGGCCGATTCTGCTGGGCCACCAGGTGGGTGGGCCTCAGGTAAGCGTCGGGTAAGTTTTCTCTGCTCTGTCTTTTACTTATTGTTTTCTATTTTTTTCTGCAGCTTTGTGGCTTTATTAAAAATACTAAATCAATCCCAAAAATCATGCAACTGCTCATGACCACTGTTAGAAATATATCCTACAGTAAACATTTCAGTTTGGGATTATTTGAGCATTTAAAATATTTTATAGTATTTAAATGCCCAAATGCAAATAAGTAATGATTTAAATTCAAAGTCCCAAAAATAAATCCTTTTAAAATGTTCATTATTTTTGGTTTGGATCAAAACCCTTGCCAAAAATATTAAACATCTAAGGAGAGCATTTTGGAGCAATGAATGAGATTTTAGGGTTTTTGCCCTTCTTTTATTTAGGGTTTTTGAGGCTTCCAAAATTCCTCAGTTCAAGTTTCAAAAATTTAAACATGATGCACACATGGAAGCAAGCATAGATCAGGCCAGAACTAGGGATGTGACAACTCACCCCCACTTAACAAAAATCTCATCCCGAGATTCAAGCATAGGGTAAGATGAAGGGGAAACGCAACTAGTATAATCTTCACAATCTAGGGTGCACTTCATCAGCATGTTGAATCGATCACCATCTTTGTCTTGTCGTCTTGCTCTGAGAACTCCAGCCAACATGACAACGAGAGGAGAAGGAGACTCTAGAAGGATCAATCTTCTCGAAGATCAAACAACTTAGGATCAAAGCAAGGAATGAGACATAGCAACATCACTCGAGCTGAGACACAAAACACACATCTAGAGGGATGGAGTGGAACAAATAACGAAGGTTCACTAGGTAGGCAACAATTCCACACCTAAGAGGGTGGTGAACGGTTGTTAAAGTAGCGAGAAGTTGAGTTGCCATGATATCATAACGAGACACCTTAGGAGCCGTGACTCGTAGATATATCCCCTTAAGTGGCAAAAAGAATTACCTTTGATTCAAAGATCATTGAAACTCTTAAAACCAGCCTAAGGCAATTCTCGAGCGATCGTTTGGAGGGGGGTCGGTAGAATGGCATACTCGGACTTGGATGATGTGGATTACCTTGTTGAAGACAACGTAATGGATGAATTTGCTTACCACCGGGAATGGAAGAGACCCATGGTAGAATGGCACATTGGTGGTGCAAGCTGGGAACAAAATGCAAATGCTGGGAATGATTCTGGTAACTGGGGAAGAACCCAACAATAGAGAGTGAATTCACTGTTTGAAAAGTTATAGCATTGCCGAGGAAACTGAGAGGAATCCCAGTTAGTGCTGATGATAACACCTAGCGCTTGTGCGTGCTCTCAAGAGCTTGAGCATTTCCATATTCATCAAGGTGTTACCAACATCCGTGTCAAGGATCCTGGCAACACAACATACCACCATGATGAACAACGATGGACGATGCAGATGCATAGGAAGATAACATCAACTCAGATTTCACCCTAGCGAGGCCAAGGAGACAAAATCTGGACGATCGACCGAGAGACATTTGGCACTCCGCTTCTAATGTTCTCCTTGATGTGCTAGCGTATCCCATTCATTGAAATGGTTTGGTAACTAGACCGTCAAGTAAAAGGTCGGACTTCGGGAGCACGGAAATCCATAAGGAACAACTAGGAAGTAGATCCTACGAAATCCTTATGGGGAGGTGGCCAACTTCTTCAATCAAGATACTACAATAATAGGTCTTCCGGCTGGGTGTGTTGGCCATGACATCCACTTTACCGGTTATCGAGGGACCAGTATTATAGTTCTTGGGAAATGTTCCAACCATCATATCTGCCTGAGATTCAGATCTGGTTGGTGTGAGGATATTCCAGACTCATCGAGTCTAGGAAGAAAAATGAAAGTTTGCAACACAAATCGACGAGATGATGTTGCGAGATTCTCGGGAAATGAACTACGATAGCAAGCTCCAAAACATGAGCTGGTTCTGCTACAAACATGTGAACATGTTGTCCCAGACAAGCATGACCACATGGTAGTCTTATAATAAAACACTACCGAGTTCTGGTTGGGAACCATCATCGAGGATATCAAAGTTCTTGATTAAGCCCGGGTTAGCTCTTAAAAAGAACTCCTTCTCCTGGAACAAATCAGTCAGTGGCTTGGTGTGCTACAGAATTCATATGGAACGAAGATGATCAGTCTAACAGACCATAGAATACTTTGCACGTGCATGACTGACTTGGGATGATTCTAGAGGAAGCAAAAATAGACTTTCTCGAATTCACGACGGCAACTTACATCAAATGCACGTGAGTCAAAGGAAGTCACTTCTTTCATCCAAACATATACTTCATGAACGGGGCATGAAGAAAATGCTTACACAAGTTTCCAACACTAGCTTAATGTTCAACAAAATCATGGAGGAGATAAGTATGTTGTCAATGGGCTCAACAACAATTCATCCGGGTTTCCTTTTAGAAGGAATTCCATAGTTAAGTGAACACGGTGATAGCATTGGTCAGACCAAGAATATAATGGTGTATGCTCGAGGAAAAACCACGAGTAAGACAACATTACGAATATCGTTGGTTCTGATTTGATTTGACGATAGCCCATACTCAATCAAAGGTTTGGTTAAGATAATAGATCCAACAATTGTTCACAAGGGCCAATTGATGAAGATATCATCTTTCTTCAACACACACACACACACACACAAAAAGATATCCCTTAACATGAACTAAGTCGGACAAGCTTTTATCTTCCAACTCTCCAAGTTGTTGTTTAGCTTGACCAACTAGCTCAGGGGTATCCCACACAGATTCTTGGAGAAGGGGTGGTTTACAGGAGACCATCTTGATCACGAACTCAACATAGCGGTCAGGTGACAACCTGGTAATACTTCCGAGAAGATATACAGAAAATCACGAACCACCGATATGTTACTAAGCTCGAGAACAATCTTGCTTTTCAGGGCAAGACGATATGATCAAATGAGCGAGGACTTAACAAAATCCTATCTCATCAATCGAGGAGTGCACCAGGAAAATGGACTAGGTAGCACAATCTATCTTAGAATGGTGATTCAATAACCAACATGCTAAGAATGAGAATATTGTCCATTTAACTACCAAGCAACAATGTTGCTAGGAGTATTGATTTCACACACCATGATTCACTTGTCGGCATTCCAGTTGCAACAACACGGGAACCGAGAAATGAATAATGATGGAGAGAGTATCACAGTATCAAGAGTTCATAGGCTGGTGTACAATTCCCATGACATTCTTGATATAAAGATGGTAATACTCCAAGGTAGAATAGAACAAAAGCTGAATTGGCATTTTGATCTGCGGAATACAACTGCTTTGACCCAATCCTAGATATGGATGAGGCACTGGAGTTTGTTTCTCCTAGTCATTCCGGAATGGAATGGCTTAACAGACCACAGAGATAATAGGTATCGACGAACGATTGCACGCATACTCTTGACTATCAATTGATAGACGAGGGCCAGAAAACAACTAAAGAGGGACAACTCAAAGGAACATATGATTTTCCAAGTTGTGGATGCATGGACTAGCATGTCGAACGAATTCAACATATTTCTTCCGGATAACCCATGCAAAAAGGTAGAACTGGCAGAGTCACAATATAGAATCGAGAACCCATCGAGAGCACTCTGATTGTGATCTTTCGATCAGCGAGGAACATCTGCCATAAACGGTTCATAGTATTTGGAAGAAGGAAATACCACGAACATTGAGGACTATTGCAAGGGTTACTAATAACCTAAAGGAACGAGCAAAACTATCAACATGAAGCAAGTAGGGTGAATCTCGGGTTCAAAACCCAGGAGTAGAATACCTACTACTAAGTGGCATCACGGGATGCTTTCGAGGATAAAGGCCAGAATCATCACACTGGGACACAAATCATGGCTAAATTACTAGATGATCCCCTAAGACACCTAGGGTCATAATACCAGCTCCAACATATATGTCAAGGCAATAAAGTACCTCAACTCACCGATTAGTGTGGTTAATCTGGCCCAAAGGAACATCGAAACGGGAGGAAGGAATTTGCAAATTGCTTCAAACTATTTAGAAACCTGGGATGACTCGGACAACATAACGGCTGTAAATGCTCAGAAAAGATTTGAGACATTCACAAAAGGGTGGCATAACCACTGAGAAGCACAATATCAAGGTTTGGAGATCAACAGTTAACATACAGAAATAGTAGGAACTGAACTGAGACTTAAATCCAACAATCTATAAGTCTACGGATTAATAACACGTGATCCTGATAGAAAGAGGAGAAAGCCTAGTTCCTTAACCCCGTAGGAAAGATAAGATGACTCAGATCAGAAGGGCATAAGGTATAAGGAGTAAAAAGAGCCTTACGTTCCATCCCAAAATCAATTCCCTTATATAACTAAAGAATTTCTAGACTCAACTTCGACTAGTTTGGCTTGGTAATCCTACATGCAGTCAAGCTCTGATACCAGCGCTGTCAGGACCCCGACTCAATGCCACATCGATCTAGCATGTAACACCTCATATCACTTTGCGGCCTCACGCACGGTATTCCCACGGGTGTCGCCTTACCTTTGCCCGGGACCGTTTGCGCCTTTTGGCACACGTATATGATAGTGTCGCTAGCATCCGTATGATAAGGAGCCCGAGCTGACATGGCTAGTCGTAAACCCAAAGTGGCACAAACTTACAGGGACAGGCATCCATGACCCAACATCGAACGTGTCGGTCATCAGCGAGTGAATCCAGGCTGTAGCACTGGGCTAGCAGGACTCCGGTGAACCGGGCTGTAGCGGGCTAACAGGACTCCGGTATTCATCGCGTGACATTTCCCTGAAGGGACAGACACAGGAACGAAGAAGGACACATGCCGGCCAGCCTAAGTGTTCCGGAGCAGTAGCAAGCTACCATGGCTCAGTGGAGACACTAGGAGACATTTCCCGGTAAGAGAGGCTACTAAGGATAAACAACTAGATAGCCAGATCCCACACATACCAAGCATTTCAATAACATACACACAATATGCTCGATATGTGCAAACACAACATGGCATCACAACATGACTCTACGACTCAAGTATTTATTCAATAGGCTCCGAGGAGCGAGATATTACAATCATGGGTCTCACGACCCAACACTCAGAGCATACAAATCAAAGCACATGCGGAAGCTTAACATGTCTGAGTACAGACATCTAGAAATGAAAAAGGCTGAGAAGCCTGACTATCTACCAGATCCTTCCGAGGGCACAAGATCGTAGCTGAGGTAACAAGCTAAACGTCGAAGTCCACACGGTACTACTAGCGAGACTGAAGTCTCTCTGCAAAACATAAAATAGGCAAACGTGAGTACAAATGTACCCACCAAGACTTACATCAGATCTATCTACATATGCATCATTATCAACAAAGGGGGTGGTGGAGTTTGACTGCAGCAAGCCAGCTTTGACTCGGTGGCTAACCTGAACTACGACTGCAATGCAACTCTTTTGAGGTGGCGCACACGAGTCCACATATTCACCATATCAATACACCACTATGGATCCACTCCCGTCTCCCTACGAGAACGCCATCCATAGCACTCACGCTTATCTTGCGTATTTTAGAGTATCCACTTTCACTTGTCTATGAACTATGCAAGGGGTCCAAGTTTCCATATCCGAGGAATCCGGCTATTCGAATAGATGATGTTAACCCTCCAGGGGTGTACTTCTTCACACACGCTCTCGCCACTTACCGCCGTGTACACGTCATGTACCTCGGTAACCTTCAAGCGGAAGCCGGGCGAGGGAGTCGGCCATGACCTGACTAACCGAACAAGTCTCTAGTCCAGGTTTATCGCCTATTCGGGTTCCATCCGCAAGGAGATCCGGCCGGGATGTCGCTCACGGCCCCAAACGATGTGAGCAGGGTTCCCAAGCCCACCATCTGGGTGCCACTTGGTACACCGTGCCACTGTGATTAGTCTGTCCCAAGCCCACCTGTACCGAGTGCCACTTGGTAGACTACTAACACTACCTACAAACACCAGAAACTAGTTGCAACTCCTGGACAGAGATCAAGTTGATTAATAAGTCGAGAGGGGTCGAGTTACCGGAACCCAATGTGTGGTAGTAACTGTTCATGGATCACAAACACAGAACTCAGTTCCTGAGGATGGCTGCAATGAGACAACCCACCATGTACTCCTACATGGCCTCTCACCGCTACCTTTACCAAATCGTGTTCACACACTTAGCTCACACACAGTAGGACATGTTCACACGCCTCTAATTCATCCCCGATGAATCAGACCTGACTCAACTCTAAGCAGTAGCAGGCATGACAAACAAGCATGAATGAGTAGGCACAACAGGGCTCAAACAACTCCTACTCATGCTAGTGGGTTTCATCTATTTACTGTGGCAATGACAGGTCATGCAGAGGATAAAGGGGTTCAACTACCGCAGCAAGTAACAAATATGTCGTTGTTGTCCTAATGCAGTAAAAGAGAGCAGGAGCGAGAGAGTGGGATTTTATCGGAATGAACAAGGGGGTTTTGCTTGCCTGGCACTTCTGAAGATAGCATTGAGTCTTCATCAGTGTCAACGATCACATCGTCGGTACAACGTCTATCGAGGGGGAACAACACCGGCAAATAAAGAAGAAACACGATCAATGCAATGCACAATATGATGCATGCTATGACATGGCAATATGAATGTGTTTTGGGCTAATGCACTTGGCTATGATTTAAATGAAGTTGGTTTGAATACATGATTCAAATTCCAACTCCATATATGATTATTTAAATGCCCTTTATTTGTTTTGTCCAAAACAGAGGACAAACATTGTTCCAACATGCATGAAAATGGTACAGATGGATTCCTTGAATTTGTCTGATAATTTTTCATATATAATTTATTTCATTTGGAGTTACGGTTGAATTTCTATGAATTTTAGAAGTTTATACAATTTTCTGGAATTAATAAATCATTTCTGATTTATTTTAAACTCCAGAAAAGCTTTACTGCGTCAGCATGACGTCGGTGTGACGTCAGCAGGTCAACTGCAGTTGACCAGGTCAAACCTGAGCAGTGGGGTCCACTGATCAGTGACCCGGTGTTGTTAGTGACACTGACATGTGGGGTCGGGTCAACTGACGCGTCAGCACAGTCAACTCTGACTGGTGGGTCCCGCTTTATTAAACTATCTTAAACAGAAATAAAACCTGCATTAATTAGGGCCTGGGGCCCAGGTGTCATTGTCACTGGACGGGTTAATTAGTGGTGCCATTAGCCGCTATTGACACTGCCACGTCGGCACGACCGGAGTTAAACCGCCGGCGAGGTCAGCGACGGCCGAACGGCTCGGGTTTCGCCCTCCAGCGACCAAACGCCACGCGGAGAGGCTCTGTGGGTTCCTAGCGCTCGTGCGCATCCGGAGGAGGCGACGGAAGGACCCGGGGTGGTCAGCACTCGCGGGAGCGGAGCTTGCGGCGGCGGCCGGAGTTCAGCTAGATGCAGGCGCGGGCTGCAGCTCGCTTCCGAGCAAATGGAGCACACAGGCGGTAGCTACTAGAAGAAGGAGGTCGACCGGGTACTCAGCCGTGATGTTGGCCCGTCGCAGCGACGACGGCGACAAACGCGGCGGCCGGGGCTCACGGGCACTTGCGGGCGGCGGCTATGGAGCGGAATAGAGCACGAGCGAGGAGGGGAAACGGAGAAGATCTTACGGCGGTCCTGGAGATCAGCACGGGAGGCTCGGGGACGGCCTGGCTGTAGCGAATCGACAACGGAGAGGTCCGGCGACCGGCGGTGAAGAAGATGGCGATTGCGTTGCTTCGGTGCCTCCGGGCTCGCGAGATTCGCCGGAGAGGAGCCGCTCGAGGTAGCAGAGGCGATGGACGACTCGAGGAGGCGAGGCGTGCGTGGTGGCTACAGATACGGTTGACGGCGGCGAGAGGCGTGCTCGGGGCTGCGAGAGAGAGAGAGCGGCAGGGGAGAGAGGAGCCGACAGGGAGGGAGTGAGAGGGGGTCGGGGGTGTCGTGGCGTCGCGGAAGGCAACCAGGGCGACGAGGGGGTAGCCAGGCAGGCAAGGAGGAGCTGGCGCGGCTCGCCTGCGCGCCGGGCACGCAGCTGCTTCGGGGCGAGGGGAGGAAGACGACGGAGGGGCTGCAGTGGTGGGCTGGGCCGATTCTGCTGGGCCACCAGGTGGGTGGGCCTCAGGTAAGCGTCGGGTAAGTTTTCTCTGCTCTGTCTTTTACTTATTGTTTTCTATTTTTTTCTGCAGCTTTGTGGCTTTTATTAAAAATACTAAATCAATCCCAAAAATCATGCAACTGCTCATGACCACTGTTAGAAATATATCCTACAGTAAACATTTCAGTTTGGTTTGAGTATTTAAAATATTTTATAGTATTTAAATGCCCAAATGCAAATAAGTAATGATTTAAATTCAAAGTCCCAAAAATAAATCCTTTTAAAATGTTCATTATTTTTGGTTTGGATCAAAACCCTTGCCAAAAATATTAAACATCTAAGGAGAGCATTTTGGAGCAATGAATGAGATTTTAGGGTTTTTGCCCTTCTTTTATTTAGGGTTTTTGAGGCTTCCAAAATTCCTCAGTTCAAGTTTCAAAATTTTAAACATGATGCACACATGGAAGCAAGCATAGATCAGGCCAGAACTAGGGATGTGACACGTTTACAATCTTCCAAGAAATACCCCATTACGGGTACATGAAGCTCAAGATGCCCGCGCCTAACGGAATCATCACTCTCGCTAGTGATCCGGACATAGCACTCCGCACCGAAAACAAGACAGCTACACTGGCCCTCGAGGCGCTATCCGAAGCCATAGCGGCTGAGGAACTGACTGCGCTGCGCTCCATGGTGAATAGGGACGATGTGATACTCGACAAAAGATCCAAGTCCACCTCCTTTAAACCGGCAGATGAAATAGTCAAATTCCAGGTCCATCCAACGGACCCCAATAAAACAGCTTCCATCGGGGCACAATTAAACCCTGATGTAGATGCCGCACTGCGAGAGTTCCTATGAGAGAACTGGGACATTTTTGCCTGGCACCCTTCAGACATGCCAGGAATTCCACGCAGGCTGGCCGAACACAGCTTAAATATCCTAAAAGGATTCAAGCCAGTCAAACAGGCTCTTCGGCGTTTTTCTAAACCTAAGAGACAGGCCATGGGAGAGGAACTAGCCAAGCTATTGGAGGCCGGATTCATCAAAGATATAAAACACCCGAACTGGCTAGTAAACCTGGTGATGGTACCAAAGAAGGATAAATCCTGGCGCATGTGCGTTGATTTTAAAGACCTTAACAAGGCTTGCCCAAAGGATCCCTTCCCTCTCCCCCGCATCGATCAAATTATCGACGCTACCGCAGGACACGATTCGTTGTATTTCCTCGAAGCATACTCTGGCTACCATCTAATAAAGATGGCAGAGTCAGACCAAGCCGCAATGGCATTCATCACACCATACGGCCCATTCTGCTTCAACACAATGCCCTTCAGGCTCAAAAACGCCGGCGCAACATATCAGCGCATGATTCAGACATGTCTGGCAAACCAGATCGGCAAAACAGTGGAGGCATACGTAGATGGTGTGGTCGTTAAAACAAAACATGTCGAATCTCTAGTAGACGACTTGAGGCTAACATTTGATAACCTCCGAACATACGACATCAAGCTCAACCCGGAAAAAATGCGTTTTTGGCGTTCCAGCCGAAAAGCTGTTGGGCTTCATTGTATCCGGTAGAGGAATTGAAGCAAATCCAGCCAAGATCCGAGGTTTGTCACAATTGGATATCCCGAAGGACCTCAAACAAATACAAAAATTAACCAGATGCGTGGCGGCTCTAAGCCGCTTTATCTCCCGCTTGGGAGAAAAGGCCCTACCCCTTTACCGCCTCCTTCGGCGCATGGAACACTTCGAGTGGACGGATGCAGCCACGGCCGGACTCGACGAAATAAAAGCCATCTTGGCAACAAACCCAGTCCTGGCCGCGCCAAACATTGGAGAACCAATGCTATTATACATTGCAGCAACCCATCAGGTCGTAAGCGCAGTGCTCATCGTCGAACGAGAAACAGACAGACACAAATTCCCCCTTCAAAAGTCGGTCTACTATGTGTCCACTGTCCTTACTCCGTGCAAGTCACGGTACCCGCATTATCAAAAGATTGCGTACGCGGTATTTATGGCATCCCGGAAGCCGCGACACTACTTTCAAGAGTGTTCAATAACAGTAGCCTCGGAAGTGCCACTTAACGATATTATAAACAACCGTGACGCGACGGGCCGGATTACAAAATGGGCCATTGAGCTCCTCCCATTCGACATAACTTACAAGCCACGGCGAGCTATTAAGTCGCAAGTTTTGGCCGACTTCGTCGCAGAATGGACGGAGGCCGAACTCCCTAAAGAGTACGACACATATTCAAACTGGGTCATGCACTTTGACGGCTCCAAAATGTTGGCCGGTCTAGGGGCTGGCATCGTTTTGACGTCCCCCACAGGAGACACAGTTCAATACGTACTCCAGATAATGTACACAAACTCCAACAATGCAGCCGAATATGAGGCCCTTTTACATGGTCTCCGGATGGCAGTATCCATGGGCATTCAACGCCTAGAGGTGCGCGGGGACTCGAACCTCGCAATATCCCAAATAAATGGAGACTTTGATGACAAGGATCCAAAAATGGAAGCTTATCGCAACACCGTCCTAAAAATGTTAGCTCGGTTCGAAGGGCTCGAATTTCACCATATAGCTCGGGAAAATAATCAGGCGGCAGATGTCCTGGCACGCATTGGCGCAAAATGCGATGTAGTCCCCCCCAACATCTTCTTGGAAAGGTTGTTCAAGCCATCCGTAGTATGGGAAGGGGAACCCAGCAATAACAGCCCGGACCCAACCGCACTGCCCGACACCGAACACTCTGACATAATTGGAGGCTCTGCCAATGAAATAACACCTTCAGCCCACGTAATAATGGCCGTCATCGCCCCGTGGACAGAACCATTCCTCGCCTACCTTACTAGGCAGGAACTCCCCGAGGACCAAAATGAGGCACGCTGCATAGTGCGGCGATCTAAAGCCTATAAAGTCAACGAGGGAGAGCTTTATAAGAAAAGCACTACGGGAGTCCTTCAAAGGTGCATCTCTGAAGAGGAAGGGCGGAACCTCCTGGCTGAAATTCATGCCAGACTCGGCGGTCATCACGCTGCAACTCGGTCCCTTGTAAGCAAGGCCTTCCGTACAGGCTTTTATTGGCCGACGGCCCGGGCAGACGCCCAGGACTTAGTCCAACGATGCGTCGGTTGCCAGCTTTTTGCAAACCAAAGCCATATGCCACCCACCGCCCTCCAAACTATCCCCATCACTTGGCCCTTCGCGTTCTGGGGGCTTGACATGGTTCGACCTCTTAAAGGCGGAACCCACAAGAAAAAATACTTACTAGTCATGGTGGATAAGTTCACCAAATGGATAGAAGCCAAGCCTGTCAAGACGGCCGGATCCGGACCAGTGATAGACTTTATATCCGGGGTTGTACACCGTTACAACGTCCCCCACAGCATCATCACTGATAATGGCATGAACTTTACGGCCGACGAGGTAAAACTCTGGTGCAAAAACATGGGCATTAAGCTCGATTATGCTTCCGTCTATCACCCACAAACTAACGGCCAGGTCGAACATGCAAATGGTCTTATCATGAGCGGCATCAAACCCAGATTAGTACGGTCCCTTAAGGAATCTAATACGCACTGGGTAGAGGAGCTAGACTCCGTACTCTGGGGGCTGCGGACCACGCCGAATCGCACCACCGGATACACACCATTCTTCATGGTGTACGACGCAGAGGCAGTTTTGCACTGCGACATAATTCATGACTCACCTCGAGTGCGCATGTACGAAGAAAGAGAAGCCGAGCTCGATCGGCGGGACAGTTTGGACGCCTTGGAGGAAGAGCGTGACGTGGCAAAAGCCCGTTTCTCATTCTATCAACAGCAGGCTCGAAGATACCAAAGTAGAGAAGTATGGGCCAAAAATTACAACGTTGGCGAATTAGTTCTACGCCTGCCGGACAAGAAAAAGGACAAACTCAAGCCCAAGTGGGAAGGTCCCTTCATAATTGACCAAGTCCTGACTGGTGGAGCGTACCGCCTGCAAGATGCATCGGATAACCGACTCAAGCCAAACCCATGGAATGCAGCCCGTCTCCAAAGATTCTATGCCTAGCGCCAGACTCTGTTTTCGTCTCCTTCCTCTGTCCATTTTTTATATACTTTCTATCTTACATTTCTCTGCTTCTCCTCTCTCTCTCTCTCTCTCTCATAGCCTTTAAAGGCTCATAAAGTGACGCGCTATCCGCGCTCATTAAACCTGGGGGCTTCTTTAAACAGAAGCTTATTTATACGGGCTTCATGCCCAACACATGTGTCACACTTCCGCATGTACCTTTTATTCACCATTATATGCATCGATATGACTTAAGTTTTGGCCAAGCTGGGTTGCCTGGCTCCTGTGCTTACCCCTACGTTCCCAATTGTTCGGCAAGGTGGTAAAGGGAGCACCTGTGCGATTGTTACTGCCGGGTCAGCCGGATGTGTACCTCAGACTAGGTGAAGCCGAAAGCTAGCGTTCTTAAGGGAATATTCGGTCGGTGAACTAAAGATGATATTTTTTTCACTTATTTATCTATACGCCCCTAGATGTTTTTCCTGTGTCTCTTTTCGCAGAATGGACATGCACTTTAGGGCATGCCTCCCAGGGGAAGGAACCCCTAACGGAACTATTCTCCCTGGAAGATGTTTCTTACTAACCATGTAATATAACATAACTAGTTGGGCACTTGTCTGTTCAAGCACTAATGACCCCTACGCCTGGTCTCCATGCATACCCCGGTTCTTATATAACCGCGAGGGTATTCGGACACACTCCGGACCATCAGGTCCCGAGGTTGAAGCGAAAAGGTCGTCCATGACAAACGATCTACAATCCGGCTAGAAGGCATTACACATGTCAATTAAAATTACATAGTCAATCTGACTGATTGTATTCCTCTTCAATACCATCAAACAGGCTGTCTAGCTTACAGTCCTGTTGGGAATACTTTGCGGCCAATTCTACTTGGCCGTATACTAAGCTCACAGGGATCTCCTTCCCATCGGGCCCCACGGGTCAGACCTCGGCCATGTGGTTTGGGTCAGCCTTCGTGTACTGCGTCTTCACCATGGCCCAGGCCTCCCTGGCGCCTTGACGGCAGGCCGACATCTTCCACAATCGGAAGCGCCGCCGCGCTCCCTTCAGCTTCTCTACAAGCTCTCCAAGGCCTTCGGGCATGGAGGCAGATGGCCACAAGGCCTGGGCGACGCCTTGCATCACCTGCCGAACTCGCTCGGGCAGTTGTGAGAGCTTGGGGAGAAGGTCACCCGTAGAACCGGGCATTTCCTCTGCAGGACGACCTGTTAGCATACCTACAGACATTACTCTGTTAGTCGACTTCCTCGCCGAACTCTTTTTTCAAAGTTCGTTTAAGCACTTACTAAATATGTCGCGTCGAAGCCGCTGATTCTCCTTAGCGGAGTCCAACAGCTGGGCACGAACATCCTTCAGTTCAACACCCAGCTTGGTGTTGGCATCTTGGAGATCGTTCTTCTCTAGCCTCACCTTTGTCAGCACACTCTCACCAGCCTTCAGCTGGCGTAGGAGATGTTGCTTTTCTGGATTTAATCCGGCGCCATCTGCAATTTCATTTGTCAGATTTGCACCCACGCTGCACTTCACAAAATACTTATCTTTCGAAGCGTATATTACCAGAGGGGGTCTCCTTGGGCTCCCCTGTCGCGGCTAGTGGGGCCTCAAGTTGGGCTTTGCACTCTTCCAGCTCCTGGGACAGTAGGGTATTCTTTTCTGTAAGAACCTGCATAACAAATGATCCTTAAATCAGTTATTCTAACTGTTTCAAGTCTCGGGGGCTACTGGTATATATATAATTACCAAATTTTCTTACCCGTATGTCTTTTACATATTGCTCCATGGCTCTGGCTAGACCATTTTGAGCGGCATGGAGGTACGCATCTCCCGAATTGAAGGCATCCAATGCCTCTTGGGAGAAACAAGCGTCGCGAAAAACTGTCCAGCGACGCCTGTGGTTCATGGCACTCTCCACCTCGGAATTGGTTGCAGACAGCCTGTCCCCATCCTTTGTCGGAGGAGCGCCTGGTGCGCGCCTTGTGTTCGCCTCCGCTTCCGGACCAGGCTTTGGAGCCTGGCTGGTGGAGGCGCGATTAGCAACCTCTCCGGATATAGTTCGGCGAGGTCTCTTCGTCCTGAAGAGAGCACGAGCGTTAATATGCCTTGAAGGAATAACACCTAGGAATAAGATGGCGCGCTATACCTTTGCGTCGGCGTCTCAGTCCAGACCGCACTTCTTTTCAACCCGCGGGGCCTTGCCGCCCCTCGTTGGCTAGTCGCCGCTGGCTTGGCCTCCCGTCTCAAGGACCTCCCCTGCAAAACACGGTTGTCATACGGCAATCGAAAACACGCGAGGATAGATCCCTTTTCAAAGTGCTGGGACTTCGGTCTCAGTTACCTGTGAGGCTGGGAGTAACCCTGGGTAATTGGCCGTAATGGCCATCAAGGCGTTGTCCTTGCTCAATTGATGAAACACCCCGTCAATCAGCTCCACAGATAAGTCCGGATCCTCTTGAGAGGCCGGGTCGAGGAACCGTCCCGGATCCTCGGGTTGTGGAGGAGGGCTGTTTATTTCTTTAACAGCCTGGCGCAGTTCCTGTGTTGAAGTCATTAGACTGAATATTTAACGATGGGAATATAAAACGGATGGGCAAGTAAAAGTGTCCACTTACCCAACTTGGGGGATTGTACATAGAAAAATCCACCCTATGGGTTGACGCGGAGAAATTCCTCCTCTTCTCCCTTGTACAAAGCGAACAAGATCTTTATTAGAGCGGCAGCCGAATCCGGCCCCTTACGGCCATGGCGGGTGGCGTCGTCCTCCCCGTTGAAGTCCCACATGGGGTGGCCTCTATACTGGAGCGGCTGCACCCCTCGCATGATGCATGCGGCCATGACCCCGATCATGGTCAGTCCGGAATGAGCTAACAATCTAATCCGGCCCATCAGGTAAAGAGCGTCCTTGTCGCTTTCCCTTTGAGGGCTCCGTGGACGCCAGCTTAGGCGCTTCTTTAGGGGCGCACTGTCGAACTCAGGGAGGCCGATCTGGACAGGATCCGGCAGCGGGACGTCCTCTATATAAAACCATTCCGAAGGCCAGTCCTCGAATGCCTTCTTTGGGGTTCCGGATAGATATCCGGTCCCGGCGATGCGCCACACTTCGGCTCCGACCACTTGATATATTGACCCCTTCTGAGAACGGGGCACAAGGCAGAATAGCCTTTTCCACAGCGCGAAATGAGCCTCGCAGCCCAAAAACAGCTCGCAAAGGGCTACGAAGCCCGCGATATGCAATATGGAGGCAGGCGTGAGGTTGTGCAGCTGGAGGCCATAGAACTCCAGGAGCCCCCGGAGAAACGGATGAATTGGAAATCCGAGCCCTCTTATTAAGTAAGGGACAAGGCATACCCGCTCTCCTTTGGAGGGATTGGGGGCACTCTTCGCTTGCTCTCCGCCATTATAGGTGGCAAGTCCGGCTCAAACCGGGACCATATAGGCCGGGGGGAGAAATCCCTTGGTCTGGATCGTCACTAGCTCGCTGTGCGGGATGGAGCATCTCTCCCAATCTCCAGGCTAAGAGCTAGAAGGGCGAGAGGAGGAGCTGCGGCGGCTGTCCATGATAGAATGGACCTCTGTCGGATACGCTCTGATGAATACTCGCGGAGGGGAGAAGATGTGGTTTGGATCTAAATCCTCGTCCCCTTAAATAGGCGGCTCATTCACGCGGCTAAGGGTGTGAATATAAAAACACCCTGACTTTTCGTATTTGTTTGACACGTGAAAGACGGCTATTATTGGGCGTAGAAGCCAATGAGCGCTACATTTACAAGAAACCGGACATTATTCAACAGGTACACGAAATTTGGAGGAGAACCCGCCTTGCAATGCCGAAGACAATTTGCGCGCCGGACTCGTCGTCATTGAAGCCTGGTTTGGGGGCTACTGAGGGAGTCCTAGATTAGGGGGTGTCTGGATAGCCGGACTATACCTTCGGCCGGACTCCTGGACTATGAAGGTACAAGATTGAAGACTTCGTCCCATGTCTGGAAGGGACTTTCCTTGGCGTGGAAGGCAAGCTTGGCGATACGGATATGTAGATCTCCTACCATTGTAACCGACTTTGTGTAACCCTAGCCCTCTCCGGTGTCTATATAAACCGGAGGGTTTTAGTCCGTAGGGACAACAATCATACCATAGGCTAGCTTCTAGGGTTTAGCCTCTCTGATCTCATGGTAGATCTACTCTTGTACTACCCATATCATCAATATTAATCAAACATGACGTAGGGTTTTACCTCCATCGAGAAGGCCCGAACCTGGGTAAAAATATCGTGTCCCTTGTCTCCTGTTACAATCCGCCTAGACGCACAATTCGG
>NC_057800.1:247372183-247593963 GCF_018294505.1 Triticum aestivum
CGCCCGAGCCACCGCCGAGCCCCACCGCCCCACGAGCCGCCGCCCCGCCGCCCAACCCCGCCTCGCCGGAGCCCCTTGCCGGAGGTACCGCGCCGGATCCGAGCCGCCGTTTTTTTAAAATCGTTCGTTTTTTAGAAACCCTAGTTCGTTTTTTAGATCGGTTCACCGGTTTTCTCGGTTCTTCTAATTAGCAGACATTCGTCCGTACATTCGTTTTAACGAACGGTTTTCACCCGTTAGTTACAGTTAACGAATGCTCATTCGTTAGTCTGTTCGTCAGTTTTCTTTTATCAGATTTTTCTGCAATTATTCTCGATCGTGATTTCTGATCCGATCTTAGTCTCTGTTTATCTATTCACTCGTTAGTCGGAATCAGGCGATTCAAGTGCCTAGATCTTCGTCTCGAGACCCTCTTTATGTTTAATCAACTTGAACAAGATTTTGGTACTATAAAATTTGACCTTAGTTCAGATTAGTAAACGGATCTTGTTTCTTTCGCCGTTTGAGTTTCATTGCTCCGTTTGATTTGATTCTTTTTGCAAACCGGAGTTCTTAAGCTGAACTTTCTGGTCAACCTCTTGTGTTTGAGTTTTGCTTGTGCATCTTTGCTTGTTGCTTATGTATGTTGTTGTTTGTTTGCGATAGAATTCCCGGAGTGCGAGGCGTGTTACTACGAGTCCCTAGGATTCGCGGATCGTCGGCAAGGCAAGTAACACATTGATCATACTCTTTCCATACCCAGTTTTTATGCATTAGTTCAAATCCTCAAACATTGCATGATTAGGATGTCATTAACTTGTGGGTTGGGAAGTAGTTATTGAGGTAGAACCTATTGCCCTGTTACTATCAAACCTTGGGAGTTACTTCTGTGCGTTGCTTATATTACTATGCCATGCTATGCTCATAGACGTGGTTTGGGTTTGAGTGAAATCCATGACAGATGTGAGATTCTTAATTAATGGTTCAACTTAAGGTGGCAACTTAAATAAACATCTGGGTGGATCGAGGCACCTGGGGAACCCAGTGTTGTCTGTATTTTTTGAAATCTCGGGGTACCCGTGTAATCTTCCTATGGACCGCCACCCAAGCTCAAAGGGAACTGAGATGATTCATGCTAGAAACTTCCATGTGCAGCCACAAGCTATTCTGGGCTCTAGCATAGTTGAGTAAGTTACGTGAAGCTCTTGGAGAGGTAGATCAGCAGGTAGTGAGTTTTGTAGGTTTGGTATGGTCCACCCGGAGTAAAGAGTTAATGTTTCTGAAAGACTGTGTCTCGGTCATCCGTTTCTCAAACACCTTGTAGTGCGAGAAATCCAACGGAGGCGATCGAGTCTTGTGGGGAAAAGTGCGCAAACCTCTGCAGAGTGTACAATCTAATCATGGTTAGTCGTGTCCCCGGTTATGGACAATCTTGAGTATCTAGTATTTGGGTTATCGCATGTATCTCGTCACTTTTAATTAATATTGTTGGGTTGTTAACTACTTTAATTTGGATTGAGTTGGGGGTACCTTCTCAATATTGTTCAACTACCATGATAGTTAAATTAAAATGTATTACTTTGTTGTAGGAAAAAATTGGCTTTTCGCAAAACTATAACCATAGAGCTTTCCACCAGCCAAATATGCATATAGTGATAGCATTATTCTGTTCATGCTCTACTGTGTTATGTTGCCAGCATATTCCAAGTGCTAGCCCGCTTTTGGGCTGCAATGTATTATGTTGCAGACTCTTCAGACAGGGAGAAAGGTTCGTTAGGTCGTTGCCGTGCAGCTCAGCTATGCCGTTGGAGTTGATGGACTCACTTTATCTTCCAAGCCGTCTGTTGTTATCGCATTAGATGGCCTTAAGCCATATTTTTGTAATAAGTTATCTCTTGAGACATTTGATGTAATAAGTGTGTGATTGCTACTCTGTTATAAATCCTTAGAGTACTGTGTGTGTCAGCATTACCGATCCAGGGATGGCAATGAAGCATAGAGACTTGACCATCTGAGGTCGGGTCGCTACAACTTAGGTGTCATACCTGACTCCTTACCGTTGTCAAGGTCCCAATCTTTAGAGTTTAATTCTATTCAATAAATCCCATTTGAATTCAATAGTCTTCATCATAAAAGAGCCAGCACAAGAAGTATCAAGCATGGTGTGATTGTTATCAGAAAGCCGAGCATAATTTTTTTGAAGAATTGTTTCTCTTGGAATCTCATGATTGGGGCATGAATATAACATTGATTTAAGCCTCCCCCAAGCTTGAGCGATGCTTTCTCCTTCGTGAGGCCAAAAATTATATATATAATTGCGATCACGATGAACAATATGCATAGGGTAATACTTTTGATGAAATTCCAATTTCAAACTTCTATAGTTCCGTGATCCCATATCATCACATAGCCTATACCATGTCAATGTGTCTCCCTTCAAAGATAAAGGGAAGACCTTCTTCTTAGCAACATCATCGGGAATACCTGCAAGCTTAAATAATCCACAAACTTCATCCACATATATTAGGTGTTCATCAGGATGCTTTGTTCCATCTCCTGTAAAAGGATTAGCTAGCAGTTTTTCTATTATACTCGAAGGATACTCATAAGGAATTTCATTTTCAATAGGTTCAGTAGGTTGAGGAGCAACTCTTTGCTCTACTGGTAGGAGTGAAGATACCCCGAACAAGCCCCTCGGAGATTTACTTTCCTTAGTAACAAGTGACAGTAAATTTCAGCACACTATATAAATTTTTCCTTACCAAATTCCACCTACCAAAGGCGCTTCACTCCCCGGCAATGGCGCCAGAAAAGAGTCTTGATGACCCACAAGTATAGGGGATCTATCGTAGTCCTTTCGATAAGTAAGAGTGTCGAACCCAATGAGGAGCAGAAGGAAATGATAACCGGTTTTCAACAAGGTATTCTCTGCAAGTACTAAAATAAGTGGTAACATATAGTTTTGTGATGAGATAATTTGTAACGAGCAACAAGTAACAAAAGTAAATAAAGTGCAGCAAGGTGGCCCAATCCTTTTTGTAGCAAAGGACAAGCCTGGACAAACTCTTATGTAAGGAAAAGCGCTCCCGAGGACACATGGGAATATCGTCAAGCCAGTTTTCATCACGTTCGTATGATTCGCGTTCGGTACTTTGATAATTTGACATGTGGGTGGACCGGTGCTTGGGTTCTGTTCTTACTTGAAAAAGCATCCCACTTATGATTAACCTCTATTGCAAGCATCCGCAACTACTACAAAAGTATTAAGGTAAACCTAACCATAGCATGAAACATATGGATCCAAATCAGCCCCTTATGAAGCAACGCATAAACTAGGGTTTAAGCTTCTGTCACTCTAGCAACCCATCATCTACTTATTACTTCCCAATGCCTTCCTCTAGGCCCAAATAATGGTGAAGTGTTATGTAGTCGACGTTCACATAACACCACTAGAGGCTAGACAACATACATCTTATCAAAATATCAAATGAATACCAAATTCACATGACTACTAATAGCAAGATTTCTCCCTTGTCCTCAGGAACAAACGGAACTACTCACAAAGCATAAAGATGTTCATAATCAGAGGGGTAATAATATGCATAAAGTATCTGAACATATGATCTTCCACCAATTAAACCAAGTAGCATCAACTACAAGGAGTAATTATCACTACTAGCAACCTACTAGCACCAATCCCGGACTTGGAGACAAGAATTGGATACAAGAGATGAACTAGGGTTTTGAGGTGAGATGGTGCTGATGAAGATGTTGATGGAGATTGCCCTCTTCCGATGAGAGGAGCGTTGGTGATGACGATGGCGATGATTTCCCCCTCCGGGAGGGAAGTTTTCCCGGCAGAACAGCTCTGTCAGAGCTCTAGACTGGATCCGCCAAGGTCCGCCTCGTGGCGGCGGAGTTTCGTCCCGAAAGGTTGCTTCTTATTTTTTCTCGACGAAAGACTTCATATAGGAGAAGATGGTCATCAGAGAGCCACCAGGGGGCCCACGAGGCAGGGGGCGCGCCCTAGGGGGGGCGCCCCCCACCCTCCTGAGAAGGGTGTGAGCCCCCTGGTCTTCATCTTTGGCGAGGATTTTTCATTATTTATTATAAGGTGTTCCATGGAGTTTCAGGACTTTTGGAGTTGTGCAGAATAGGTCTCTAATATTTTCTCTTTTTCCAGCCCAGAATTCCAGCTGCCGGCATTCTCCCTCCTTATGTAAACCTTGTAAAATAAGAGAGAATAGCCATAAGTATTGTGACATAATGTGAAATAACAGCCCATAATGCAATATATATTGATATAAAAGCATGATGCAAAATGGGCGTATCAACATGGAGTAAGAATATGGGTCAATTTCACTATGACCAGCAATCCAAAATGACTAGTGTCTGTTCCTGGGGCCGGAATTTTGAGACGCTGTGAACTTTATAGGTACTTAAGATTACTGAAATACATCTGAACCATTAAGTGTAGGTAGCACTCAGTACACAACAAACCCTAATGACAGTCTTGCCTAATGAGTAATGAATCAATTAGAAAATGGGTGATGAGGAGTGGCTTCTGAGGGTTGAGGACTTATCTCAGGATAAATTGGGTTGGCTTAGTGGCTGCTGCACGCCTGAGCCCTGAACGGACTAGGAAGGTAGGCACGGCGGCGCGCCCGGGCAGCGGTGATGCTGTTGGGTGAGTACCTCCTGACCTCCTGTTATTCCGGCATCTCCTCCTAGAGTCATGCCGTCCGAGGACGGCAAGTCACCGGCGAGGCAGGCGGCTGGGGGCGAGTAGAGATCAGAAGCGCAGCAGAACAGAGGGGAATCGGGGCCTGGGCCGACCCAAAATCCCAGGGTGGGCCGCGACTCACAGTGGGCACCCTATAGATACACACCCGAGCAACGTACATGCATTTTCAAAACTAAATTAGGAAGATTTAGCTGACCAATTAATCAAATCTGTTTTAATAATATCATATTCGTATTTGAACAACTGAGCTTGTTTAGCTTGATGAGTGGAGCAGTGCTATTATGACACGAAGCACGTATGCTGATCACATAGTGATCATAAAAGGGGGAAACCCTATGCATTTTTTGAGCAAAAGAGGGTTTCCCCTCCGATTTGTATTAAAGAAACCGCCATGGAACCAACATGATCAATTAAACCCTAAGCATGATCAATTAAATCCTATTATGACTGTGCCATGGCAGATTTAAAGCTGCAAACCACAGAAATGATATTTAGCATCCATTGTTTGCTTCGAACTAAGAACTAAATTCTAAGAGCTGAAAAGAAAGTACAGTAACCAAGTTACGATCTATTTTCTGGTTAAGATAAAAAAGTTGAGTAGATATGAAGTACCACCTCTCTTGCGGTGCCGTGTAGGCATCGGGGTGCGATGGCTATCAGTGGCGTACAAGCAGATCTGCGACTATAGTCGGGAGCATCGGGGGATAAGTCCCGTTGTGGTGGACGATAAGGTCGTGTGAGCGGCCGTGACAAAGAGGACGACAACATCGATGAAGCGAGAGGACATGATGCAAGGCTCCTGGTCCGTCGTTGTGGATGAGAAACGTCCATCTCTAACAGTGGACGACACGGTCTTGGTAGGCGCTCCGGTGTGGTGGAGGACGGTGGCGATGGATGGGGCGGAGGATGGCGGGGATGGATGGGGTGGCAGACGGAGGAGGCTGGTGTGGGGATGGTGTTCTAGCGCGGATGATGTATGAATGGGAAAATGGAGGGAGAGGTACGGGGAACCATGTTTTTGGGATGCGCCTATCTGAAATATGGGAATGTTATGAACTTAGACCCCGTTTAAAATTTGGACATCTCATTGGTTGGGGATAGGATGGTAATCTCGCATATCCCCAATATTTGCCTAGAGCAATTTCGGGCGAGGAGAGGGTGTTTTGGCGCCCATAGTGTATGAACGGGGATGATATGTAGGGCGGTTGTGTCACGTCTGAGTGAAGTTACAAACCTTCCGCTATTGAAAATATTTGCCTACATCGATTTCGGCCGAGTCGAGTTTGTTTTGCCGCCATCGTGTTTGAATGGGGAAATGAAGGGAGAGACAGAGGTCTTTCGAACGAGCTTGAATCAAATGTGCTTTGCTGCCCATGTTTGGCGCCCATCGTGTTGGAATGGGCTCAGAGGCGGTCGTGTCACGTCTAATTGAAGTTACTAACCTACCCCTATTGAGAGCAGTGGAAATCGGGCCGATGGATTGTCCGTGTAAGGGGTAGATGCTACGTCTTGAGCTTGCGTTGGTTTTCCCCGAAGAGGAAGGGATGATGCAGCAGAGTAGCGTAAGTATTTCCCTCAGTTTTTGAGAACCAAGGTATCAATCTTGTAGGAGACCATGCTCAAGTCCCTCGTACCTGCACAAAACAATAGCTACTCGCAACCAACGCGATTAGGGGTTGTCAATCCCTTCATGGTCACTTACGAGAGTGAGATCTGATAGATATAATATTTTTGGTATTTTTGATATAAAGATGCAAAGTAAAAAAGTAAAGGCAAAGTAAAAGCAAAATAAGATTAAAGTGATGGAGATTGATATGATGAGAATAGACCCGGGGGCCATAGGTTTCACTAGTGGCTTCTCTCAAGAGCATAAGTATTCTACGGTGGGTGAACAAATTACTATTGAGCAATTGACAGAATTGAGCATAGTTATGAGAATATCTAGGCATGATCATGTATATAGGCATCACGTCCGTGACAAGTAGACCGAAACGATTCTGCATCTAGTACTATTACTCCACTCATCGACCGCTATCCAGCATGCATCTAGAGTATTAAGTTAAAAATAGAGTAACGCCTTAAGCGAGATGACATGATGTAGAGAGATAAATTCATGCAATATGAAATAAACCCCATCTTGTTATCCTCGATGGTAACGATACAATACGTGCCTTGCTGCCCCTTCTGTCACTGGGAAAGGACACCGCAAGATCAAACCCAAAGCTAAGCACTTCTCCCATGGCAAGAACTACCAATCTAGTTGGCCAAACCAAACGGATAATTCGAAGAGGCTTGCAAAGATAACCAATCATGCATAAAAGAATTCAGAGAATATTCAAATATTATTCATAGATAGACTTGATCATAAACCCGCAATTCATCGGTCTCAACAAACACACCGCAAAAAGAAGATTACATCGAATAGATCTCCACGAGAGAGGGGGAGAACTTTGTATTGAGCTTCAAAGAGAGAGAAGAAGCCATCTAGCTACTAACTATGGACCCAAAGGTCTGAGGTAAACTACTCACACTTCATCAGAGGGGCTAGGATGATGTAGAAGCCCTCCGTGATGACGGCCCTCTTCCGGCGGAGCTCCGAAACAGGCCCCAAGATGGGATCTCGTGGATACAGAAAGTTGCGGTGGTGGAATTAGGTTTTTGGCTCCTGTTCTGATCATTTGGGGGTACGTAGGTATATATAGGAGGAAGGAGTACATCAGTGGAGCACCGAGGGGCCCACGAGGCAGGGGGCGTGCCCTAGGGGGCGCCCCCCACCCTCGTGACCTCCTCTTTGACTCCCTGGAGTAGGGTCCAAGTCTCCTGGATCATGTTAGGTGAGAAAATCACGTTCCCGAAGATTTTATTCCGTTTGGACTCAGTTCGATATTCTGTTTCTCCGAAACACTAAAATAGGCAAAAAAACAGCAATTCTGGGTTGGGCCTCCGGTTAATAGGTTAGTCCCAAAAATAATATATAAGTGGAAAATAAAGCCCAATATAGTCCAAAATAGTAGATAATATAGCATGGAGCAATCAAAAATTATAGATACATTGGAGACGTATCAGTAGACAGTAATTTCCATCTCCCAAACACTGGCTTCGGGCAGCCAACGTGGGAGCGGACATTTTGCCACCTCTTTAGAATTTTGGGACAATAAGCATCCATGTTTACCCTGGAAACTAAATTCGAATCCATTTTGTATTTTCCCCCGCAGAAAAAGAATCCATTTTGTATTCCTATACGAATCTTTATAAATCATTCGATGTGTTATATATATCTTCAAAAGCACGACAAAGATGTATTCCACTGTCATACATGAATATGATTTGCAAATGCCGATACTCGAATTCAGAAGCTAGAATCCAGTTTAAGGTGAATTCGAATATTTGAAACCACTTTATGTCCAACTCAAGTGTCACATACAGCATAATGTGTACTCCCATTTAGATATGTACACAAGCGATGTATCAAGATTCAAATACCGAGTCAATCAACCAATAATGTACAACACTAACAGACATATAAACACTTATAGAGTATATGGATCAATAATATCAACTAACATACACATAAGCTAGGCCGCTGTACTTTTTTACAAAAGAGCATCCTTTTTTAGCGAAGCTAGTACAACATCTTGTCCCTTTCAGATGTGTGCCACTTAAGGACCATCTATACTACTATTATTGCTGAATGCACATTCAGCCCAATTGGCATATTTGTAGGTCTGGCACAACAATCAAAATGAAATGTCTCAGGGTCTTATCAATTAATATAGACTTGTGCCAAAAAAATTACAAACCAGAAAACAAAAAACAATTATTACATGATCTCTAAAACAAACGGTTTGATCGATTACACGAACAAACAACACAAAGGTTATTCAACGATGGAAAGAACATTTCACCTATGATTTACCAAGTGGGAATTTAATTTCCTTTTTTCCTTCAAGACCTTAATAATACGGTCAGTCTCAGCTTGCTTTGTTTTGAAATCTACCAAATATTTAATGGTTGTCTTGAGTACTGCTTGTGATTGTGTTGTTTTCTTCCTCGACATGTCAACTTTATCTCTAAGTGCAGAAGCAGAATCTCTTTCTACCAATAGTTTAGCCTCTAGAGCATCAGCAGTTGGCAATTCATGATGCACGATTTGGTTGGTGCCACTGCTTTGGGATGATACAACGTCCATGGGGACCTCACTCTTTGATCTTGGGCTAACATGTTTTTTCATTGAAGTTCCGATTGGATTTCGAAAAGTTAAAGTTAGCAAACATCTCAATTGGGAGTTATAACAGCAAACCAGTTAAACAAACAAGGAATTAAAGAGTTTCAATTGGATGCTGAAAAGCAGTTATTAACATCATTGTAACCAGTTACAGCAGCAAAGCAGTTAAACAAACAAGTTTTATAATAGGTACCTGTTGTGGCATTGGAGTTTCTCTTGGATCCTGAAAAGTTGAGTAGCCAGTAACGTGATTAGAGCAACCGGTTGCAGCAGCAAAGCAGTTAAATAAACAAGTTTTGCAAAAGGAACCTATTGTGGCATTAGAGTTTCTCTTGGATCCTGAAAAGTTGAGTAGTCAATAACTTGATTAGAGCAACAAGTTACAACAGCAAGCTGTTACACAAATATATTTTTGAAAATGTACCTTATGTGCAATTGGACTTCCAATTGGATCCTGAAAACTTGAAGTTGGTAAGATGATTACAGCAACAAGTTCCAGCAGCAAACCAGGTAAACAAGGAAGTTTCTGAAAACATACCTGTTGTGCCAATGGAGTTTTAGTTGGATCCTGCAAACTTGAATGTTAGCAATCATAAATAAAGGGTTGCAAGAGCCATAAGAAACTAACATCAAGCTAGTAAAACTAACCAGTTTTGGCAACATATTTAATTACACATGAACTAGTAAAACTAACAAGTTCTTGGCAATGTATTAAAGTAACAAGTCGGTACCGTTTACCAGCAACACAAACATCTATAAATTTCTTTGATGTAAGCTAAATGATTCCAACACACACACACACACACACACACACACACACACACACACACACACATATATATATATATATATATAAATATCTATATATATAAGTTAAAAATACGATGTCCCTCATATAAACCTGACAGTTGTCTATCCATGAACAAGCAAACATTACTAGTGCTACAAGTGATAACAGCAAACCATTTAAACAAACAAGGTATCAGAACATAAATTACATTTGAATTTTGTTGCACCCTAGAAGTACGTATGACCAGCTATCTACGTGCTTAAGTTGCTATTTAAGTTCAGGCAAACAGGTAATTCTTAACAGTAAGTATCAAACACATAGATAGGCGCAGTCTATAATAGGATTAACAGGCTATGATATTATGTAATCAGTAGCAAACTAAATTAAGCCAAGCAACATAATTGAACAATTTTGCAATAAGTGGCTAACTAAAATTCCGTGAAGCAAGTAATTGAACTTACGCTAGCTCTTTTTACTGGCACAATGCAACTTCTTTTTCGCTTACAAGGTTCTACGAAGGAGTCCATGGCATGAATTGCTTGGATACGCAGTCCCACTACTTCTTTCTTCCCACACTGCATTGGTAAGTCGAATGATTAATCTGATAAGATGGTGCATCCTTGATATGTTATATGAGGATGGGTTGTCAGACTAGTTGTAGCCACACACATCACACTGGCTTTTACTGTATATTTCATGCGATTACATTTGGCATATCGAGATCTAAGCAATCTACAATAGGATTAAAAGACTGGCATCTTTCACATTATTGACAAACTCAGTTCATAGAAACAAGCAACTCAACCATTCTGTGGGTAAATCAAAAGCGCCACTGGAATATTTTTCACTACCCCAATCGTACACGCAAAAAGGGGCGATGCCGCCGTAGGGGCTGGTATGGGCGGCCACCTCGGGTGGCTGGAAAGTGTGCACCTAGTTTGAGTCGTCCAGGTTGGCCCAGGCTAGTTTTGTTCGTCTCAACGCACGAGAAGGCAATGTAAAAAGTGAAGAAAAACGTTTTAATTTGAATGGGCCAAGAACGTAAGTGCAAGGCAGGCCTATAGCAGGCTCACGGCCCAAACGAGCGCCTCCCATATCAATCAACCACAGGAAAAATACCAATTTGTTCGCTCCAACCTCCAGTATGGTTCGCTCCTAACCTAGTCACCACTAGACAGATTGACACATCACATCCTCGGGCCCTCGTTGGACGCCGGTCGCGGGGCTTCAAGCGAATGGAAGGACAAGAAGATGAAGATCCAAATCTGGGTGTAGCCTACATGGGAGGCAGCGGCGGCAACACGGGCATGGCATCGAGCTTGCGCAAATGGACAGACGCAGCTTGCAAGAGCAACATGTGCAACGAGTAGGTACATCGCATCCCTGATTTTATCTAATTCAACTATGCACTTTTTGACCAATAGTTAAACCTGATGGTGTTGTAAAACTGCTTGTATGTAGGGAATCTATGAGAAAATGAAACCAATTTTTGCTTATTTCATAACTCCCCCAATCAATATTGAACTGACTGAACCTGATGTATCTAATAAAATTTCCGGTGCAAACATACAAGCTCATGTTGTTCTTGAGCCTGAAGTGTCTAATGAGTAGACTGCTAATGAAGGATTTGATGCAAACATTTTACATGCTCCTGGTGATGAACATATAGTGTCTAATGAGGAATCCAATGCAAGCATTTTGCAAGCTCCCATTGAAGGATTTAGTGTCTAATGATGATCTTCTATGTTGAGAGAGACATAGAGATCTGTAGGCATTGATGACAAGCAAATTATAGTATATTTTCATGGCTTAAGGAAACGTCAAGGCCATCTATCAGAAAGTCCCTGTATCATGACAATGTAGCATAAATACTTATCAAATCCGTTGTTTGAAACTATTGGCATACTTGTGCAAGATAGATATATTGATATGCAGTTTGCCCACTGGTTATAGGTGCAATTACACTTCGATATTTTCAGCCAGAGAATGAATAATTCAAGCAGGTACAGACCATGAGAGTAATCCTTGTACATCATGTTGCATTTTGTGTTTTTGGTGCTTACATCATTTAGTGTTCTATAATCTGGAACTATTTTGGATCATTAGCTGGTTTTCATAGTGCATGTAGCTTCACATTTCTCAAGTTATGTTAATTTTCGGAGTGCAAGTGCCTTCGTATTTTTTAAGTTAAATTTTCACCCATGTTAACTTGAATTCGTGGATCCACCACTGCACACAAGTCATACACGCAGGCCAGTATGAATTAAATGAAATGCAGGGACTTATGCTAGCTCGTTGTACATGCTCACTGCAGCTCTGCTTGCGCTTGGGATGTTCCATGTACAAGTCCATGTTAACACTTGCTTGGATGTGCAAGCCTGGTGCTCCTTGCATACCCCTCTGCATTTTTACATAGCGAATGGTTGATCAAATAAGAGGAATCGACCTAGCTGTAGTACCAGAGGACAGGTACTTACAAGGTTATGCCGGTGTGCAGGATGTGTACCAGATCCCATCACGCCATCATGCTTTGCTAAAAATGGTTTGCTTGTTTAAGATGATATCTCCAGAAGAAATAAGAGTTAAAGTCAGAGTTGCATAGGCATGTGAGCTAAGAGAGCAGTGAAAGGATATCGAAACATCGTCGGAACAGTGCACAAGGGAGTGATATGTGGATACCTAGTTCGGGCCGGTGTCTGGGCATGCTCGCCTTGCTAGAGTGCGGGTCACTTTAGAGGCGTTGAGGGTGATGCGTTGGCTAGCCGCGCACGGATGCAGATCTTGAGTGGCAGCAGAGCGCTATGATGCAGTGGACGAGACTGTTGGTGAAGCCCCAAAGGCCTCAGGGAGGGAGGTGCGATGATGTGCTCGGTGAAGTAGCCCCGGTGAGGTGGGAGACGGCGTTGGTGAAGCGCACCTGATGCGGTGGAAGTCGGTGTCTATGAGGCACGTCGGTTGCGGCTGCCGACATTGTCGGTGGACCACCCGGTGTGGTGGACAAGGGCGTAGATGAGGTAGCTCCGATGCGGTGGTGAAGCGCGACCGTCGTCTTCATTGTCATCATTCGACACAGAGGTGGGGAAAGCGATGTGCTACCTCTTGATCATGCGTTGGTTTTCCCTTGAAGAGGAAAGGGTGATGCAGCAAAGTAGCGTAAGTATTTACCTCAGTTTTTGAGACCAAAGGTATCAATCCAGTAGGAGACTACACGCAAGTCGCCTAGTACCTACACAAACAAACAAGAACCTCGCAACCAACGAGATAAAGGGGTTGTCAATCCCTTCATGGTCACTTAAAAAAGTGAGATCTGATAAAGATAATAAGATAAATATTTTTGGTATTTATGTTGTATAGATTGAAAAGTAAAGGTTGCAAAATAAAATAAATAGTAAACTAGAATTGTAGATCGGAAACTTATATGATGTAAAGTAGACCTGGGGGCTATAGCTTTCACTAGTTGCTTCTCTCAAGATAGCATATATTACGGTGGGTGAACAAATTACTGCCGAGCAATTGATAGATAAGTACATAGTTATGAGAATATCTAGGCATGATCGTAAACATAGGCATCACGTCCATGTCAAGTAGACCGAAAGGATTCTTCATCTACTACTATTACTCCACACATCGACCGCTATCCATCATGCATCTAGAGTATTAAGTTCATAAGAACAGAGTAACGCATTAGGCAAGATGACATGATGTAGAGGGATAAACTCAAGCAATATGATATAAACCCCATCTTTTTATCCTCGATGGCCACAATACAATACGTGTCGGTTCCCTTTCTGTCACTGGGATCGAGCACCGCAAGATTGAACCCAAAGCTAAGCACTTCTCCCATTGCAAGAAAGATCAATCTAGTAGGCCAAATCAAACTGATAATTCGAAGAGACTTGCAAAGATATCAATCATGCATATAAGAATTCAGAGAAGAATCAAATATTGTTCATAGATAAACTTGATCGTAAACCCACAATTCATCGGATCTCGGCAAACACACCACAAAAAGTATTACATCGAATGGATCTCCAAGAACATCGAGGAGAACTTTGTATTGAGAACCAAAGAGAGAGAAGAAGCCATCTAGGTAATAACTTGTAGCGCCCCGAGACCGATGTGCCAGGTGTCCTCCAGTTATTCGCCGACGTTGCCATGTCATTGCTTGTGTGTCATGCATTGCATATCATGTCATCATGTGCATTTCATTTGCATACATGTTCGTCTCATGCATCCGAGCACTTTCCCCGTTGTCCGTTTTGCAATCCGGCGCTTCTATGTCACCCGGTGTCCCTTTCTACCTCTTTTCGTGTGCGGGTGTTAAAAATTTCCGGATTGGACCGAGACTTGCCAAGCGGCCTTGGTTTAGTACCGGTAGACCGTCTGTCAAGTTTCGTACCATTTGGACTTCGTTTTATACTCCAACGGTTAACCGAGGGACCGAAAAGGCCTCGTGTGCGTTGCAGCCCAACACCCTTCCAATTTGGCCCAAAACCCACCTAAACCTCCTCCATCATCTCGATCGTTCGATCACGATCGCGTGGCCGAAAACCGCACCTCATTTGGACTCTCCTAGCTCCCTCTACCTATAAATATGTGGCTCTCCCCGATTTTTCGCGCAGTCCAAACCCTAACTTTGTCCTCCCCGCGCCGTCGGACACTTTTTCCCCACCCGGACATGTCCAACCGCCGCCCTCCGACGAATCCGCCGCCGCCACTTGTCATCACGACGCCTTCCATCGCCGCGGCCCGCTCGGCCCGATGCGGGCCCCCGAGCCCATCGAGGTGCCCCACGCCTGGAGCGCCCGACGCCGCCGCCTGGCTCCCGAGCTGCTGCGCCGCCTTCTCCGCGTCCGGTCGTCGGAGCAGCGCCGGCCACCGCGAGCTCGCCGCACCATCCCACCGGTAGCCTGCACCTCGCCGCGCCATCCCACCGGCGGCCCGCACCTCGCCGCGGCCCATCGCCCCGCCGCCATGTACGCCCGCCGGCGGCGCCTCGCCGGTGACCTCCTCCGCATGCGCCGCCGCAGTCCGGCCTCTCCCCGGCGCCCCTCCGCCGCCTCGACCCTCCCGGCGATTCCGTCCTCCTCTCCGTCAAGTACTCCGGCGAGATCAAGCTTTTCCGGCGAAGATCCAGGCGCACCTCGTACGGCGTTCCCGAAACCCTAGAGCCGTTTCGTGAGGTATAATTTCGGCTAAGTCCCTGATTTCCAGATTCAAATGCTCATATTCATCATGTCGTAACTCCGCATCCTTAGCTCCGTTTTGGCCGCGTAGCATATCAAAATGTTCGTCTCAGAGATCACATCATTTCATCTCATTTCATCATTTTCATTTGAGCTCATCTTGATGCCCGAAATGCTGTTGAAAGAGAGCTATTTGAGTTAATTGTCAGATCTGCTGCACCAAATAGCTATTTGTCATTTTTGCCATGATTAATGTGTGCATGATATGCTCCTGAGCTCTACATGAGTTTTTTTATATGCCATGCCATCTTTCCAGAGGTGCTATCCATGTATTTTTATGATATGTGTGGTGACTAGCACAAGCTTGCAAAGTGGTGCATTCGTTAATGCTGATTTCAGGGACTTAGAATTTCACTAAGTCCTCGATCTGTTCTTATCAATATGCCATATGTTCATGTTGTTTCCTAGTGATCCATGCCTCTTTTGAGGATGATCAGTAAGGATGTTTTGTTAATCTTGTGGTGCTCTATCCATCCATGTATTTGTTTGCATTTATGGAGCAACCTATCCATCCATGCCTTGCTTTGCCATGTTAAGTTCCTGTAGCATATAGTTTTCATGCTCCAAAGTGTGCTACCTGATCTGAAATTCCAGGCTTGTGTTAATTTCACTAAGTCTGAAACATGTTTATCATTTGCATTTTTGCCATGCTTGTTTGAACCTGTTAATGGATGAATTAGCCATAGCTCAGTGTTCATCTTTTGTTAAGCATCATGAGTGGATCCCTGCCATGTATTGTTTTGCCATATTTGAGTGATGTAGCATAATTATCTTGATGCATTTAGATGGCTACTTGCTGTTTATCGCAGACCGGTACCATATTTGTTTTGCTCGCCATTCCCAAACCGTGCATCCGATTCCGGTGATCTTTATATCTATTTCAACCGAAATCACCTCACCTTTCCAGTGGCACTCTTGGATTTCCTAGTTGAGGCCAGGTTCATTCATTCCTTTCCCAATCATGCATATGCATCGCATACCGCATCCCGCATATCATACCATGTTCATGTGTGGTTTGTTTACTATGTTGTGTGCTTCTTTCCGGTGTCTGCTTCTTCGGGTTGGTTTCGGTAAAGTTGCGTTTGTGAGGACCCGTTCGTCTACGTCCATTTGTCTTCTTCATGGACTCGTTCTTCTTCCTTGCGGGATCTCAGGAAAGATGACCATACCCTCGAAATCACTTCTATCTTTGCTTGCTAGTTGCTTGCTCTTTTTCTATGCCTATGCTGCGATACCTACCACTTGCTTATCATGCCTCCCATATTGTTAAGCCAAGCCTCTAACCCACCTTGTCCTAGCAAACCGTTGTTTGGCTATGTTACCGCTTTGCTCAGCCCCTCTTATAGAGTTGTTAGTTGCAGGTGAAGATTGAAGTTTGTTCCTTGTTGGAACATGGAGATCGTTCCTTGTTGGAACACTGTTTACTTGTTGGGATATCACAATATATCTTATTTAATTAATGCATCTATAAACTTGGTAAAGGGTGGAAGGCTCAGCCTTATACCTAGTGTTTTGATCCACTCTTGCCGCCCTAGTTTCCGTCATATCGGTGTTATGTTCCCGGATTTTGCTTTCCTTACGTAGTTGGGCTATAATGGGAACCCCTTGACAGTTCGCCTTGAATAAAACTCCTCCAGCAATGCCCAACCTTGGTTTTACCATTTGCCTCACCACCACCTACTTTTCCCTTGGGAGTCGCTCTCTCGAGGGTCATCTTTATTTTAACCCCCCCGGGCCAGTGCTTCTCTAAGTGTTGGTCCGAACCGAGTAGCCTGCGGGGCCACCTCGGGGAAACTCGAGGGCTGGTTTTACTCGTAGCTTGACCTATCTCAGTGTGCCCTGAGAACGAGATATGTGCAGCTCCTATCGGGATTTGTCGGCACATTCGGGCGGTGTTGCTGGACTTGTTTTACCATTGTCAAGGATGTCTTGTAACCGGGATTCCGAGTCTGATCGGGTCTTCTCGCTAGAAGGAATATCCTTCGTTGACCGTGAGAGCTTGTGATGGGCTAAGTTGGGACACCCCTGGAGGGATTTGAACTTTCGAAAGCCGTGCCCGCGGTTATGGGCAGATGGGAATTTGTTAATGTCCGGTTGTAGAAAACCTGAAGTTTATCTTAATTAAAATACATCAACCGCGTGTGTAACCGTGATGGTCTCTTCTCGGCGGAGTCCGGGAAGTGAACATGGTGTTGGAGTTATGCTTGATCGTAGGTTGTTCTAGGATCACTTTTTGATCATAGTTTCTCGACCGTGCATTGCCTTCTCTTCTCGCTCTCATTTGCGTATGTTAGCCACCATATATGCTAGTCGCTTGCTGTAGCTCCACCTCATACCTTTACCTTACCCATAAGCTTAAATAGTCTTGATCGCGAGGGTGTGAGATTGCTGAGTCCCCGTGACTCACAGATACTTCCAAAACCAGCTTGCAGGTGCCGATGAGACCAAGCAGGTGACGCAACCAAGCTCAAGGAGGAGCTCGATGAAGATCTTGTCCTTTGTGTTGTTTCGTTCTAGTCGATCAGTAGTGGGGCCCAGTTGGGGTCGATCGGGGACCGTGTCGCTTTTGGGGTAGTCTTCTTTTGTTTTGGGTTCCGTAGTCGGGCCTTGATTGTATCTGGTTGATGTAATGCTTTATTCATGTATTGTGTGAAGTGGAGATTGTAAGCCAACTATGTAACTCTTTCCCTTATGTATTACATGGGTTGTGTGAAGATTACCTCACTTGCGACATTGCTTTCAATGCGGTTATGCCTCTAAGTCGTGCTTCGACACGTGGGAGATATAACCGCATCGAGGGCATTACAAGTTGGTATCAGAGCCTTCCCCGACCTTAGGAGCCCCCACTGCTTGATCGAATTAGCGGACGAGTTGAGTCTAGAAAAAAAATGTGTTGAATCTTTTAGGAATTATATATCGAAGAGTTTTAGGAATTCTTTTTACTCCCTAGTCCCCTCATCGCTCTGGTAAGGCATCCTGACGTAGAGTTTTGACTATTCTCTTCTCAAATTTCACTAAAAAAATTTAGGATCACGCGGGTATCTTGGAATCGTTCCGATCGATTTGTGACGAGAACATTGTTCTTGGTGCCTCCTGTCATTTAGGGGTTGTGGCAGTGTCCCGGGGAGTTGAGCTCCGAGGTGTTGTCGTCACAATTTTATCGTTGCAGTTCTGGAATACCTGAGATTAGTTTTGCCGACATCGAAAATCTCTTTTATGCAGTTGTTGGTGAGATAACCTCGACGCCACCTAGTACTGGGGCGGGAGTTCGGGAGTATTGCCATAACTCGTATAACGGATGCTTTTCGAAGGTTGAGGTAGACGATTTCCGAAGGTTTCTTGGTTATGTGTTGAAGGATGGATATAGCTGGATGTAGGATTTGCTAGTTTTGGGTGAGATATTATGCTTCCCCTGTATCCCCAACACCTGAATGCATAACTGGAAAAATTTCGGGAGTTTATAAGTGGGAGTTCAAGTAGATCTTAGGATATCTTTCCGACAGATGTATGATATGAAATTGGGGTTCGACGTCTAGTGGTCCGCCTATTCACGGTCGGTTTTACAGTGGTCTCGTTGTGTCTTAAAGAGTCCTTGGCTATGCCGACTCGGGGACGCTTCGTATGTCATGTGCACTGCCTTGTACATGATGGTGCTGTACGATCGAGCCCGTGTAGGCCGCACCACGAAAACTTCGGACAAAATCTCTATCATATGTTTGTTCTGGCTTATTCTACAAGCCAATCCTTTGTTTTTGTTTTGAGTTGTGGTATTCGAGTTGCTTCGAAGTCAAATGTTGATTCCATACCTTCCCCAAATGGTGTTCCCATACTCCGATGTGAATACTAATCCTTCTTGATCATTGAGTTTGTCATGTCAACCCTTTTCAACCGGCGTGTTTTCTCTTCAAGTGGATCCGATCATTTCAACATTAGTAAGATCAGTTATCACTTCTTCTCAACGGTGTTTGCTTCATCCGTCTCCAAGTTACCTTGTTTTTCCCGCCCACCCACCCTTGTTTCTTCAAGGACTCAGATTTCTTAATCAAGTATCTTTTTATTGATGAGAAGTCTCTCCATTCTTTTCCGTCAATATACGTATCTGGTGATTCTCAGGAACATTCTAACGGAGCTTCAAGTTCATCATTCTTCATTCTTTTTCTTCTTTGGTGGATTCAATTCAAGTTTTCTGTGTTGGTCACATCCTTTCCTTGTTTTAAATGTCTTCTCTTGCCGGCGTACCTCTCAATCATTCCCCGTTTGCTATTCAATTGTTCCGGAGTGCTAAAGATATCTCAGAAGATTCATGTTTTCCACTCTGCATTCATTCAAGATCTTTCGAGGTTGTTATCTCATTCAAGTCATTTAATTCAACCGGTGCAATCTCTCTTTTAAATCTTTTCAACGGTGTTCTTTTGAGTGGGCCCTAACCCACAGGTCTTTTCCCAGGATCTTACCTGACTCTCCTATTTTCTCGGAGCTACCCTCAAATTTCTTTTCAAAGTTTGATGTAAGAATGATTTGTCATCAGTCAAATGTTTTTCTCCAAGATCTTTCAAATTCTTTTCACTGTTGGCTCAACCTTTCAATTCGTCGTTCCGGAGTATCTCAACTATTCACGGTGGTGTTTCTCGTCGTCATTCTCAACATTTGAAGACCGAAGAAGATTTTTCTCTCAATCTTGCTCCTTTCTCTTCAAGATTTGTGATGCTAGCTTATTGCCATCCTCTCATAATTGTTTTGATTGTGAGTATTCTTTTCACCTATCCGGAGCATTTCATGAGTTGTTTCCATTTCTTTACTCCGAAGGCCATCTTTTCAAATATTAGTCATTCTAGCTTCCAGTTATCATCCTCCAATCTTACCGGTGCATCATTCAAATATTATCTAATCAGTCGTGATCCTTTCGTTCTCATGTATCAATTTCCCTCAAGTATCCTGATTCGTTCTCTAATTCTTCCTGGTGTTTATTTATCTTTTCTTCGTTCTTTTTCAATTCTTACGGTGGTTTGCTCAAGTTTCTCTTCCATGGTTATCATATCAATTCTTTCGTTCTTTTCAACCCTACCGGTGTTTTGTTGAAGACCTAATCAAGTTATCGGTATCTCTCTTAATCCTTTCCAACGAGAATAAGTAGTATGCCAAATCCGTTTGCTCTTCATCAATTTAAATTGATGAAGGATAAGCATGACGTAATTCTTATTCTTGTTTCTTCATAGTGATTAATTCCTTATTCCGGAGGTCCATCAAATTCCTGAATTCAATTGTTTAATCTTCTCTTTTTCTCGGAGTTCCAAGTTCTCTCAATTATTTCACCACGGAGATTCATCTAAATCGGCACAAGGATTCACCTTGTATTTTCAACTTCTCTTTCCTTCCGTTTGATCATTCTTTTGCTTAACGGAGTTCTTCATGAAGGTTCTGCATGATGGTTCATCAAGGATTTTATCCCTTCTCGAAGTTTCCATCGAGATTCTTTTCTAAGGAGCTCAAGTATTCTTCATCTTGCAATCCGGAGTGCAATTCTTCCTTCCGTATCAATAGAGGTGGTATTATGTCATTCTTGATAATTTGAGTTCATGTTCCATGTTTCACATGTTGTTAAGAATGAGATATTTTAAATCCATCAATTTCGTCATTGGAGTTATTTGGTGTTATATTTCACCTAAAGCTTTTCCTAAGGATTAATGCTATTAATGGTGATAATATATGATCCAAGTTGTTCATCTATCCTTCCCGGTGAAATTAGTTTCTCGTCTCCTTGTTGATAACAATCCAATCCATTATTTTTCGTCAGTGGCAAAATGTCACCTCATAATTTGAGATGTATTCCATAAGACCATATCAAGCGTATTCTTTTCGTTGTTGGTGTTCCTACAATTCCGTTCGACCCTTATCCTAAAGATGCCTTTTCAAACTCTTTTGTGGCAGAAGTTGGCATTTTCTTCTCCATTCTTTTATTTTAATCATCTATCTTCTATTTCTCTCTCCCGGAGGAATTGTGTTGCTGCTCTCTTCAAACCTTCTTCTTGTCCTTGTCATGCTTATCCATTTAACCGGAGTGTGTGCCCGCTACTCAAGTTCTTTCATTTTATCAGTCTTGCATCCCTTCTCAACCGGAGTGTTGTTCGAATTTGTTCTTCCTTGTTTCCTCTTCCCTACTGGAGTGCTTTCAACTTCATTTATCTCTGTTGTATTCTTGTCTCGATATAGCTTAACCTTTTCAAGGTTCTTTGGTTTCACTCATTTGTCAAAGGAGCAACTTAGTTTTACCTCTTCTCTTTCTTTTCCGCTTGTCCCTCCGGTGCCATTCTAGATCTTGGGACGAGATCCTCTCGTAGTGGTGGAGTGTTGTAGCGCCCCGAGACCGATGTGCCAGGTGTCCTCCAGTTATTCGCCGACGTTTCCATGTCATTGCTTGCGTGTCATGCATTGCATATCATGTCATCATGTGCATTTCATTTGCATACAAGTTCATCTCATGCATCCGAGCACTTTCCCCGTTGTCCGTTTTGCAATCCGGTGCTTCTATGTCACCCGGTGTCCCTTTCTACCTCTTTTCGTGTGCGGGTGTTAAACATTTCTGGATTGGACCGAGACTTGCCAAGCGGCCTTGGTTTACTACCGGTAGACTGTCTGTCAAGTTTCGTACCATTTGGACTTCGTTTGATACTCCAACGGTTAACCGAGGGACCGAAAAGGCCTCGTGTGTGTTGCAGCCCAACACCCTTCCAATTTGGCCCAAAACCCACCTAAACCTCCTCCATCATCTCGGTCGTTCGATCACGATCGCGTGGCCGAAAACCGTACCTCATTTGGACTCTCCTAGCTCCCTCTACCTATAAATATGTGGCTCTCCCCGATTTTTCGCGCAGTCCAAACCCTAACTTCGTCCTCCCCGCGCCGCCGGACACTTTTTCCTCACCCGGACATGTCCAACCGCCGCCCTCCGACGAATCTGCCACCGCCACTTGTCATCGCGCTGCCTTCCGTCGCCACGGCCCGCTCGGCCCGATGCGGGCCCCCAAGCCCATCGAGGCGCCCCGCACCTGGAGCGCCCGACGCCGCCACCTGGCTCCCGAGCTGCTCCGCCGCCTTCTCTGCGTCCGGTCGTCGGAGCAGCGCCGGCCACCGCGAGCTCGCCGCGGCATCCCACCGGCGGCCCGCACCTCGCCGCGGCCCATCGCCCCGCCGCCGGCGCCTCGCCGGCGACCTCCTCCGCGCGCGCCGCCGTACTCCGGCCTCTCCCCGGTGCCCCTCCGCCGCCTCGACCCTCCCGGCGACCCCGTCCTCCTCTCCGTCAAGTACTCCGGTGAATTCAAGCTTTTCCGACGAAGATCCAGGCGCACCTCGTACGGCGTGCCCGAAACCCTAGAGCCGTTTCGCGAGGTATAATTTCGGCTAAGTCCCCGATTTCTAGATTCAAATGCACATATTCATCATGTCGTAACTCCGCATCCTTAGCTCCGTTTTGGCTGTGTAGCATATCAAAATGTTCGCCTCGGAGATCACATCATTTCATCTCATTTCATCATTTTCATTTGAGCTCATCTTGATGCCCGAAATGCTGTTGAAAGAGAGCTATTTGAGTTAATTGTCAGATCTGCTGCACCAAATAGCTATTTGTCATTTTTGCCATGATTAATGTGTGCATTATATGCTCCTGAGCTCTACATGAGTTTTGTTATATGCCATGCCATCTTTCCAGAGGTGCTATCCATGTATTTTTGTGATATGTGTGGTGACTAGCACAAGCTTGCAAAGTGGTGCATTCGTTAATGCTGATTTCAGGGACTTAGAATTTCACTAAGTCCTTGATCTGTTCTTATCAATATGCCATATGTTCATGTTGTTTCCTAGTGATCTGTGCCTCTTTTGAGGATGATCAGTAAGGATGTTTTCTTAATCTTGTGGTGCTCTATCCATCCATGTCTTTGTTTGCATTTATGGAGCAACCTATCCATCCATGCCTTGCTTTGGCATGTTAAGTTCCTGTAGAATATAGTTTTCATGCTCCAAAGTGTGCTACCTGATCTGAAATTCCAGGCTTGTGTTAATTTCACTAAGTCTGAAACATGTTTATCATTTGCATTTTTGCCATGCTTGTTTGAACGTGTTAATGGATGAATTAGCCATAGCTCAGTGTTCATCTTTTGTTAAGCATCATGAGTGGATCCCTGCCATGTATTTTTTTTCCATGTTTGAGTGCTGTAGCATAATTATCTTGATGCATTTAGATGGCTACTTGCTGTTTATCGCAGACTGGTACCATATTTGTTTTGCTCGCCATTCCCAAACCGTGCATCCGATTCCGGTGATCTTTATATCGATTTCAACCGAAATCACCTCACCTTTCCAGTGGCACTCTTGGATTTCCAAGTTGAGGCCAGGTTCTTTCATTCCTTTCCCAATCATGCATATGCCTCGCATACCGCATCCCGCATATCATACCATGTTCATGTGTGGTTTGTTTACTATGTTGTGTGCTTCTTTCCAGTGTTTGCTTCTTCGGGTTGGTTCCAGTAACGTCGCGTTTGTGAGGACCCGTTCGTCTACGTCCGTTTGTCTTCTTCATGGACTCGTTCTTCTTCCTTGCGAGATCTCAGGCAAGATGACCATACCCTCGAAATCACTTCTATCTTTGCTTGCTAGTTGCTCGCTCTTTTCTATGCCTATGCTGCGATACCTACCACTTGCTTATCATGCCTCCCATATTGTTAAGCCAAGCCTCTAACCCACCTTGTCCTAGCAAATCGTTGTTTGGCTGTGTTACCGCTTTGCTCACCCCTCTTACAGCGTTGTTAGTTGCAGGTGAAGATTGAAGTTTGTTCCTTGTTGGAACATGGAGATCGTTCCTTGTTGGAACATTGTTTACTTGTTGGGATATCACAATATATCTTATTTAATTAATGCATCTATAAACTTGGTAAAGGGTGGAAGGCTCAGCCTTATGCCTGGTGTTTTGTTCCACTCTTGCCGCCCTAGTTTCCGTCATATCGGTGTTGTGTTCCCGGATTTTGCTTTCCTTACGCGGTTGGGTTATAATGGGAACCCCTTCACAGTTCGCCTTGAATAAAACTCCTCCAGCAATGCCCAACCTTGGTTTTACCATTTGCCTCACCGCCACCTACTTTTCCCTTGGGAGTCGCTCTCTCGAGGGTCATCTTTATTTTAACCCCCCCCCCCCCGGGCCAGTGCTTCTCTAAGTGTTGGTCCGAACCGGGCAGCCTGCGGGGCCAACTCGGGGAAACTCGAGAGCTAGTTTTACTCGTAGCTTGACCTATCTGAGTGTGCCCTGAGAACGAGATATGTGCAGCTCCTATCGGGATTTGTCGGCACATTCGGGCGGTGTTGCTGGACTTGTTTTACCATTGTCGAGGATGTCTTGTAACCGGGATTCCGAGTCTGATCGGGTCTTCCTGCTAGAAGGAATATCCTTCGTTGACCATGAGAGCTTGTGATGGGCTATGTTGGGACACCCCTACAGGGATTTGAACTTTCGAAAGCCGTGCCCGCAGTTATGGGCAGATGGGAATTTGTTAATGTCCAGTTGTAGAAAACCTAAAGTTTATCTTAATTAAAATACATCAACCGCGTGTGTAACCGTGATGGTCTCTTCTCGGCGGAGTTCGGGAAGTGAACACGGTGTTGGAGTTATGCTTGATCGTAGGTTGTTCTAGGATCACTTCTTGATCATAGTTTCTCGACCGTGCATTGCCTTCTCTTCTCGCTCTCATTTGCGTATGTTAGCCACCATATATGCTAGTCGCTTGCTACAGCTCCACCTCATACCTTTACCTTACCCATAAGCTTAAATAGTCTTGATCGCGAGGGTGTGAGATTGCTGAGTCCCCGTGACTCACAGATACTTCCAAAACCAGCTTGCAGGTGCCGATGAGACCAAGCAGGTGACGCAACCAAGCTCAAGGAGGAGCTCGATGAAGATCTTGTCCTTTGTGTTGTTTCGTTCTAGTCGATTAGTAGTGGGGCCCAGTTGGGGTCGATCGAGGACCGTGTCGCTTTTGGGGTAGTCTTCTTTTGTTTTGGGTTCCGTAGTCGGGCCTTGATTGTATCTGGTTGATGTAATGCTTTATTCATGTATTGTGTGAAGTGGCGATTGTAAGCCAACTATGTAACTCTTTCCCTTATGTATTACATGGGTTGTGTGAAGATTACCTCACTTGTGACATTGCTTTCAATGCGGTTATGCCTCTAAGTCATGCTTCGGCACGTGGGAGATATAGCCGCATCGAGGGCGTTACATAACTATGGACCCGAAGGTTTGTGGTAAACTACTCATACATCATCGGAGAGGCTATGGTGTTGATGTAGAAGCCCTCCATGATAGAATCCCCCTCCGGCAGATCACCGGAAAAGGTCCCAAGATGGGATCTCATGGGTACAGAAGTGTGCGGCGGTGGAAAAGTGGTTTCGTGGCTCCCCTGGATGTTTTCAGGGTATAAGACTATATATAGGCAAAAGAAGTAGGTCGGTGGAGCTCCGTGGGGCCCACGAGGGTGGGGGCGCGCCTACCCCCTAGGCGCGCCACCCTACCTCGTGGTTGCCTCGTTGCTTCCTTGACTTCCACTCCAAGTCTTCTGGATTGCGTTTGTTCCAAAAAAGATCCTCGCGAAGGTTTCGTTCTGTTTGATATTCCTTTTCTGTGAAACACTGAAATAGCCAAAAAAACAACAATTTGCACTGGGCCTTCGGTTAATAGGTTAGCCCCAAAAATAATATAAAAGTGCATAATAAAGCCCATTAAACATCCAAAACAGATAATATAATAGCATGGAACAATAAAAAACTATATATACGTTGGAGACGTATCAAGCATCCCCAAGCTTAATTCATGCTCGTCCTCGAGTAGGTAAATGAAAAAAACAGATTTTTTAATGTGGAATGCTACTTAACATAATTTTCAATGTAATTTTCTTTATTGCGGCATGAATGTTTAGATCCAAAAGATTCTAGATAGAAGTTTAATATTGACATAAAAATAATAATACTTCAAGCATGCTAACCAAGCAATTACGTCTTATCAAAATAACATAGCCAAAGAAAGCGTATCCCTACAAAATCATATATTTTGGCCATGCTTCATTTTCGTCACACAAAATGCTCCCATCATGCACAACCCCGATGACAAGCCAACCAATTGTTTCATACTTAGCCTTTTCAAACTCTTTCAACTTTCACGCAATATATGAGCGTGAGCCATGTACATAACACTATGGGTGGAATAGAATATGATGATGGAGGTTGTGTGAGAAGACAAAAAGGGAGAAAGTCTCACATTGATGCGGCTAATCAATGGGCTATGGAGATGCCCATCAATTGATGTCAATGCAAGGAGTAGAGATTGCCATCCAACGGATGCACTAGAGCTATAAATATATGAAAGCTCAACAAAAGAAACTAAGTGGGTGTGCATCCAACTTGCTTTCTCACGAAGACCTAGGGCATTTTGAGGAAGCCCATCATTGGAATATACAAGCCAAGTTCTACAAAGATAAATTCCCACTAGTATATGAAAGTAACAAAATAGGAGACTCTCTATCATGAAGATCATGGTGCTACTTTGAAGCACAAGTGTGGAAAAAGGATAGTAACATTGCCCCTTGTCTCTTTTTCTCTCATTTTTTTATTTGGGCCTTTTTTCTCTTTTTTATGGCCTCTTTTTTTCGTCCAGAATCTCATCCCGACTTGTGGGGGAATCATAGTCTCCATCATCCTTTCTTCACATGGGACAATGCTCTAATAGTGAAAATCATCACACTTTTATTTACTTACAACTCAAGAATTACAACTCGATACTTAGACAAAATATGACTATGTGAATGGCTCCGGCGGTGTACCGGGATATGCAATGAATCAAGAGTGACATGTATGAAAGAATTATGAAGGTGGCTTTGCCACAAATATGATGTCAACTACATGATCATCCAAAGAAATGTGACAATGATGGAGCGTGTCATAATAAACAAAATGGTGGAAAGTTGCACAGCAATATATCTCGGAATGGCTATGGAAATGCCATAATAGGTAGGCATGGTGGCTGTTTTAAGGAAGATATAAGGAGGCTTATGTCTGATAGAGCGTATCATATCACGGGGTTTGGATGCACCGGCGAAGTTTGCGCCAACTCTCGAGGTGAGAAAGGGCAATGCACGGTCCCGAAGAGGCTAGTAATGATGGAAGGGTGAGAGTGCGTATAATCCATGGACTCAACATTAGTCATAAAGAACTCACATACTTATTGCAAAAATCTACAAGTCATCAAAACCAAGAACTACATGCGTGCTCCTAGGGGGATAGATTGGTAGGAAAAGACCATCACTCGTCCCCGACCGCCACTCATAAGGAAAGCAATCAAAGAACACCTGATGCTTCAAATTTGTCACACAATGTTTACCATACGTGCATGCTACGGGACTTGCCAACTTCAACACAACTATTTCTCAATTCCACAATTACTCAACTAGCACGACTCTAATATTACCATCTTTATATCTCAAAACAACTATCAAGTATGAAACTTCTCATAATATTTAATGCACTCTGTATGAAAGTTTTTATTATACCCATCCTGGATGCCTATCATATTAGGAATAATTTTATTGCCAAAGCAAATTACCATGATGTTCTAAAAGACTCTCAAAATAATTTAAGTGAAGCATGAGAGATCAATAATTTCTATAAAATAAAACCACCACCGTGCTCTAAAAAGATATAAGTGAAGCACTAGAGCAAAGTTTATCTAGCCCAAAAGATATAAGTGAAGCACATAGAGTATTCTAACAAATTACGATTCATGTGTGTCTCTCCCAAAGGTATGTACAGAAATCATGATTATGGTAAACTAAAAGGCAAAGACTCAAATCATACAAGACGCTCCAAGCAAAACACATATCATGTGGTGAATAAAAATATAGCCTCAAGTAAAGTTACCAATAGATGAAGACGAAAGAGGGGATGCCTTCCGAGGCATCCCCAAGCTTAGGATTTTGGTTGTCCTTGGATTTTACCTTGGGGTGCCTTGGGCATCCCCAAGCTTAGGTTCTTTCCACTCCTTGTTCCAAAATTCATCAAATCTTTACCCAAAAACTTGAAAACTTCACAACACAAAACTCAACAGAAAATCTCATGAGCTCCGTTAGTATAAGAAAACAAATCACCACCTTAAGTTACTGTAATGAACTAATTATTTATTTATATTGGTGTTAAACCTACTGTATTCCAACTTCTTTATGGTTCATATCCCCCGATACTAGCCATAGATTCATCAAAATAAGCAAACAACACACGAAAAACAGAATCTTTCAAAAACAGAACAGTCTGTAGTAATCTGTAGGTTTCGAATACTTCTGTAACTCCAAAAATCCTTATAAATTAGGATGTCCTAAATATCTTGTATATTGATCTACTTCCATTGGAATTGGTATTTTATCGCTCTCTAGTAAAAAACGAAAATTATTCTCATGAGCGCATACTTTCTGTTTTTTACAGCAAGATAAAATAACAATCACCCAAGAAGATCCTAAAGGCTCTACTTGGCACAAGCACTAATTAAAACATAAAAAACACAATCATAACAGATGATAGATGCTTTATTTATTACTAAACATGAACAAAAAGTAAGGAACAAAAATAAAATTGGGTTTCCTCCCAACAAGCGCTATCGTTTGACGCCCCTAGCTAGGCATAATTTTAATGATGCTCACATGAAAGACAACAATTGAAACACGAAGGGGGAATCATGTAGTATATGAGAATCACATATAAGTCTAATATACTCCCTATGCGTAGGAATTTTATAGGAAAACAAATTAGCAAGACAAGCTAGATCTAGCATATGCAAGGAAAAAGGAAGAAAGAATAGCACTCTCAACATAACGAGAGGAAATTTAGCAACATGAACGTAACATCCCAAATTTTCAATTTGGAATGTTATACACTAGATCATCATTGCATAGCATATATTTTTTGCATTTTGGCTGATCCTAGAAAATTCTACGCAACTCAAGGACCCTCGGAGAGAGTTGGGGATTTCGTTATTTTCATATTTGAGTTTTTCTCAAAGTTTGAAAATAGGATCATTTGATTTTATTTATTTTATCTTCAGTTATTTCTATTAGAAAAATATGAGAGAGGGAATAAAATGACTTTCCCAAAATAAAGAAATATTGAGGACTTAATAAAAAATCAAATAAGATTTATTTTGGTTTTATTTGCTATTTTATTTGAATTAGGAAAATGCGCGTTTTTCAAAATTGCATTTAGGCCCCAAATAAACGTTCATCCTGTGCTGCTTGATTTTAGAAGCCGGGGAAATTTTATTTCGGGATTTTTGGAGTCCGCTTAGTATTCCTTTTGGTTTTTTTTCTAAGCGTAATTATATAAAAAAAGTGCGAACCGACTTACCGGGCCGTGTCCGACCTGGACTCCCGACCCGGCCGGCTTTAAATAGCCGGGAGGCCCAGCCACCCCCCCCCCCCACGGAAAACCCTAGCCGCCCCTAGCCCGCCTCGCCGCGCCGCCGCCCGCCGCGCCGCCGCCGGACCGCCGCCGCCGTCGCCGGAGGTAGTTTTTTTCGCCGCCGGTTTTTTAGAAAACCGATCGGTTTTCCATCGGTTTTGTTCGTTTTTTAGGTTCGTTTTTTTAATAGATCGGTTTTTCCGGTTTATTTTTTAGCGAGCATTCGGCCGTTTGTTCGTTTTTCTTTTTTCTCGGATTAAATCCGTAATTTTTCTGATCGCGATTCCTGATCTGATGTTCGTTTTAGTACAACTTTTCGCTCGTTTATCGGAATCAGGCGATTGAAGCGCCTGGAGTTTCGTCTCGAAACCCTCTTTCCGTTTAACCAACTCAAACAAGTTTTTGCCACTGTAAAAATTTCCCTAGATCCAGAATAGTAAACGAAGCTTGTTTCTTTTGCCGTTTGTCTTTCGTTGCTTCGTTCGATTTGATTCTTTTTGCCAACCGGAGTTCTTAAGTTGAACTTTCTGGTTAGATCTCTTATTTGGGTTTTACCAGTGCATTAGTTGAGTACTTATTGTATGCTTGTTTGTTTGTGATAGAGTACCCAGAGTGCGCCGCTTGCTACTTCGAATCGCTAGGTTTTGCGGATCATCAGCAAGGCAAGTAGCACTTTGATCATACCTCCTACTACCCAGTTTTATTGCATTAGATCAATCCTCGCACATTGCATGATTAGGATCTAATTAATTTGTGGTTTGGGAAGTAGTTGAGGTAGAACCTATTACCTGTTTATTATCAAACCTTTGGGAGTTACTTCTACGTTGCTTATTATTCTATGCTATGCTAGTAGACGTGGATTGGGTGAGTGTATCCATGACAGATGTGAGATTGTTAAATTAATGGTTTATCTAAGGTGGCAACTTAGAATACACATCTGGGTGGATTGAGGCACCTGGGTATTCCAGCGATTGCCTGTTTTTCTTTTGGACCTCCACCCAGGCTCAAAGGGATCATGAGATTATTCATGCTAGAAACTTCCGTTTGCAGCCACAAGCTACTATGGGCTCTAGCATAGTTTACTAAGTCGTGCCAACTCTTACAGTGGTAGACTAGCAGATGTAGGGGATGTAGGTTGGTACGGTCTACCCATTCGTAAGGTGCTAGCGCTTCTGAAAGACTATGTCTCGGTCATCCATTTCTCAAACACCATGTAGTGCGAGAAATCCAACGGAGGAGATCGAGTCTTGTGGGGAAAAGTGCGCAAACTTCTGCAGAGTGTATAAACTAATCATGGTTAGCCGTGTCCCCGGTTATGGACATCTTGACTACTTGTATCTGGATTATCATGTGAATCTCAACATGTTACTCTAAAATTAATTTTGTTGGGTTTTGTTTAATGATGATGCTTAATTGGGATTGAGAATGCTGTCAACCATTCTCAATGTTTAACAACTACCATGATAGTTAAATAAAATATATTCCTTTGCAGTAGGGAAAAATTGGCTTTACACAAAAACTGTAACCATAGAGCTTTCCACCAGTCATATATGCATATAGTATAGCCTATTTCATTCCATTACTCTCTATGTGTTACATTGCCAGCATATTCCATGTGCTGACCCGTTTCGGGATGCAACGTTAATGTTGTGGACTTTTCAGACGATGATTAAGGTGCCTTTAGGTCGTGGTTCTATACTCAGTGATGCCGTTGGAGTTGATGGACTCACTTATCTTCCAAGCCTTCCGCTGTTATCGTTATTAGATGGCCTTAAGCCATATTTATTGTAATAAGTTCTCTCTTGAGACACTCGATGTAATAAGTGTGTGATTGCTACTCTGTTATAAATCCTTCAAGTACTGTGTGGTGTCAGCATTACTGATCCAGGGATGACACCCGAGCACAGAGATTGGACCGTTCGAGGTCTGGTCGCTACAATGAAAATTTATACAACCACATTTTCCTCTCTCATAATAATTACATGTAGGATCATACTCAAATTCAACAATATAGCTATCACATAAAATATTCTCAACACGATCCACATGCATGCAAAGTTAACACTCTTCCAAAATAGTGGGATTAACATTAACTAAAGTCATGACCTCTCCAAACCCACTTTTATCAAAAACTTCATAGGATTGAACATTCTCCAAATATGTGGGATCTATAGTTGACACTCTTCCAAACGCACTTTCAATATTATTGCAAACATTATTATCAATCTCATATTCATCATGGGGCTTAAATAAATTTTCAAGATCATAGGAAGCACTATCACCCCAATCATGATCATTGCAACAAGTAGAGGACAGAGAAAAACTAGCATCCCCAAGCTTAGGGTTTTGCATATTATTAGCACAATTTACATCAATAGAATTGATAATAAAATCATTGCAATCATGCTTTTTATTCAAAGATCTATCGCGAATCGCTTCATAAAGTAATTCATCACACTTTTCAGATTCACGAATTTCAAGCAAAACCTCATAAAGACAATCTAATGCACTCAACTCACTAGCAATATGTTCACCATAATTGTATCTCTTAAAGAGTTTAGAAAGTGGATGAGGATCCATAAACTTTTAGCAAGCGAAGATGCAAGCGAAAAGAAGGTACATGGTAACACAAGCAAACAAAAGATCGAACGGAAGAAGGGCGAAGAAAAGATAAAGGTGAAGTGGGGGAGAGGAAAACAAGAGGCAAATGGCAAATAATGTAATGCGAGGGATAAGAGTTTGTGATGGGTACTTGGTATGTCTTGACTTGAGCGTAGATCTCCCCGGCAACGGCGCCAGAAATCCTTCTTGCTACCTCTTGAGCATCCGTTGGTTTTCCCTTGAAGAGGAAAGGGTGATGCAGCAAAGTAGCATAAGTATTTCCCTCAGTTTTTGAGAACCAAGGTATCAATCCAATAGGAGACTACACGCAAGTCGCCTAGTACCTGCACAAACAAACAAGAACCTCGCAACCAACGCGATAAAGGGGTTGTCAATCCCTTCACGGTCACTTACGAAAGTGAGATCTAATAAAGATAATAAGATAAATATCTTTGGTATTTTTGTTGTATAGATTGAAAAGTAAAGATTGCAAAATAAAATAAAATAAATAGTAAACTAGAATTGTAGATCAGAAACTATATGATGTAAAGTAGACCCGGGGGCCATAGGTTTCACTAGTGGCTTCTCTCAAGATAGCATATATTACGGTGAGTGAACAAATTACTGCCAAGGAATTGATAGAAAAGCGCACAGTTATGAGAATATCTAGGCATGATCATAAACATAGGCATCACGTCCATGTAAAGTAGACCGAAACGATTCTGCATCTACTACTATTACTCCACACATCGACCGCTATCCAGCATGCGTCTAGAGTACTAAGTTCATAACAACAGAGTAACGCATTAGGCAAGATGACTTGATGTAGAGGGATAAACTCAAGCAATATGAAATAAACCCCATCTTTTTATCCTCGATGGCAACAACACAATACGTGTCGGTTCGCTTTCTGTCACTGGGATCGAGCACCGCAAGATTGAACCCAAAGCTAAGCACTTCTCCCATTGCAAGAAAGATCAATCTAGTAGGACAAACCAAACTGATAATTCGAAGAGACTTGCAAATATATCAAATCATGCATATAAGAATTCAGAGAAGAATCAAATATTGTTCATAGATAAACTTGATCATAAACCCACAATTCATCAGATCTCGGCAAACACACCGCAAAAAGTATTACATCGAATAGATCTCCAAGAACATCAAGAACTTTGTATTGAGAACCAAAGAGAGAGAAGAGGCCATCTAGGTAATAACTATGGACCCGAAGGTCTGTGGTAAACTACTCACACATCATCGGAGAGGCTATGGTGTTGATGTAGAAGCTCTCTGTGATCAAATTCCCCTCCGGCAGATCGCCGAAAAAGGTCCCCAGATGGGATCTCACGGATACAGAAGGTTGTGGCGGTGGAAAAGTGGTTTCGTGGCTCCCTTGGATGTTTTCAGGGTATAAGAGTACATATAGGTGAAAGAAGTAGGTTGGTGGAGCTCCGTGGGGCCCACGAGGGTGGGGGCGCGCCTACCCCCTGGGCGCGCTGCCCTACCTCGTGGCGGCCTCATTGCTTCCTTGACGTCCACTCCAAGTCTCCTGGATTGCGTTTGTTCCAAAAAATATCCTCGCCAAGGTTTCGTTCCGTTTGGATTCCGTTTGATATTCCTTTTTTGCGAAACACTGAAATAAACAAAAAAACAACAATTTGCACTGGGCCATTGGTTAATAGGTTATCCCAAAAATAATATAAAAGTGCATAATAAAGCCCATTAAACATCCAAAACAGATAATACAATAGCATGGAACAATCAAAAATTATAGATACGTTGAAGACGTATCAAGACGAGATGAGGAGCGATTCGAACTTTGCTTGGGTTGGCGGTGAATTAGGGATTTGAGCACTCTGGGCGCGTGGAAGGGGATGGTGGAAAAGGGAGATTTTCCAGGGATGGAATTGGGGCTGCCAGATATTTCAACCCGAAATGTGGAAGCATGAACTTGTTTTGTCTTCATTCTTTTTTTGTGGGGGGGGAGGGAGGGAGGTGGTGGGTGGTTGGGTGCTAGCGTCCGTACGACACATGCGACCACCACGACACGACCCTGGTCTGCCTGGTGCACCTACATTTGAGAATGCAAATGAATCTTATTTCATTTGCAAACGAATCTGTATGTATTACCATGTCCGTGTTTTCTTTGCAAATAGTTAGTCATTCGAAACGAGATACTATAAATTAATTAATGAGGAGTTATTTGAATTAGAGTGTGTGTCACATAGCGATCTCCAATTCTAACATGGATTTCACATTTCACGGTATCCATGCTACTTTTTAATACAAATTCATATGTATATGATGAAAACCATGGTAGTGAGAAAACTTTGGTTGGATTCAAACATATGACATACAAAATAGCACAACAATTGAGTCAATGTCAACTTTTCCAAACCTAGTATGGCATGAATTTGAAATAATTACGGAAGCCATATGCATGTCCTCAATTCAAATCCTACAATGTACACTAAATTGAAACGTCGATATTAAGTCTCATACTATCTACATTCAAATGTTGTTTTTAGCCCCACCCCACCCCCTCCTTTGGCACACACGCTACATATAGTTCTTGTATCGATCAATCTTCCTCTCGTAACCACCTTAGGAAGCTACCGGTTTTCGACACACGTTCATTCTTTCTCTCCATGTTTTCGATCTCTAACTCTCTCAACTACACAACCCCTCTTTTCCACTCTGTTGCCAAATGTATCAACCTCACACACCAGCCATTGCACTCCATGTCGAGCTCTCTCTCTCCCTCCCACCCTCTCTCGCTATATACATGCATTGACTATCTAGCCCCCCTCGTGCGCATGCACGCACGTTGTCTATCTAGGTCACTCTCTCAAGACTGTCTCACTCTTTCTTCCGCACGGCAGGCCACACTCGCTCAATCTCTCTCTGTTTATCTAAGTCTCGATTAACCTCACTTTCTTTGACACACAAATGATATATCTCCCTGTTCGGGCCTCGATCGACACACTCTATACTCTTTCACGCAGATTGTCTATCTAGGTCAGTCCATCCAAGCCACCCCACTCTTTCGACCTCATGGCGGGCCACGCTCACTCAATCTCTCTCTCTCTCTATCTCTCTCTCTCTCTGTATGTCTCGATTGACCTTGCTCTTTCTCGGACACAAACGATATATCTCCATGTTTGAGTCTCATTCGACATATTCATACTGTATACTCTCTCACGCACATTGTCTATCTAGGTCGCTCTCTCCAACCCGTCTCACTCTTTCGATCGCACAACGACCCACACTCGCTCAATCTCTCTCCCTTTATTTATGTAATCGATTGACGTTGCTTCCTCCCACGTGCAAACTATATCTACATGTCTATGACTGGATCATCTCTCAAGATCTATCTTACAGCCCTCACCCTTCCCAAAAGCTCAATCGGACAATATCTCTCCAGAGCATATATATCTTTTCAACGAATGCCGGACCACACTCACTTTGTCTCTCTATCTATCCGTGTTTTGATTGACCTCGCTTTCTCACACTGTATCTTCCACACATTAAAGCTACCTCTCCACCCCTCGCAGAGCCGGAGCTATTGACATTGTGAGGGGGACTCCAACCTTGGATTAATTTGTGAAGGCATTTATTCCGGTGGGTTTAGATTATATATTCGTAGCATTTGGCCCACAACTACTCCAAACATCGTTGCAACCCCCGCACCTCCCCCAATTGATTTCCCTCTGGCTCGTTCATCACTCTCTCACACGTCTTTTCTCACCTTCAACGTCGCACCATGGTATTTTTGCCAAAACTCTATTGTACTCTTTAATTATTACAAATAAGCTATAAAACTACACACCGATAGTCCACCTGTAATGGAATAAATTTTGACCCACAAATTAAAGTGATATAAACTACACACCGAGAGGCCCACCTATCATGAAACTATTCTATATAAATTAAAAATTAAAAAGGACAAGGATCGAACATGCGACCATGCCTTCAAGCCGCACATCAATAGGCAACATAGTACAACAATGTTTGTTGTACCCCCCTTTGTTGATATAATATTTTTATATTACCACAACCTATTTAATGGATAACATCTTTTAATATTATTTTTAGTATATTAGTGGAATCGGCTCGTTAGCATATACTACTATTCGCCTTTACTTACTGGTGGGTTCCATGCCTGCTCTCTCTCTCCTCCCCTTCTATGTTTAAACGCATGGGCAAACACGAAGAACTCGCGGGCGATGTTGCCATTGACAATATCTGAACGTGTTCACAAGTTACGGCACCAGTTTCACATACTAGTAGTACTAGTCAATGTGTACGTGCAATGCACGTTAATTTAGAAGTATATTAAGGGCATGTAATATTAAGTAGGATATTATTTGCGTGTTATTATGTGATTAGCACTATTTTTGGCTTGAAATTAACTGCAAGCTAAACGTGTTGATCGCTCGACATTGAAGAAGTCTAGGTCGTTGGATTGACATGATTTGATGGCCGAGATTAATTGGATCTGCCCCTTTGGTATAGATGGTATAGGTATGGATTATACATGTAACAAGTTTAAGAACAAAAGTGACCGTGATGTACAAGTTATATAGTACGATTTATCTACTACTCCGTAATAATTAAATGCGTTGATAAATAGATGTATCGCCTAGTGCTCGAACAAGGGGACTGGTCGCGCCCTACAAGTATTTGGAATTGACTTCCCTAAGAAAATATTTGGAATTGACGTGGTATTTAATATAAAATGTTTGCGATGAGAAGGAATACATGTGGCTTGAATATGTTTTATATTTAATTTGATACGGCTCTAGCAGAACATTCAATCGATCAAACCATAGATTTCATTCAGTCTGACTCCGACTTTACATTCGTACAACGATCAATCTAAAATAAACGGAAATGATAAATGTTCACATTTTAAGCATGGCAATCCGAACATTTTTCTTGGAAAATTCAGATTACGTGGTGGCGGTGGGGGCGTCTTGCGGTGTGAAGCGGCTCCTCTACCGTGCTCTATGTGTCGTCGGGCCAGTGACCAATGGCGATGGCGACGGCGGTGTCTTACGCCGTTGTTGGCTTACTCCTGGACATTGGCCCTAGCTTCAAGGAAGGCCAGAATGTTCTGGACTTCAGTCTCTAGGAGCGAGTCAACTGGCGGGAGGAGGCGACTGGCGTTGGTGCAAGGAAGCTGTCGACGCGGCCATCCACGCCCCTGAGGGGGGCACTGGCACCCACGCGGGGACATGCGCTGGCAACGGCGCGACGGAGACATTCGTGTGCATGGGCGCACGCGTTAGTGCACGTGCAGGCGCATGCACTGGCAGGTGCACGGGCGCGTGAAAGTCAACGGGGACCTCGTGGAACCATGTGGCATCAAGCTCGGCTCCCAGCTCATCAATGCCATGGGGATGGGCGTTGGCGCAGTCGGGGCGACGGGAGCCGAAACGGGAGCGGGGACAGGCGCGACGTCTTCCCGCAAGGCCGGTTCAAGCTCTTCCGAAAGTGCCTTATGTTCTTGAGACTCCGGCTGGGTGTCTTCCTCGGGAAACTAGAAGACTAAGGGCAGACCATTGTGATGCTGCATGGCGTACGATTAGGTCAAGCTGGTTGGAGGTAGACGACCGGAGAATCAGAGAGGAAGAGAGAAGATTGTAGCGATACTGGGTAGTGCAGGGGTGATTTTAAACTATGGTGCCGGCGCCATTAAAAGTGGGGGCAGTTGGGATGAAGGTGGGCGGCGGAGCCTGGTCAAAGGGCTCGCCTCCCGGCGAGCCTGCGCAGCGGCCAGCTCGCACGCCTCCCAGTCAGCCGGCGCAGCGATCTGCTCGCACGCCTCACGCGACTCACATGCTTGCTCGGATAGCACCTGCCGATGAGAAGCGGGAGTCGTGGCGGCATGTAAACACCCACGGTTTGAGTATTGAAAGTGTTCGCCTTAACGTGACAGGTCTTTGTTCCAAAATACCTTGGCTCTTCATTTGTTCAACTTCTCATAAGCAGCTTGTCTCAAATTGAAGAAAAATTATGTAGGAATATTTGTGCCATATCACGAGACCATGCTCAGTTTCATGAATTTCCGGTCACTTTTGGATTTTCTGAAATTTAAAATCCAGGATTAGAAACAATAGCATAACCTACATCATGCAATAAATTTTCAAGCAATACATCTTTACTGTTGTAGATGTTAATATTTCTTAAGAAAGGCTTTGGTCAAACATTTTGCTTAGTTAGACTTCAGACAAGTTATATATGCAGAGTAAAAGGATAATCCCTCCGTACCAGTGCATTGCCTACTATATTAACTCAAGTACTAGGCACGAACAAATGAGGCTCAATTCTGTACTCACCCTAGTGTAGTACTCCTATTAGTACTAGGCAATGGAGTTGACGGGTGACCTTGGGTAGCGGCAACCGAGGGAATTGAACCGTGCTCGGCACGGTAGGTAACGTTGTCTAGTTACTAAAGAATCCCTCCATTGTTCATCGGTAGTCATTATGGATCGGGGACATGAGGGGAATTTCATAGGGCTGGAATTTTGGCCACCAGATATTTCGACTCGAAACGCGGAGGCTCTACTGGTTGGGGTTGGCTAATGTGTGTACCACGCACGCCACCAGAAGGACACGAGCCCTATTTTTTTCAAGGATCAACATGAGCCCGAGTCTGGCTGGTACACCATTGGGTGCTACCATTCGAGAATACAAAAGGAATCTTTTAAATTGCCAAACGAATCTATATGTATTATAATGACTGTATTTTCCTTGCAAATAGTAATCTCAACGAGGTAATTGATTTATGACAAGTTCTTGAATTAGAGTTAGTTTGTGATATAGTGATATCAACGTGGATTTCACATTTCATGGTATCCCTAGTAAGTTTTTCATTGCAAATTCAAATTTAAAAGATGAACGGTATGGTGGTGAGAAAACTTTGTATGTATCAAGCATATGACCACACACACACACACACGAACACAATAACAATCCAGTAAGTATAGTGCATATATTTTTACAAACCATGCATGTATGACACGAATTCAAAAATACTCACTTTGTTCATAAATATTGTCTTCTAGAGATTTTAACAAGTGACTACATATGGAGCAAAATGAGTGAATCTACACTCTAAAATATGTCTATATACATTCGTATGTGGCAGTCCATTTGAAATCTCTAAAAAAGAGTAATATTTAGGAACAAAGGGAGTAAAATGTAAGACATGCATGGTCCTCAATTCAATATTTAAAATGAAGAGGAAACTGGAACATGAATATTAAGTCTAGTACTACATACATGCAAATGTTGTGTTTCGGCGGAGCTATGTAGATTGTCAGGGGTTAACCCCTCGACCTTAGATAAAATTGTGAAGCTCTATTTAGGATTGTTTACATTATATTATTTGAACATTATATTTGTCCCCACCCTCCCAAACACCGATTGGTTGTGCACCCCCTGCCCGGGAGAATATCATGTGCCCCCACACGTTAGATGCTATATGCTGATACGAGTTGCTTGGAGCTTGTAGATCTGAGATATAGCAGCTCACAAGATGTCTTAATATTTTTACAGGAAACCTTAATGAGTTTGATAATTGCACACAATTTGTACAAAAACTACTCAGATGCCCTTGGATCCCATATCCAACGACCTCGAGGCTCGTATCACCGTAGCATCCAAGATGAAGGAGGACCTCATATTCTCATGTATGTAAGAATATCATGTGCTACCATAGATTAGATGGTTTGGTGATACAAGCTTTTGGAGCCGTTGGATGTGTGATCCAACAACTCCTTGGTGGTTCGAATGTTTTTTTGCAGAAAGCCCCCAAAGAGTTCGGCCACTGCTTACAAGCACAAAGACTACTTAGATGCCATTGGATCTTAGATGAACAACCTCGAAGCTCGTATCACCGTATCATTCAAGCTGCGAGAGCACCTGATGTTTTCTTGCATGGGAGAATATGAGGTGTTCCCGCACTATAGATTCTATGGTGATACGAGTTCCCCGAGATCTAACGGCTCACAGTAGGAGGTTTGAATGTTTTTGCAATATACGCCTGAGAGAGTTTGGGAATTGCACAGAAAGTACAAGTATTATGCATGTGGCATCTCATCACAGATCATATGACCTAGATGCTCGTATCACCGTAGCGGCTAATTAAGCTACGGGGAGCACCTAATATGAGCAACTGGGAACCATTGGATCCAAGATGCAGTGGCACACACAAGGCCTGAATGTTTTATTTGCAAAAAAAACTTGGAGAGTTTGGAATTGCGCATAATTAGAAAGACTACTCCCAAGCCATTGAATCTCAGTTCCAACAACGTAAAAACTCATATCACCATCGCATCTAAGCTGCGGGGTGGATGTGATATTCTATGCCGCTATCATTTTTGTTCCTAAACGTGCAAAATATGTGTAACTCGCGCCGTTAGTTGTCTTAGCGCGCAAAGTGTTTGTTCAAAAAAACATCCTACACTGAAATATCGGAACAACACATGGGGGTCCCACTTGTCATTGATCAAATTTGGACCTAAAACTAACAAATCTGAAAGATGAGATTCGAACTGGCAATCTAGACTACAAAGCGTAAGTTGATAGCCTGAAACAACAACAATTGTTGGCTTTGTCCCATAACTTGATTTTATACAGTATTACGTTGAGTAGAGTAGAGGGAGTGGCTCCTCAACACGTGCATGACCGTTGACTCACTTACTGGTGGGTCCCATGTTTGAAATTTCTCTCTCCTCTCCATCGTCTAACCTTTAGATGCACAGTCACACACAAAGAGCGGCGCTAGCTTGCCGTGGTGTTATTATAACTAAAAAAGCTTGGAAAATAGAAGAATCGCTTAGAACAAGAGACGTTGTGGCTGGTCGATACGGAGCTAACCACACCTATCCTCCGTGCCATGTTAGCATGATGAAGCTGTGTGGCTACTGGGGTGTTTTCGATCGACTAGCTAGGTCCCGAGGTCGAACCATAACTAGTATGTCTCATACAGTATATTTTTACACGCACATTTTTCCTCCGTGCCGAGATGTGGCACACCCTACCGCGCGGTTTCGGGGTCCTCCCGGGTGGTGCACACATATTTTCTTCCTTGCCGAGACATGGGACGCCCTACCGCGCATTTTATGGGTCCTCCTCGATCGTAGCGCCGAACCAAGTAAATGAGTCATCAAATCACGAAATACTACCTTTCGCGCCGAGTACATCAGTGAAGCACGGTGGCTAGCTAGTTGGGCTAGTGCGACCGATTAGCTCAGCCGCCGCCACATTTGTTTTTTCACCCCTTGTTTATCTCCTTGCCGGCAGGTAAATTTAAATATCCACCGCGGCGTTTCTCTGGTCTTTGGGTGCGGCATGATTTTTTATTTTTTGATTGACGGGAGCCGGCGCGGCAACAATTAGTCACGATGACTCCGCCTGTAAAACCCACACTGCTCCCTGATACAAAAAGTCGTCGACTGGTGTTTCCCCATGGTGAAAACCAAAAGATTCACCCCGCTCCTCGGCTGGCTAGCTCCCTCCGCCTTCCCGTAGATTGCATTGTCTTTCAGCCATTTTGCCCCCTTTGCTTCCTCTCCCCATTGCTTCTACTTGGTTCCATGGCGGTGCACCAGATCACAAAGCCTGAGGTGAGGCTCCTAACACAGGAGCTCCAGGACAAGGATGCAGAGCTCAGGGCCAAGGACGTGGAGCTCCGTGAGCTCAAGGAGGAGAGGAGTGCCATACTCCTCCTTTTTGTGTAGGAGTTCACAGAGCTTCAAAAGTGGCAGGCGTCCACCAAAAGATGTTTGAGGCATCGGTGCCGTTGCTGCAGAAAGCGGGAGATACGATAGGCGGTCAGGCGAGCTGGCTGGAGCGCGAGCAGGCCGATCATGACGAGGTCCGGGATCGCCTCAGCCACTTGGTGGACCATGTTGCCACGCACGTGTTGCGGCTGCGCGATGCCTACCGTCGTGCCAGCACGACCATGACGAGCATTAGGCTAAACCCGTTCGAGCACCCCGTCGACTTCAACGAGCTGCAGCTTCTTGACCTGATCTCCTTCTTCACCTATATCTCCAAGGAGTTGAGTCGTCTCCACGCGATGGTGGGGGCGGAGCTGGATAAGGAGGGGTTGCGGGCTGCGGTCACCGTTGCCGGGCGAATCCTCTCAGGGCTCCATCACCGGAATCCATTCGTGCCATTGGACGCCGTCTTTGACGAGCTGGCTCCTGTTGACCGGGAGCGGGCTCTACGGGCGGTGTCACCCTGCATCACCAATGTCGTGCGCCTCTTGAAGCAGAGGGACTTCGGTGGTGGGGTGAATAGGCAACTAACAATTATTATCTTTTCTTTACCAAATTAAACTTAGCAACAAAATAGGTTGTCTAGATATGCAACTAGGTGAGCAACCTATATGATGCAACAACAACTAGCACACAAGCAAGCAAGTGATACAAAACAATATAAGCTTGCACAAGCAAAGGTAAGAGATAACCAAGAGTGGAGCCGGTGGAGACGATGATGTGTTACCAAAGTTCCTTCCCTTTGAGAGGAAGTACGTCTCCGTTGGAGCAGTGTGGAGGCACAATGCTCCCCAATAAGCCACTAGAGCCACCATATTCTCCTCATGCCCTCACACAACGCTAGATGTCGTGATTCCACTACTGGTGCCCTTGAAGGCGGCGACTGAACCTTTACAAACAAGGTTGGGGCTATCTCCACAACTTAATTGGAGGCTCCCAACGATACCATGGACCTTCACCACAACAGAATGTGGTTCTGAGGTAACCTCAACCGTCTAGGGTGCTCAAACACCCAAGAGTAACAAGACCTGCAAGGGATTATTAGGCGGAATCAAATTTCTCTTGGTGTAAGTGTAGATCCGGGCCTTCTCAACCAATCCCTAGAAGATCAACAAGTTTTATTGGCTAGGGAGAGAGATCGGGCAAAAAAGAGCTTTGGACCAACAATGGAGCTTGGGGGAAAGAGGTAGGTTAACTTGAAGAAGAAGAACTCCTTTTATAGTGGGGGAACCAATCCAACTGTTATCCCCCTCTTCAGCCCGCACAGAGCGGTGCTACTAGTAAGTGGGGCGGTACTACCGCTGGTAGCAGTGGTACTATTGCGACCCCTAGCAGTACTACCGCGGTGACAGAGAGTAGAAGCAGAAGAGGGAGAACATGAGAGAGAATGAGGGTCTGGGCGGCACTAGTAGCAGTGGTATCCGTGGTACTACCGCTCACGGGCGGTACTACCGCTCCTACTGCCGCTACTACTATCGCACATCCCGACACGAGAAAAGACATCCTCGAATCAAGGCGGTAGCAGTGCCGATCCAGGACGGTACTACCGACGTAGGACAGAGGTACTGCCGCTTGAGGACCACGGGTGGTACTACCGCGCTGGCGGCGGTACTACCGCTATCTCCTCACAATCTCCACTTCCGTTGAAACGACAACCTGCAAGGAGAGGAAAGGAGCTGGGGTTGCAAAGATGAAGTGTACGTGTTGATTACACCCTATCCTTTCCAATGCGCCCCCCTCTTGATAGTACAGTGTCTCCTACGACTCAAATCCACCAAAACTAGAACGAAGGAGACTACACTGTCTTCACTTTAAAACTCCGAGGGGAAAGAATCTTCTCGTGCCAATGAATGAATCACTGAAATACTCAAAGCACACGATTAGTCCTCAAAAGCGTTGTCATCAATAACCAAAACTACTTAGAGAGAGAGATACATGCCCTAACAATCTCCCCTTTTTGGTGGATTGATGACAACACGGGATTTGCACAAAGGAATGAAATGATAATATGTGAATCCTAGAGACAACAAAATATAGACGGGCTCCCCCTAAATATGTGCACTTAATTAGAAGTGCCCTTGGATAGCAAAGTACACAATTTAGGATCAACACTCCCCCTATATTTTATAGTCTGGCCACATTTGCATCAAAGATGAGACATATATGAGCTAGGAAGCAATAGAGTAGCAAGTGAGAAAAGTAGACATATGAGATAAGCATGAACTCACAAACTACTAAAGTACTTGACATACAAAGAAAATAATAGGATTGTGTAGCATATTTCACACACCATATGATAGGGTACCAGGTCTCACGAACACAAACCAAACCAAAGCAAATGACGAGAAAAGAGTTTGCGAGAGAGACAGACAAGGCAAATAAGACACGCTCGCAACTCGACAGCGACAAAGGCAAATAAGACACACTCGCAACTCAATAGCGACAAATCCCTAAACTTTCTCCCCCTTTGGCATCGATACACCAAAAGGGCAAAGAGTGTTGCTACAGCCCCAGGTGATAGCACAACTGATGATCGCCATCATCACATCCCCTCGTGATCGTCTGCTCCTCCGTCATCAGTAGGGGGTTGCTCAATGTCTGAGTCTGTCCATGGGCAGTGCTACCGAACCCACTCCTCCTCCTCCTCTGTGATCTTGCCCTTAGATCCGCTAGCAACTGTTGTACCTAACTAACACATGAGCTCCTTGTGACGGCTTCTGTCCTTCTACTCAGACACATGAGCCATATACTGTCCATGATACTCCATGCAGAAGAGTTTCTTCATCTTGCGCTTGAGCTTCTTTGCCCACAGGGCTCCGCTCCAGGGGGTGCATAGTCCTCATCATCGTCAGCATCAGCCTCTATCTCAACTTCGTCAGCTCCAGATGGAATCCCAAACCTCAGTACCGAAGTGCCCCAGTTCTCCTTCTTCCTCAGACGCTTGATCTCATGAGGGATCAACTCGCTAGTCTCCAGCACGACACCAGGAAGAGTGTGCTCCCAAGCCTTCTCAATAAGCAACATGAGAAAAGGCCCATAGATGGGGAACTTGCACTTGGAGATAGCGGTGAGAAGCTCATACCACATGACATGAGAGATATCCAAGGACTCTCTAGTGTTTTCTTCCTTCTCATGCTGACAGAAAAGTAACATGTCCACGAGAAACGAGTGAACCATATCCAAGTTCCCAATCCGTGGGAAAAGATTCTCCCTGAAGATGCGATGAAGTATGTCTAAGTAGGCAGGCAACTCATACGTCTCCTTCTGCATCTCGAGGTTAATCTTCATAGTGCAGAACAACCAGAGAGCTTGGTTGTGAGTAGAAGTTGCCTTCTGGTGAGGACGAAAGCCAACCGGGTTCTCAAGCCCTTGATCTTCAATCCCAAACAATTCCATGAATGCCTTCCATTTGATAGATAGAAGTTCGCCACTAGTCATCCAAGTCAAGGTCCTTTCCGCATGAGTTCCCAGATGAACCATGGCATAAAACTGAGCCACCAAATCCGCATCAAAGTCCTTGTTGAACTCCATGATCCTGAGAATATTCAGCTGAGTACACATCTGCAGAGCTTCACCAAAGTAGGCAGGATCCTTCTCCATATAGGCAATGCCAATGGAGCGGACATCAACATAAAGATTCTTCTTTGCTTTGATCACATCAAAATAGATTACCCACTAAAACCGGTTCCAGAATGGGCGGTTGACCAAAGTGGATCTTGATCTTCCGCATATGGGTTGCGCCGATGCCTTTCCAAGAACTCCTTGGCAGTCATCTCTGTCACAGACTTGGCCCTAGGCTTGGTCTTGTTCGCAATAGTATTCTTGGGCTGAGAAGGAGGAGGAACACTTGAGGAAGCAGCCCCTGACTCAGAAGTGCGATAGCGCTTTGAAGTAGAATGCACGGGGTTGACATGGTAGACAGGTTGCTCTGAAGGGCCATCACCTGGAACCAAACACACGGACACAAGAAACAACACAAAAGAACGAACATAAGCCACCAGAAAAAGCAACAAGGATCAATAGTTGGTACGGGTAAGGTGGAAGTTGGCATCCATCAGTAGTACCGAGATCTGGAAGCGGTAGTACCGCCCGAGCGGTAGTACCGCTCCAGGCGGGGGGACACCGGTTGCCCTAGTGCCATGGCCAACCGGCACTACCAAGATGCCAAATTCAAAAATAAGCCTACCAAATATCAATCCAAACAGTCTAGAAGCCTTCACCATCCTACTCAAGCTTCGATTTGGCCAAAAATCGATGAATGCAAAGCCCATTGCCCCTAAAGACTAGATCTAAAACCTATAAGCAATGAGGAAGGGATCGGGGGCAATACCAGCATCCATGGCTAGAGGAAGGGATGGGGATTGATCCCACCGGAGGAAACGGTGAAAGACGGACCGGAGGAGGCGGCCCACCGGTGCCCTCCCGTGGCGAGTTCGTTGCTGGCGTACGAAGAGGACGAGAGGGTCGAGTGAATGTGTGTGGGGGAGAAGGAAACTCCCCCTGCCCCATCATAACCCTCTAGTCCCGCCCCGCAATGGTATTACCGCTCGGGCAGGCGGTAGTATCGCTTGATGTACATTAGCGGTAGTACCGCGCACCTCCAGCGGTAGTACCGCCCGGCCAAAACTCGAAGACACGACAGAAAGAGGCTTAGCTCAAGCAACAAGAAAACACGAAGGGGCGAGGGAGAAAACACTAAGGCAGTAAAACGCCCATGAGAGGACAAGAAATAAAAACCACACAACTCTCACAGAGAGGGCGGTGGCCGAGTCCACCTATGTTTGAGTCAAGTGGTATGGCACCACGAAGATTTTAACCTTGGGCCCATGACCAAAACTCGTCTTTAAATCACAAGTACCATAAAAATGGCTAATGTGAAAGAGTTGATCAATTTATGCATAATGGGGGGAGGGAGAGTTCATTGAGAGAACAACACTCCCCCTATGTCCATGCCTACACCTATACAAGACATCACGATGAGTATGGTGGGGTGTGCAAAGGTTCAAGCCACATTGCTCAAATCAATGATATTTAGCTCATGTCTTAACTCGTGAAATCTTGCTTCATCCAAAGGCTTCGTGAAAATATTTGCAAGGTTATCATGAGTGTTGACATAGTTGAGCTTGATCTCCCCTCGCCTAATGTGATCCTGGATGAAGTGATATCGAATCTCAATATGCTTCTTCTTGAAGTGTTGCACCGGGTTGAGAGAAATCTTGATGGCACTTTCATTGTCACACCAAAGAGGCACTTTGTCACAAATGACACCGTAATCCTTTAAAGTTTGCCTCATCCATAGAAGTTGAGCACAACAACTACTAGCGGTCACATACTGCGCTTCGGTGGACGATAGAGACACACAACTTTGCTTCTTAGAAGACCAACTCACCAAAGAGCAACCAATAAATTGGCACCCTCCAGAAGTCGACTTCCTATCCACTTTGTCTCCGGTCCAATCCGAGTCTAAAAAGCCCACAAGGTTGAAGCGAGCTCCTCTTGGGTACCATAAGCCAAAGTTTGGGGTTTGAGCTAAATATCAAAATATTCGCTTGACCGCCACATAGTGGCTTTCCTTATGTGCGGCTTGAAACCGTGCACAAATTCCCACACTCAACATGATATCCGGTCTAGATGCACAAAGGTAAAGCAAGGAGCCAATCATGGAATGATATACTTTTTGATCCACCGCTTTACCATTGGGATCTATGTCAAGTTGGCATTTGATGGGCATTGGAGTGGAAGCCGGCTTGACATCACTTAGCTTGAATCTCTTAAGCATGTCTTGAGTGTATTTGGCTTGGTTGATGAAGGTTCCTTCTCTTCTTTGTTTGATTCCGAACCCAAGAAAGAACTTCAACTCTCCCATCATGGACATCTTGAACTTCGAGGTCATGAGAGCAGCAAACTCCTCATTGAAAGCTTTGTTAGGAGAACCAAATATAATATCATCAACATATAGTTGGCATACAAACAACTCCCGTTTGACCTTCTTAGTAAAAAGAGTGGGGTCGATTTTCCCAATTTCAAACCCACAATATTGCAACTAATCGATAAGGTGCTCATACCACGCACGTGGGGCTTGTTTAAGGCCATAGAGTGCCTTATCGAGTAGGTACACATGATTTGGGAACTCGGGATCCTCAAACCCTGGGGGTTGTTTGACATACACTAACTCATTAATAGGACCATGAAGAAAAGCACTCTTCGCATCCATTTGTTGCAACTTGAAGTTATGATGACAAGCATAAGCAATCAACAAACAAATGGATTCAAGGCAAGCAACAGGAGCAAAGGTTTCACCGTAGTCAATCCCCTCGACTTGGGAGCAGCCTTGTGCTACCAAACGTGCCTTGTTGCGAACAATAATCCCATGAGCATCTTGCTTGTTCTTGAATATCCACTTGGTTCCAATGACATTATGGTTCTCCTTTAGCCTTGGCACAAATCTCCACACCTTGTTGTGCTCGAAGCTGTTGAGTTCTTCATGCATGGCATTAAGCCAATCCGGATCCTCGAGCGCCTCATAGACCTTTTGGGGTTCAACACAAGAGACAAACGCGTGATGTTCACAATAATTTGCTAATTGTCTATGAGTTCTTACCCCCTTTCTTAAGCTTCCAAGCACATTCTTCATGAGATGATCTTTGGTAGTGAGCTTGGATGCAATCTTGGCGGCATGACGCTCCAATTCCTCCTGAAGAGAGAGTTGAGGAGCGGTAACTTGATCATCTTGAGCGTCGTCTTGAGCTTGTTCTTGATCTTGAACTTTCTTGGTGGTAGGAACTTGATCTTGGGCATCACTAGGTGGTTCACCACCATCTTGAGGATTATCTTGCCCTTGTTCTTGTTCATTTGGTTGAGGGCCTTCACTTTGTTCTTCGGAAGCGTGTGGGTCTTGGATTGGTGATGGTTCCACTTGAGTGGAACATTGTCCTTCTCCTTCGGCCACAAGGGGTTCCTCAATGGGAAGGATATAGCCAACACCCATTCTTCTTATGGCTTAGGGAGGAATTTCATCACCTACATCACAAGTACCACTTTGCTCCACTTGGGAGCCATTACTCTCATCAAACTCCATGTTACACATCTACTCAATGAGTCCGGTGGACTTGTTGAGGACACTGTAAGCATGAGAGTTTGTAGCATAACCAAAAAATATGCCCTCCCGAGTTCTAGCCTCAAATTTAGACAAACGAACACCTTTCTTGAGAATGAAACACTTACAACTGAACACCTGAAAGTAATTGAGGTTGGGCTTGTTGTCGGTAAGTATCTCATATGGAGTCTTGTTCAAGCCTTTGCGGAGATAGAGCCGATTGAATGCATGACAAGCGGTGTTGATGGCTTCGGCCCAAAAGTTGTACGGAGACTTGAACTCCGCCATCATGGTCCTTGTCGCGTCCATCAATGTCCGATTCTTCCTCTCCGCAACACCATTTTGTTGAGTGGTGTAAGGTGCGGAATATTGATTCTTGATCCCCTCATCACTAAGAAACTCATCCAAGGTGTAGTTCTTGAACTCGGCGCCATTGTCACTTCTTATTGTCAAGATCTTTACATTGTATTGACGTTGAGCTTCATTTGCAAGACAGTTTGTTGGGTCTCACTCTTCCTCTTAAAGAAATATACCCAAGTGTATCTTGAATAATCATCCACACCCACCAAGCAATACTTTCTACCCCCAAGACTATCAAAGGATAGAGGCCCAAAGAGATCCAAGTGAAGGAGCTCCAATGGCCTCTTCGAGTAGATGATAGTAGTGGGAGGGTGAGCCTTCTGATGTAGCTTTCCTTCGATACAAGCACTGCAAGCACGATCTTTGGCAAAACTAACATTTGTTAGTCCACGGACATGGCCCCCTTGAGAAGACTTTCCAAAGATCTCATATTGACGTGGGCCAAACGGCAACGTAAAAGCCATCCCACGTCAACTTTAGCCATTAGGCATGTCGCGGTCTTAGTGGGTCGCTCCGAAAAGTTAATCACATAAAGACCATTCTCGACATGCCCAACAAAGGCTACTTTAAGAGTCTTGCTCCATAAGAGGGCCACGGTATCAATATCAAAGAAAGTGGGAAAGCCCATGATTGCAAGTTGATGAACGGAAAGTAAATTGTATGCAAGGGACTCCACAAGCATGACTTTCTCGATCGTGAGATCATGAGAAATGACAACCTTGCCAAGACATAATGCCTTAGAAAACAAGGCATCACCCCACTCGACATTGGTGGGCATATATGAAATCTTGTGCACATCCACCACCAAGTCCTTGCTTCCGCTCATATGATTTGTGGCTCCACTATCGAGCAACCATGATCCCCTACCAGAAGCAAATGCCTACAAGATATCAATGCTTGGTTTTAGGTGCCCGTTTTGTAATGGGTCATTTGATGTTAGGAACAAGGGTCTTAGGAACCCAAATAGACCATTCAATGTACTCATAAGGAGAACCAACAAATTTGGCATAAACATGCCCATCACTAGCACGACATAACACATAATTAGGGTAAAGTCGCCGGCTTTGTTGGAAGGAGTGGCATTGCCCTTGTTGACTCCACCACCCTTCACATTTTCTTCTTCTCCTTAGGAGCACCCTCTCCCTCCTTCACAAAAGTTTGCTTGAGAGGAGGAGGTCATTGGGCCTTGTCATTCTTCTTCTTATTCTTGGACTTGGGTGCAAACCCAATTTCCTCCTTGCTCACAACTTCCTTTTGATTGCTCAAAAGGTCGTTGAGGTTCTTCTCACCTTGTATGCAAGACACAAGGCCTTTCTCAAGTTGCCCCTTTAACTTGGCATTCTCCTCCACAAGATGTGCATGCTCACAACACGGATTAGTAGCATGTTCATTATCAATTAAAACCATATGAGGAAATGTGGATTTCTCCTTGATTAGCTTCACTTGGAGTTGATCATGAGACTCATTGAGGCTAGCATGAGCACCCTTCAATGCCTTGTGAGCCTTGTAAAGTATATCAAACTCCTCCTTGAGTCTAGAATGGTTAACCCCAAGTTTAGCCTTCTCATAATTGAGCACATGAGATACAACAAGAGCATGATCAAGATCTTTCTTTAATTTAGCATGGTCATAGTTGTGTGACTCCTCAAGAGCCAAACGATGACCACGCTCTTCCTCGAGCGCATTAGAGAGATCCGATATCTAATAGGCATAGTCATGACTGTACCCTTCCATCTTAGAGATGGTTCCTTTGTGAGCCTCTATCATGTCATTGGCTTCACCAAGTTGTTCCAAGAGAGCAACAAAGTGCTTCTTGGATTTACCCTTGAGCTTACTCATAAAAGACTCAAACTCATTTTCCTCTTCATTCGTCCCCTCACTTTCATCAATGCAATCCGTCAAGGAAGGATTAGTAATGATGGTAGTTTTGATGTTGGGGTTTACCTTGTTGGTGGCTTTAGCCATGAGGAACTTGGTGGTGATGTTCCCATTGGGTGAATCGAAGAGGGACACCCGTGGAGTTGTTGCAATGGCAACGGAGGCCATGGCAACTGTCTCACCATCTTCATCATCATTATCATCCTCATTGTACTCTTCTTGTGCCACCAACCCCTTGGGAGGAGTCTTCTTGGTGAAGTTGTTCTGGTTGCGGAAGGACTTGTCCTTGTCTTTTCGAATAAGCTTACCACCATCGTATTCCATCTTCTCGTGGACACTCTGCAACAAAGTGGCTCATGCTGCCACAATTATAGCATGTCCTCACATGTTGCTTACCCTTGGCACCACTTGAGTTGTTCTTGTTGAAGTTGGGCCTTGAGTTCTTGCTCCAAAATTGTCGTGAAGCAAGAGCCATGTGCTCATGATAAGCATATTTTGTATCTTCGGGGCAACACTCATCTTCTTCCTCTTCACCCTCTTCTTCCACACTAGTCTTGGCCTTCAAAGCAAGGCTGGGCTTCTTTGCTCATTGAGAACACAACACCGCATGGTTGGTAGTCTTTTCCAAGACCTCATTGCAACAAACTCATCCAACACTTCACTTGAGGACAAGGCATGAAAGTCCGGCCTTTGACGGATGATGGAGGACATGGCCTTGAGAAACTTGTGCTTGATCCAATTGTCATCCATGTCCTTGCTCCCATGATCTCGGAGTGAGACCACGAGAGTGGTTAACCTCTGGTAAAGCTCTCGAGGTTCTTCATCTTCATTCATTGCAAACTCATCGGCTTCATCTTGCACCACTTCAAAGTTTGAGCATTGAATTCTTGTGCTTCCCTTGTAAATGGAAACGATATGTGGCCATGCTTCCTTGGCCATGGTGAAAGGACGGAGATGCGCAATATCATCGGGTGGAATTGCTCCTTGGAGAACGAAGAGAGCGGACTCGTTGAATTGATGATCCGCGGCTTCTATAGGAGTGAAGTTTCTTGGGTCGTGCGAGTAGAAACCTTGCTCAATAATTCTCCAAAGATTAGTAGAAATATGATTTAAATGACATTTAAAGCGATAGACCCAAGTGGAAAAATCCTCATTTTTCACAAGCTTGGGAGGAGGACCAACATGATTCATATGCGTGGAGGGAACCGGTCCTCCATAATTAATTGGAGGTTAAACATGGGCAAAGATGCCATTTCCACTTCTACCACTAGTCAAAGGAACTTGATCACTAGTAGCTTCCCTCTTTTGGAGGTAGCATCCATCACCTTGTTAGTGGGATCGACCACTTCCAACGGTGCGGTGGAAAATTTAAGACCATCAAGAAAATTCTCAAGCATGCCTTTGACCTCGGTCATCATGGATGTTTTCAACGTGTCCAAGGCCACATTAAACTCCTCACGGGAGACCGAGGAACCCCCTTTGGTCGCAGGCAAAGGGGGACTTGCACCGGAGTGCTCCTCCACCTCGTCTGAGGTGTCAACCATAATCTTCAGATGGTAAAGTCCTTAATGAAGAGACGAGGCTCTGATACCAATTGTAAAGATCGATATGGTTGACTAGAGGGGGGGAATAGGCAACTAATAATTTTTATCTTTTCTTTACCAAATTAAACTTAGCAACAAAATAGGTTCTCTAGATATGAAACTAGGCGAGCAACCTATATGATGCAACAACAACTAGCACACAAGCAAGCAAGGGATACAACACAATATAAGCTTGCACAAGACAACCACCAAGGAGAGGAAAGAAGCTGGGGTTGCAAAGATGAAGTGTACGTGTTGATTCCACCCTAGACTTTCCAATGCGGACCCCCTCTTGATAGTATGGTGTCTCCTACGACTCAAGTACACCAAAACTGAAACGAAGGATATCACACCATCTTCACTTTAAAACTCTGAGGGGAAAGAATCGTCTTGTGCCAATGAATGAATCTCTGGAATACTCAAAGCACACCATTAGTCCGCAAAAGCATTGTCACCAATCAAAAAAACTACTTAGAGAGAGGCATGCCCTAATATCCGCGGTGGAGATGAAGTTCTCAAAGTCATACCATGTGAACTGGAAGACATGAGGATGAGTTCTACTGCTAAACTATACAGCTGTTGTGCCCTTGTCGCCACGTGTCCTAAACTAGTGTTTTCCTGTAGCATTGTTGTCAGGCGTGTTCTCGAGGGGGTACTTCACCACAACATTTTCATGGTTGCGCCTTCGATTATGAAGGGTGTGGTTCTTGTAAAGCTTCCTGGCAAATCTGATGCAGAATGTCTTCATCGTCATGTTTATGAGTGGAAAGACCACTCTGTTAGGTTCTCCAAGGTTGACGAGATGGTGATGGTGCTGGTATACATCTCTCACGAATTCCATGGCCTATCCATTTATGTAGGGTTCATCCCATAGGTTGGTCTCAAGAAATAGTCTGCAAAGTTTAATTAGTGCAACTTTGCTTGTCTGTAGCAAGTACTATTGTTCAGTACTTGATTTGTGTGTGTGAACCCTGTATTGTTTAGTACTGCTGCTTTTGTTGTTTGGTGAGTCCTGAGAACAGTCTATGTTAATGCATGTCCACTCAATTTAGTCTATATATTTTGAAGTATCCAGATCATCTTTTTTGTGAGGATGGTTTATCAATTACGGTTACACTCCAATATCTATATGCATTGCAGGGTTTATCGCACCCACCAGGATTTCCAGTCCCATGGATGTTCGGTCCATACGATTTGTCACGACCTTTGGAATGTCCTGCTTGTGGGAGTGAGCGGGGGCCCTGCATGCCATGCGTAATTGGATGATCAATCTTTTCTTTGGAACTTGAACATAGTGATTTCCTGGGAAGGATTCACTCGTGTCACATCAAGTAAATCTTATTGATTTAATTTCATGTTTTCTTACTTTTGCTGCAACATTACGATGCAGGTTTTTCCATGTGACATTCGCCACAGAATAAACCGTTTAGTTTTCTCTACGATGGTTATTTTTGTAGGTTTCATTTCTTATGTCATGTCAGTAACGAAGGCACTGTCCATAACTTATATTACTGGACACAATTCGATCAGTCTGTTGTCTGAGTACAATCAGAAGCCCTATAATGAACTGCAGTTTGGTTTAACAAACACACCACATTTAGTCCTTCTCACGTTTAAAAATAAATGAAGAAAAAGACTAGATCAAGGTCATGGAGACTAATCAAGTTAAAAAGTTGATCATAGCAGACCAGAGATGATCACTGTTGTCTCGCACATCAGTACCACCTTCAACAACGGATCGAGCACCGGCACCTTCTCTAACGGCACTTGCTCTAGCACCGATAGCGGCAGTAGCTCAGTCTGATCCACCTGAGGATTGGGCACCGACCGCATCAGCGGATCAGGCTGAGCTAGCGGAGGATCGGGCATCGACACCAGCACCTGCTCCAACACTGGCACTAGCTCCACAAGGAGGACCATCTCCGGCAGCAGCAGTGACACTACCAGTCACACCGGCACAGGCACTAGCAACAGCTCCGACACCTGCACCAACACTTAAAGTTGAACTTGCGTCTGCTCCGGCCTGCATAGTGGCAACGGTACCAGCAGTTGCACCGGCAATAGACTGGGTTGCAGTTCGCACTACATATACCAAAGTCCTTACAAAAACCGACATCTCCACCTTCTTGGTAAGCATTGGCCGCCCAAGTGCTTCGTTCTTTTTTCTTTCCATGTTGTTTCACATGATTCACTGTGTTGATCTAACTGTTCGTGTATGTCTTCTTGTTTGCAAACAGAGTATTCCGAGAGCAACAAGGGAGTCGTTCAACAATCCGTGTGACCGTGGCCAAGTTTCTCTTACCATGCGCAGCCTTGGTGTGAATGAACCTGCTCAATATACCGTAAGTACAAAGGATGGTCGTGTGATGATTGATGCTAAAGGATGGTCAAGGTTCAAATCTAAATCAAATCTTGTGGTAGGTGATGATGTCAAAATCGAACTTTCTCGGCAAGGAGAGCTGGTCCAAATCAACTTTGAAATTCTTCAGTAGCAGCACGCAACTGCCGAACTGACCTATCCTCCGAGAGATTTTGATGTAATAATATGGCATGTTGAAACAAGTGTCCTGTGTGTATAAGTAGTATGACAGTATTATTTATCACGTAGGATATCGTGAAAGAATTGCAACTCTGATTGCTGGTTAGGAACTGTTGTTCGATTTCATTCTAACAGATCCCGTGCTTTATTCAATTTTTTGTATTCGCCTTGCGACAACATCTAAAACCAGCGCCGTATCGATCGCTTGCAATATGAAATGCGCTGAGTTAGAATACAGGGGCCCCCGAACATGCAGGCCTACCGGACTGTGGCCCAAAGTCCAGAACCGTGAGCCTATCTGAGTATAATATTCTCAGCTGAACCCCCATATTATGTTATATATATTCCCCTTGATTTTTCTTTTGTATAAAGTTGTGATATAAAAGATTTTTATATTTCTTTACAGAGGGAGTATCTCTCTGTCAAAAATATATTTATGTGTAACTAGTTACTCCTGCCTTTCTACTTCCCTTCGCTGATATGTGGGGCATCCGGCAACAGGGTCCACGTGCCATGCACCAAATTAGAGTGCACAATTGCACGATAGACTCAGCTCGGTCGTAGCGCCACAGTAATGCCCGATGAGCTGTAAAATCACAAAAAAAACCCACCTTTCCAGCTTTAGCAGTAAGCTAGACGGACGAAGCAGCAATATTTCACTGGGCCTGCATCCCCTTCTCCCTTGTCTGCTTGTTCAGGGAAAACCCCCTCTCGGCGAGTGCATAGGGTTTTCTCATGGAGAACCAGGTACGAATTCTTCATCCATCACCGATAAAACCAAGTCCCTTGGTCGCGAGTAATCCTAGGATGGCAGCCGCCGCCATTGATGCATTTTTCTTCCTACTAAATCTAGTGTGTTTCATTTGCAGTGCCCAAAGTGCGAGGTCCCTACAGGTTTCCGCGCCCTCGGTGAGACGCCACACTTGTTCCTTCTCATCCTAACACGGGATTTTAAAACGCGCAAAGTATGTTCCTAGAATCCTCTTTTCTATCTGGGACAGTGGGGGTTTTTGAACATGCTGTCGACCAATTTGGAAATTTGGATTGCTATATTTGGATGAAAGGTACTAGTACCATGGTCAACACTAATGTGAAGGAGGAAATTATTTCTAGATTTGGATAGTGAATACATTGTGTTCTCATATTATTTTCCCTACAGTGCATTCCTTGCTCTGCCAGAACACATGTACTCAAGATGGTTGGCCTTGCCATAACTGAATACACCAGTTTAATGGTCACATTAAAGACAAGCCAAGGATATAAGCTCCGAGTTGGGTTCATGAACCAAGAAGATCGCTGCTTTTTTATGGCCGAACTTGGATAAACTTTCTCAAGTGTTACGGACTAAAAGTTGGTGCACGAATGTTGATGGAAATAGCAGAACCTGGTCTCATCTTCACTGTGATCTTCCACCCCGACATCGTTCTAGTAGTTCATCCATGTTAGTTTTGTATCTGGTTCTTGCTTGTTGTCTTGATTACTTCTTAATCCACCTATCTTGTCTAACTAATCACAATTTAACTTTACAAGTAGCAACGATTTGTGATTCCCTTCTCTCACGAATATGCTACTTCTAACTAATATTTCTTACAATTGGTGACATGTGTAGGTTATTTCAAAGTTAAGCACCCTACTCGTTTGTTATTCTATAAGAACTTGACTGTTACTGATGGCACTGAAGTTGTCTGGGATGACATCCACAAGTTCCTACACTTTATTGATCGTCTTGAGGTCCTTGTGGGCCGTTTCAATGGTGGAAGGCCACGTGGGATAGGTGTGCCACTGCAGCACATGTTGAACTGGTCCAATTGTGTCGAGAAACTTATGGTACGAGCTATTTTCTGTTATATATGTTGTTCATAAACTCTTGCTTATACATAGTTTTACAACTGTGATCTTCTTGAAACAGAAACTGTCCACTTCTATTGTTCCTCTACAGATGCCTGACCATGGTCGCGTCAGACTTGCGCTTGGTCAAAACATGATGTTTATGTCGACCTACTCCACTCCCATTGCAGGTGAAAAGAAACTTATTCATTGGTGGTCTCAAATAATGAAGGCCCGTCCATCTTGGTGAGTAGGACATAAGGTTATGCTCATGCTTTTCCATGGCTCTAAAGTGAATATCCTATTTATTGACCACATTGTGAGATGAAGTCGCTTTCAGAAGGTTGTGGATGCGTGGAGTGGCGCATGGGCCTTGTCCTGGGGCTTGGTGGCCTCACCCTTAGTTAATTGTAGGAAAAGTAGCACTGTTCGAGGCGTGCATTGTACAATTGAACCTGTATAAGTACTCATACTGCTTTTAGCTATGGTTGTTAAGTGCCCCTGCTGGTTTCAGTTAAGGTTGTCTGCTGCTTTTATAGTTTGTCGTGTTTCTTCAGTCCTATCTTCCTCCAGCCGCCAAAACCAAACCAGCACCGGCGGGGCCACCTGCTTCCGCCTCCCACGGCTGGCTACGCCTCAGCGCACGAATCGCCACCCCACCGTCTCCTAAATCGTTAACATCGACGTCTGAGGCCTCGCCGTCATCCTCCGCATGCCTTGGTGTGCTCACCGCGGCGCCGCGCTCTCCCGTTGTCAACATGGCCAACAAACAAGAGGAATCGGGCGAGGACTGTACATGGAGAGGATGACAGTAGGGGCCCACCATGTCCATGGCCGTACGCAAGGAAGTTCCTTTTGTTATATATACTCCATTGTCAGCATATAGAAAAATAAAATGCTTCCTCCTAGTGGTTTCCTGACATCTTCGACCCATGACATTGTCGGTGTATATAGTCAATAGACAAGAGAACAACACAAGACCGGCTAACACCTGGGACGTAGCTGCTCGAGCAGTATTTTTTTAGGGAAGTATTTTTTGTTATTGTTGAGATGGGGCAGGGTTTCAACTAGGCTGTGGCCCTCTAGCCTAGGCTTATATTTTACGTTCACCACATGACCAGCCCAACTATTTTTTTCTTTGTGAAAATGAGCCCAGTTTATTTTTTCTGAAGAATACCCAATCCAGGCCTACTTATTTTTCTACGCCCTGATGGGATACAAATCTTTCAAGACGACTGCAAATCTTGAAAGTAATATGAAATGGGCCGTAAATATAAAAACAGATGACAAATTGGCATTTACTTTATCATTTCTGAATTTTTTTCACATTTTCATATTCCAATTTCACTGGGCTTTAACTTAATTTAAATATATCTTCAAAGTACTTTAAAGCTGTCTCAACATTCGGTATTAAAAACAATTTGGACCCCACTGAAATATGCAAAATTTCATTTAAATTTTTAACCCTGGCCATGGCCAACAACAAAAACGGACTGCAATAAATTGCATAAGAAATTGCAATGAGCTGTAAATTATTAAAAAATAGGTAATGGTCTGACTTGTGGGCCTATTAAGTTGACACGTATGCAAGATTTTTTTACTTATTATATAGATGAACAAACGGTTCTAGCAGACGTAACCGTTGGGTGTCAATCCAACGGCCGTCGTGCTTCTTCAATCTCTAATGTTCTTGCTCCAGCCACCAAATCCAGCTCCAGCGGGACCGCCTACTCCCACCTCACGTGGCCGGCTGTGCTGCGGCACAGGCCTCACTGCTCCTACTACTCCCAACGCTGGCTAGGCCATCCCTCTACTCACCCACATCCCTCCACTGTTGTGGCTTCACCACCTCTGGGTCATTCCCTTCGTGGGTCTCGCCGTCGTCCATCCCGCTGGTGTCCTCGGCACGACGTGGATAACATTGTCAACAAACGACAACATCGGAAGAGGTATGTACATGGAGAGGCTGACAGTTGGGACCCACATGGTCCATGGTCACACGCAACAAGTACCTCCTTATTATGCCAAAAAGAATGAATCCTCCCAATGACAGCTGGGACCCACCAGCTATGATAACGAGTTCTCCCCATGATAGATGGGGCCCATCAGATTTGCGAGCTAACTTGTGTCCCTACTAAGTTGACGCGTACGGAGGGCATTGTCAACTTAGTCAACAAATGATTCTATCACCAGTGACCGTTGGATTGTTAACATCCAACAGTCGTCCTGTTTCTTCAAACTCTGATTTTCTTGCTCCAGCCATCCAAACCACTGTGTGCTCCTGCCTCCCGTGACTAGATATGCTGCCGCGGAGGCCTCACTACCCCCTACCACTCCCACCGCTGGCCAGTCCATCCCTCTACTAACCCACACCCCCTATTATTCTGCGGCGACGGCAGCCTCAGACCGCAGCCGAACCACTCAACCCTCGTACTCCTCTCTGCATGGGCATCCACTGTCGCGTCTTCCCCGGCTCCGTGTCATCCCCTTCCTAGGCCTCTCCGTCTTCCACTACCTTGGTGATCTCGACACGGCATGGTCAATGTGGTCAAGGAACGACTTCCATCGGAAGAGTACTGTACGTGGAGAGGCTGCCAGCTGGGTGCACAGCCACAGCAAGGAAGTGCAACCTTATTACGCATAAAATAATGATTCCTTCACCTGACAGCAGGGACCCACCGGCCAAGCCACCGTATTTCATGAAAAAATGTTTCCCCCCTGACTGTTGACCCACCAGCTACATCTTCGCAGGCAAGGAAGTGCGTCCATATAACAGGCAAAAAAATTATTCTCCCCTGATAGTTGGGACCCACCAGCAATAACTTCGCATGCAAGGAAGTGCTCCTTTATCCTCCATGACAGTCAGGACCCACCTGGTCAAAGCGTACATAGCGTTGTCATTCTGGTCATGAACGTGTACGTACATATTGGTCGATTGTCTGTCTGCAGGCTGCAGCGATGAACCGTGGCCGAGTAAGAAAGGTCATGTGCCGTAGTAGTGGCGCAGACATAGCATGTCACGCAGTCCCGTCAATATCGTGTACACATACGTACAATCAGGGTGCAAGAAAGTAAATACGGCCACGTACGTACATACAGGCGAGGTCTCAAACGCCTACTCATGCATACGTACGACCAGGGCTCATGTACATGGAGAGGCAGCAGAGAGCAGCGACGGCATCCTGTTCATCAGTAGACAACCGGCTTGGTCGGAACGGAGAAACTGCATCGTGTTCATCGGGAGGCAACAGAATGCGTCCTGTTCATCAGGAGCCAATCGGCTTGGACAAAACAGCCAAAACGAGGCTAGGCATACCGCAGAACGGAGGAAACGGCCTTGTGTTCAACCGCCTATGGTCAAAATGGGATCCTGTTCACCGGGAGGGGTCTGGCGTACCGCAAAACGGAGGAAACGGACTTCTCTTCGACCTCCTACGAACGAAACGGGGTCCTGTTGATCGGGAGGGGTGTGGCGTACCGCAAAACAGAGGAAACGGACTTGTGTTGCAGCGCCTAGGGTCGAAACGGGAATCCTGTTCATCGGGAGCGGTGTGGCGTACCGCAAAACGGGACTCCAAGGGCTACTGTTCATCCACCGTCTACTGCCTCGCTCCATCCTCCAAGGGTATTGTTCATCCACCGTCGACCTTCTCCAGCCTCCACCTGCGACTGTTCATCCATGGCGTATCCCTCCTGCCTCCACCAACTACTGTTCATCCACGAGCTCCTGTTCATCCAGCCTCCACCGGCTACTGTTCATCCATCCCTCCACAGGCTACTGTTCACCCAGCCCTCCACCGGCTACTGTTCAACCAGCCCTCCATGGGGGTCCTATTCATCCACCCCAACCAGCTCGATCGGGGTCCTGTTCATCCAGCGGCAAGAGCCTCTACTACCTTGAGGTCCTATTCATCAAACCCCCACCGGGAACTGTTCATCCAACCCCCAACAATGCTCACTGTTCATCAAGAGGCAGCATGTTCGACCGGCTTCAATTAGCAGCAGTAGCAAAGGAATCACTCGGGTTCAGTTAACAGCCATGGATTGATTGCTAGGGTTCAGTAATGTAGCCAGTGAAATCGCTCGGATTCAGTAAGCGAACGCCTCACTCGGGTTCATTTAGAGCTCAACGCCTCGCACACATGCGCGTACGTGTACGAGAGAAACGCGCAAACCTCCATGCATCGCTCGGCCCCAACCACCCACCGTAACCGGGAACTCCTCAAAATTTTCCTCACCCTTGCTTCTACCACAATTTTTTTCGTCATGGACGGCCCAAAGAATGTCATGCAGGTGCGTCTCCAACCCGCCCAGGATGAAAAGCCCATTTTCTGTCATGATTTTTTGTCATAGAAGTAGGAGCCCACCACATCTATGATGATACCGAGTTTTGCCACTATTATTGTCATTGAAGTGTCATAAGCATGACAGGAAAAAAATTCATTTGGCCCAAAATGTCACGGATGTGTCTTTTATTTGTAGTGAAGGATCAGGAATACAATCATAGGGCAGCCCTGGATGCCCTTACTGCTAACTCTGCCGCCCAACTGAAGAAGCTTGTTGATGACCTCACAGTTGTATCCACTGCCAAGGCTGATCTCGACCAGCAGGTGGCCAAACTGACAGAAGAGCTTGCCGGAAAGGGCCAAGGAAGTTGTGACCCTCAAGGAGGAGGCGCAGAAAGCAGAGACCCTTCTGAATGAGGTGCAATCGCATCTCTCCTCCAAGAGACAAGACCTTGGGACAGCCAACGGCACCATTGAAGACATGAAGGCTGGGGTTGGCACCTTGGAGATCTCAATCAAATCTGGAGAGGCCCACGAGAAGCAGTTGTCGGCGTTCTGGGAACGGGGGTCCCCAGACTTGCCTGCCTGCGGCCTACGGCATGGCTCAAAGGGGGGCCCAGCGCGGCCCATCTTCACCAACACAAACCCAAGACCCTTGCGAGGGGCCAAGCCTCGCGGGGCGGACGACGCGGAGCTTCCTTAGGCACGGCCTCGTCAGGCTGGCTCATGAGGAGGCGGCGAGATCAAGGCGGGGTACCTCACGAGGTGCCCGTGATGCAAGCCATGACGACCGAAGGCGCTAGGCGGGTGCTAGCCCGCGCAGTGTCCTTGTTTCCTCTTTGGTGCAAAGGGGGCAAGCGCAGCCGCGGAGTACCGAGGCACCAGGCAAAGGTTGCCATTTCGGTGCAACGAGACCAAGACCATGAGGACTACGAGACGGAGGTCACCGTGGAGCCCAAGACGGCGTCATCACCAGAGCTTTGCGCAGGCGAAGACTACTTTTGTCAGGATAGCTGATACTAGCTGTCCCCCTTCAAATTAGCCCGCCATTGTTGGCTCCCTTCCCGCTCGATATTTGGGAAGAGGACCAGGGCCTCTATAAATAGGACCAGCCACCCATAGAGCAAATGGGGGTTTTTTCGAGGAAGGAGGCTCTTTAGAGAGAGGTTTCGATCAGAAAGAGAGAGAGAGAAAGGTGACTGAACTCCTCCCAGCAGTTCATCGCCCCAGCCAAGAACAGACCCTTGCGAGGCTGTTCTTCCTTGTATTGTTCATCATCACCAGCCCAAGAGGCAATCCACCACACCACGCACTGGAGTAGGGTGTTACACCACAACGGTGGCCGGAACCAGTATAAACCCTGTGTCTCTTGTGTTGTTCTTTCCGTAGTTTAGATCCTAGCAAGGCGGAGGGGCGCAGGTAGGTAGGAGGCGAAATCTCCGCGCGCACCCCAGTGTTCGAACCTCAAGGGTCTACCGAAACCCGAAATCCAACATTTGGCGCGCTAGGTAGGGGTGCGCTGGGATTCGTCTTCCACCACCCCGTTCTCCTCCGACCATCACGCCCATGTCTGACGCTCGTCGGGCCCGCGCCGAGCGCCGGGCCGCACTCGCTTTCCGCGTCGCCCAGACGGCCCCTGTTGGCGGGCGTCCTCGTCGTTCCCCGTCACCTGCCGTCAACGCCGCCACCGGCCCGACGGGGGACGAGCAGCAAGCATCGTCCCAGCATCCGTCTGTGTGGCAAGACGGCCGCACCGCAACTCCCATGCTCACCCCAGCTGGTTCTTCGTCCAGCGCGCTCCGCGCGCCCATGGAGGCTCGGGCTGCACTCATCGCGGCAAACGAGCTCCTGCGCTACCGTCCCGTCGACGACGTCTACGAAGAATGGCTCGACCGCGTCGCCGAGCTCGTCCGAGCCGTAGGGGGCTCTCCTGCGCCGTCCGTTCCGCTGCACCGCACCCTGCCCCGTGCGGGCGATGAAGCTCCGGCGGCGCCCCGGCCGCCTCCTCCTCAGGACGGCGCCATGGCTCCAAGGCGCATGGCCCCTAGGCGAAACCCGCTCCATCAGGCGCCAGCGCGGCAAGAGCAGAGCTGTCAAGAAGTCCCTCGCCCGCAAGAAGCTGCCCTGGCGCTCCCTGCTCCAGCACGTCCCGACCATGCTCCTGCTCCCGCGTGTCAAGACCCCGCGCTGCTCCCAGCTGCAGCGCGTGGGGACATGCAAGACCAAGCTCCCCGTCATCCAAGGCCTCCCGTGGCCACTGCAGGCTGCCGCGCCTTCACCGCCGGGCTACGCAGCGTCGCATGGCCCGGCAAGTTCAAGCCAGACTTGCCTCCTCGCTACGACGGCACGGCTGACCCTGCGGAGTTCGTCCAGCTCTACGAGCTGGGCATCGAAGCTGCCAACGGAGACGAGAATGTCATGGCGAACTGGTTCCCCATGGCGCTCAAGGACTGGGACCGCACCTGGCTCCTGAACCTGGCTCCAGGCACAATCTCCTCCTGGGACGAGATGCGCACCCGCTTCATCGCCAACTTCCAGGGCACTCGTGACCGGCCACCCGCCGTGAGCGACATGCGCTGCATCAAGCAACAGCCTGGGGAGACCCTGCAGAAGTACATCTAGCGCTTCAACAACGCGTGCCTCAAGATTCCCAAGGTGACTGAGGAGGCCATCATCTCGGCCTTCTCCGACGGCGTGCGCGACGTCAAGATGAAGGAGGAGCTGGCGATGCATGAAGACCTGTGCACTTCCTTGGAGCTGTTCAACCTGGCAACCAAGTGTGCCAGGGCCGAGGAAGGGCGTCTCTCCCTCCTCGAGTTGCATGCCGCAGACCCAGAAGAGAAGAAGCCCAAGGCCAAGGATGTGAAGCGCAAGGGGGCTGCCGTGCTCGCGGTAGAACCAGACACCAAGCGAGGCAGAGATCAGCCCGAACCTTCCAAGGGCAGCCAGTACTGTGTGTACCACGACCTCCACACCCACAACACCAACGAATGTCAAGAGCTCCGAGCCGTGCGAGAAGGAAGGATCGGCCGTCGCCCTGACCGCAGTGACCGGGGCTACGGTCGAGGAGGAGGAAGGAACGCAGGACGCTGGGAAGACCGTGGCCCGCGCCAAGGGTGGCACGATCAACCTTGCGAGGATCGCTGGCAAGACGCGCCTCGCGAGGGAGGCTGGAGAGATCAGCCTCGCGAGGATCGCCCGCAAGGCAACGCAGGCCTCCCACCGTTGCCGCTGCAGCCAAGGAGAAATGAGGACCGCCACCAGGATGAGGGGGCTGGGGGCTTCCAGGAGCCGCGCGCGATCGCCTGCATCCTGGGCAGGGCACAAGCCCCAGCCTCTCAGCACATCTTCAAGCAGTTCGCCCGCGAAGTGAACGCAGTCCTCCCCAGGCTCGAAGCCATGCACCCTCTCAGGTGGTCGGCGTGCGCCATCACGTTCAGCTCAGCAGATCAGCTCAAGTGTGCGGCTACAGCCGGAGTTCTCCTGATGCTTTGCTCCCCGATCGTCAGCAACGTGGTGGTCACCAAGACCCTCATCGATGGCGGGGCAGGGCTCAACATCCTGTCCGTGGAGACATTCAACAACCTCATAGTGCCCTACAGCCAGCTTCAGCCAACCAAGCCTTTCTCCAGTATCACCGACGGCTCCATGGTCCCAATTGGGCAGGTCCGCCTCCCTGTCACCTTCGGGGCACGCGACAACTACCGCACCGAGCTCATCGACTTAGACATCGCTCACATTCGCCTGCCGTACAACGCCATCCTTGGGTACCCAGCGCTGGCCAAGTTCATGGCCGTAACTCACCACGGCTACAATGTCCTCAAGATGCCAGGAAGCGGCGGAGTTATCACGGTGCCCTGTGAAGAGAAGGACGCTGTGTGTTCCCTGGAACGAGCCTTTCAGGACGCGTCACTGGAAGACCCGGATCGTGGAAGCAGGAGGCCTCCCGAGACCGCCCCTAAGAAGAAGAAGACATCATCCGGCCCGACCACTCAGGAGGCAGGCCCCTCTGGGCCCGCACCTGCCCAGGGGAAACCTCCTTCCATCGCATAGGAAAGCGCACCTGGCGCCCTCCTCAGGCAGGGCTCGGGGGCTCTCCCCTGGAGGGCCACCGACCTAGCTAGGGTCACGAGGGAGGCGCTTGGGCACCACATGGAGGCGTGTTTCGAAGCACGTTTCCCTCAAGAAGGAGCAAGGCAAGGAGACCCAGACCCTCAGGAGTTCATCAGCAAAGCCATTCAGGAGCTACAGGAGTCAAGAGTCATGAAAGGCGGCTGCCGCCTACCAGCAGTGGCTCCCCATCCAGGCAAGGATGGTGGGCTGCGCGTCTACATTGACATACCAGAGCTCAACCGAGTCGCCTCTCTGGAGCGCCTCTGGCCCTCGCGAGTGGGGCGCTGCAGAGGCCCACCCCACAGCTACGTTCGCATGCCTTACGGCTTGTCGAATGTGGCTGACACGTACCAGCGCCTCATGAGGGGCATCACGGAGGCACGAGAGGTCAGGCGTTCCGCAGCCCTGACAGGGATGGAGATGGCCCGCGAGGAGCCGCCAGCCCCTCCGGAGCCTCCCGAGGCCCCTGGGCCTGGGGGCTTGTGAGGATCGGCTCCCGCAGCCCACCGAGCCTGCTACACCAACGCTCCTTCATCCTCAACATCATCTGGTGACATCTTTCGAGTTTTATTTCCAGCTGGGAGTCCCCCCCCCAGGGCTGCATTATTCCCAGGCCGCGTGGGTCCAGCCCTGCGGCGTGTATCCCTTTTTTATTCCATGTTGATAGCTTACCTTGTTGGGGGCGCCCCTCGGGCTGCATGATCCCCAAGCCGCTCGGGCCAGGCCCAGCGGCATGTATCCCATTTGCGTTTATTTCCAATTATGCGTTAGACCCACCATGCTTGATTATTTGATGCCGGTCCATGGCACCTCTTCTTCTCCATGCCGACCACTTGCACGTTAAAGGGGGGGTACCTAAGCATCGCGACTCAGGGCTCTTACTGGCTCTCCAGCCCTCACCCTCTGGCCTTGTCCATGGCATCGCGACCTGGCATACCAGCGATGGCTGAGACCAGCTCGAGGGCCAGGACCCGAGGATGTAGAGTGCCGACATCTAACCAAATTTGCAGGGACACATCACAAGATAAGGCACAGTGCCATGCGCAACCCGCCTAGAGGTAGGGCCACGTGAGTCCCGCGCTGGCTCACGGGTGCCCAGATACACCTCGCCAGGCCCTACCGTGCTAGCCACGTGTCAGGGCGGGGCTGTACACGCCCCGGGGGCTCCTCCCGGAGGGGGGCCCCTCCATCGTACCAGTGGAAGCACCATGCTCCGTGCTGGCTGACGACACTGCCGAGGAGCGGCTATGCCCGTACACATACGATAGTGCTATGCTCCGCGCTGGTGATAAACAACTGAGGGTGGCCCCCGGGCCGCACCAACCTCAGGGAGCCCAGAGCTCAGTGTCTAGCCTCATCATAATGCCTCCCCTCAAGAGTGCAGCGCGAGGGGGCTGGGCACAGGGGCTGCGCCTGGGTCACACCCAGACGCACGCCGCCCAGCCAGGTTCCCTCGGGCCTGGTTCGTCGTGCGTCTCTCCCCGAGCGGAGCCAAGGTACGAAGGCTGTTTGAGCGTCAAGGGGGACTCCTGAGCATCGCGACTCAGGAGCCTAACTGGTCACGTAGCCCCTCATTCTGTGGCCCCGTCCTGGTTTCCGGTCGGGACCAACACTGGGTGAGGCACGCGCACGGCCAGGCTCTGCAGACGTAGAACGGTAGATCCACCTGCATCACACCTCCCTACTTGCTGTTCGTGCTCCAAGGGGGACTCCTGAGCATCCCGACTCAGGAGCCTAACTTGTCATGTGGCCCCTCACTCCTTGGCCCCGTCCTGGTTTCCGGTCAGGACCAACGCTGGGTGAGGCATGCGCGGGGCCGGGCTCTGCCGGCGTAGAACAAAAGCAAGTAGGAAGGAAAGGCGCAAATTTCAAGGAATTCAAAAGCAAATATTACAGTCCACACTGTTATCTCAATGCCAAACGCAAGTTTAAACGCCTCCCCGAGGCATGATACATGTGCAGGAATTAAAGGCAGGACAGGAGCCGCGACGGAGTCACTTGTCGGTGGCGGAGCAGCGCGGATTGGGTATGCCTCACGGAGCGGTGGGGTCGGCAGTGCCTTGCTTTGGCTTGGTGCTGAAGGCCCGGAACTTCCCCAGCAGGGCCTCTGCGCGACCCTTCATGGCCTCGGCAGCGGCAGTGGCACGCTCGCTGCTCACTGGCTCCAGCAGGCTGTCGAGGTCGACACCGGGATCGTGAAGGTAGATGTGGGTGAGGACCCGCGTCAGTGCTATAGAAGACAGGACACGCGCCTCGGCCTTGGACGTGGGGCCAAGGCCAAGGGCGACATCTTCAAGAGTGTGAATCAGGAAGGGAAGCAGCTTGGCGGGGCCGTCCTCGGCGCCAGCCAGTGGGCTCTCCAGGCCGCTGTCGTAAAGCGTCCTCAGTGAGGAGCGAGCCCTCGCCTCCATCTCCGTGAAGGCCACGCGGTCTTCGGCAAGAACCAGGGCCTCGTCATCCAGCTTGGCCTTCCTCGCCCCCAACTCCTGCTCCAGCGCGCCTAGGCGGTCGAGGCGTTTCTTCAGCTTGACCTCCCTCTCCTTGAGAGCCGCCTTGCGAGCCTTCACGCCTTCTTCCTGCTCTTGGCGAAGGCGGACCTCGTTCGCGAGCTGGTCCCGCAAATCTTGCAGCTCGCCCTCCAGCGCCTTGCAACGCCCACGGACGTCGACCACCTCCCCCAGGGCTGCGTCACGAGCAGCCTTCGCCTCAAGGACGGCTTGCTTCTCCTCGTCGCATGCCGTCGAGGCCTGGACCAGCGCCGCCCGAATCGAAGCATCGGAGCGAACCCATCCTGAAGCCAGCTCCAAGCGCCTGGCCACCAAGCGGGGGTCGGCACCAAGAAGATCCTGCCGCAGTCAGTCCAGCTCAGCAACGGCACGATCCAGAACGGCAGAAGGAGTCGGAGAGACAGCAGCCGGTGGAGTAGGAGGAGAAGGCGGCAGCGCGGCCGCAGCATCCTGAGGCGGGGTCTGCCGTGCCCCGACAGCGGTAGTGGCGGCGGCAGGCGAGAGCACCTCGGGAGCCACTTGGGCCGTGGGGGCTGAGCTCGCCCCAGCCGGCTCAGCCAGGCCTCACGAGGACGACCGGGCAGGAGAAGCCTGTGCGTCGCGGTCACCCTCCTTCGCAGGCAGAGGCGCTGCCACGGGTGGAACCTCGGGATCCCCCTTCGGCTTCTTTGTTGTGGGCGCCAGCCTATCCAAGAAATGCGGACGTCAAGCCTCAGAAGCAGAGCAAGAAATAAAGATAAGAATCGAATGCTTACAGGTCGTCGCCAGTGAGCTCAAGCGGCCTCCGGCCAAATTTGAAGCCTGAAAGCCGGCTGGAAGGGTCAACCTCGGGAAGCTTGGAGGCGGAAGGTGCATCTGCGGTCCGCCCCGGGGCCGGGGCAGACCCGCGGGAGATCATCCCGGTCCTGTCCTTCTTAGGGATCGGGGGTGAGCTCCTGCCGTCCTGCTCGTCATCATCCTCATCGTCATCGCTCGGAGAGAGGTGGAGAACGCGGGACCCGCGCCGGGGGAGGGGATCCCTCGACTCTCCGTCAGTCGCCTCGGAGTCAGGCCCTTTTCCCCGCTCCCCTCCTTCCTCCTCTTCGCTGGAGTCGTCGGAGGGCACGTCCACCGGTTCCTCGGGAGTTTCCATGGGCACGGGCCCATCCCCGTTGAAGACGGGCATGGACTCCACTACCTGCTCCCAATCGTCGCGGAGGAACAAGGGCGTAGGAGTGCCCGCCAACCTCGCCACATCGCCTCGACCGGAGATTGGAGGATAGCAGCCAGATCTCCGTCGGCTAAGGCCGCGGGGCTCGGACGGGGCCTCCACATCAGAAGTGAGTACTGCCGAAGCGGAGCCAGCTGGTGCTCCAGGAATTCCCTCAGTAGCGACGCACCGGTCAGCTTCGCCGCCGCCATATTGGCCGGCCTCAGATCCGCGTACATCTTCTCCAACATCAGCTTAGCGCGGGGGTCCATGAGCTCCGCTCGACCCCAATTGCTGGAGCTCGTGGGCTGCTCCGTGGGCAAGATCAGCCGAGGGTGGATGCGCCCAGCATCCACCAAGACCCACTTGCTCCTGAAGCCCTCAATCCTTTTCCCGGGGTTCGAAATGGCAATGGCGCCACCGTACGCGACGAAGCTCGCGCACGCGAAAGCAGTACCACGAGAGGTCCGGAGGTAGAAGTAGTGGCGCAGCAAGGCCACTGAGGGTTGCACCCCTACGTGGGCCTCGCAGTAATAGGCGAAGATTGCCAGGAGAAGGACAGAGTTGGGGTCGAGATGTAGGGCTTGTAGCTTATAGTGGCGGAGGACAGAGAAGAAGAACTCGGAGAAGGGAGGCACCAGGCCAGCAGCAATGGCACTTACGAAGAGCGGCTAGAAGGTGCTCCCTTGACCCTCAGGGGTGGCGGAGCCGGCTTTAAACACCTTCGCCCCGTTGATGCCCCGCGCCGTCGCCATCCGGCGCAACCGAGCAAGGCTCGCCTCCGACACGTTCGGAGGGTCCAGGGCAGACGAGTACCAAGCTACGGCCGAGGGCTGACGAGGCGCCATGACTTCCTAGGTCACACGGTCAGAGTGGATCTAGAAATTTTGGAGGAAGGAGAGGCGCAAGAAAGGGGGTCTGAGCAGCAACCGGGGAAAGCAAGAAGCAAAGCCTAGGTGGATGCCGCTCCTTTATCAACTTGCGCGGTTGCTAGGGCGCCCACATCCAACCAACCGCCATGCGGCGCCCAAGGTCGCAGGCTGTTAGGGCCCACGGCGCTTTGCTCTTGCCCTTTCGCCTCCCTGCACGGCCAAGTCCGGGCGCGCCTTGGGCCCGGGGGCTATTGTCGGCGTCCTGGCAACGGGGGTCCCCAGACTTGCCTGCCTGCGGCCTGCGGCATAGCTCAAAGGGGGGCCCAGCGCGGACCATCTTCACCAACACAAACCCAAGACCCTCGCGAGGGGCCAAGCCTCGCAGGGCGGACGACGCAGAGCTTCCTTAGGCACGGCCTCGTCAGGCTGGCTCACGAGGAGCCGGAGAGATCAAGGTGGGGTACCTCACGAGGTGCCCGTGACGCAAGCCATGACGACCGAAGGCGCCAGGCGGGTGCCAGCCTGCGCAGTGTCCTCCTTTCCTCTTTGGTGCAAAGGGGGCAAGTGCAGCCGCGGAGTACCGAGGCACCAGGCAAAGGTTGCCATTTCGGTGCAACGAGACCAAGACCATGATGACTACGAGACGGAGGTCACCGTGGAGTCCAAGACGGCGTCATCACCAGAGTTTTGCGCAGGCGAAGACTACTTTTGTCAGGATAGCTGATACTAGCTGTCCCCCTTCAAATTAGCCCGCCATTGTTGGCTCCCTTCCCGCTTCATATTTGGGAAGAGGACCAGGGCCTCTATAAATAGGACCAGCCACCCACAGAGCAAAGGGGGGTTTTTTCGAGGAAGGAGGCTCTTTAGAGAGAGGTTTCGATCAGAAAGAGAGAGAGAGAAAGGTGACTGAACTCCTCCCAGCAGTTCATCGCCCCAGCCAAGAACAGACCCTTGTGAGGCGGTTCTTCCTTGTATTGTTCATCATCATCAGCCCAAGAGGCAATCCACCACACCATGCAATGGAGTAGGGTGTTACACCACAACGGTGGCCCGAACCAGTATAAACCCTGTGTCTCTTGTGTTGCTCTTTCCGTAGTTTAGATCGTAGCAAGGTGGAGGGGCGCAGGTAGGTAGGAGGTGAAATCTCCGTGCGCACCCCAGTGTTTGAACCTCAAGGGTCTGCCGGAACCCGAAATCCGACAGCAGCTAATGAAGGACCTGGATACCGCAAGGCTCCTTCGGAAAGAGGCAGAGGACAAGCTGGCGAACCACTCTGAGCAGGTCTTTGATTGACATCGCCGAGCGGCTCACTGCCCAAATTGCAGCGATGGGCATGCAAGGGCCAATCTTCTCGGCCAGCAGGCACGAGCCCCCCAGCGTTAAGCTAGGGGTCTTCTTCAACGAGTTGATCGATAAACTGAAGATCCACAAAGGACGAAGGGCTGATCGCTTTGCAAGTGAATCCCGGAAGCTTTCCCGCAACACCCTATTCATGGTCCTGAGCAATATTGCCTACCGCCATCCGAACTTCGACCTTGCCGACGGCTTCAGGAAGCTACTAGGGGACGTTGATGTTTCTGTCGCCGAGGAGAAGCCTGCCCTCTTTTCCGACAAGGTACTTGCCGTCCCCAGGGCCTCTCGAGCTCACCAGGCACGACCTTGAATAATTCTTGTTGTCTTGGATGCCCTGTGTCGTGATAACCGACAAGTATAGGGATCACAACAGTTTTCGAGGGTAGAGTATTGAACCAAAATTTATAGATTCGACACAAGGGGAGCCAAAGAATTTTTGAAGGTATTAGCAGCTGAGTTGTTAATTCAACCACACCTAGAGATTAATTATCTACAACAAAGTGATCAGTAGCAAAGTAGTTTGATAGTTTTGATAATAGTGACAGCAGCAATGGTAACAGTAATAGTGATAGCAGTAATTTGTAGCAAGTGTAATACTGATGATAGTAATAGTAACACAACAAGATCAATAAGGATAAATTCATAGGCATTGGATCGGTGACTTATTGGATGATATTCATCATGTGATAGTTATAACCTAGGGCGATACGGCACTAGGTCCAGTTCATCGATAAAATGTAGGCATGTATTCCGTAAATAGTCATACGTGCTTTATTAAAAGAACTTGCATGCCATCTTTTGTCCTGCCCTCCCGTGGCAACGGGGTCCATATTGGAAACTAAGGGATATTAAGGCCTCCTTTTAATAGAGAATCGAAACAAAGCATTAACATATAGTGAATACATGAACTCCTCAAACTACGGTCATCACCGGGAGTGGGCCCAGTTGTTGTCACTCCGGGTTTGCCGGATCATAACCGTAGTAGGTGACTATAACTTGCAAGATTGGATCTAAAACATGGATATAATGATGAATTCATAAACGGTTCAGATCTGAAATCATGGCACCTGGGCCCAAAGTGACAAGCATTAAGCATGGCAAAGTCATAGCAACATCAATCTAAGAACATAGTGGATACTAGGGATCAAGCCCTAACAAAACTAACTCGATTACATGATGAATCTCATCCAACTCCTCATCGACCAGCGAGCCTGCGAAGGAATTACTCACTCCCGGTGGGGAGCATCATGGAATTAGCAATGGAGATGTCTTGGTGATGACGAAGAACAAAGATCCCCCTCTCCGGAGGCCGAAACGGACTCCGGATCTCCCCCCGAAGAAGAACAGGGATTAGCGGCGGCTCCGTTTCGTGGATCGCGATAATTCTTTCTCCCTGATATTTTCTAGAAATATGTGAATTTATAGTATCATGGGGGTCGTCAGCGGGGGGCGCCAGGAGAGGGGGGCGCGCCCTGGTGGGTTGTACCCACCTAGGGGCCCCTCTCTGGTGGGTCTTGGCTCCAGAAATTCTTATTATTGATATAAAAAATCCTCAAAAAGTTTCGTTCCATTCCGAGAACTTTTATTTCTGTACAAAAACAACACCACGGTAGTTCTACGGAAAACATCATCAGTTCGGGGTTAGTTTCATTCAAATCATGCAAATTAGAGTCCAAAACAAGAGGAAAAGCGTGAGAAAAAGTAGATACGTTGGAGACGTATCAAATCCCCCAAGCTTAAACCTTTGCTTGTCCTCAAGCAATTCAGTTGATAAACTGAAAGTGAGAAAGAAAAACTTTTACGAACTATTTTGCTCTTGTTTGCATAAATAAGCTTAAACAGCACCCAAGTTTTCAGCCAACATTATAACTAACCATGTCGACAATAACTCTTAAAGATTATAATGACTCATATCAATGACATAATCAGCTAGCGAGCAATAATAAGATATCTCAAACGACAACACGTTGTCAAAACAACCATGATATAATATGACAATAATGGTATCTCGCTAGCCCTTTCTGAGACCGCAAAACATAAATGCAGAGCACCTCCAAAGTTCAAGCAGTGACTAAACATTGTAATTCATGGTAGAAAAGATCCAATCATGATGCACCCAACATTAGCTACACACAATGCATAAATCATGACAGCTGTGCTCTATTAAGTTTCTGGCGCTTGTTTTTTTAGAAGGTGATGTCACAACATAAAAGTAAATGGAAAGTCCCTTCGTAGAGGGAAGCAGTGATTTGCAGAGGTGCCAGAGCTCAGTTTTTAAAACAGAGATAAATGAGATTTTTAGACATGCACCCTTCTTATTCACTTCACGACCATTAGTTATCAACATCTTCCATGCTAAGCATACTAGTGGCGGTTCCCAAGCGGTAAAAGTAAAGTTTTTGACTCCATTGGGCGTTTTTGTTTGATTATTTAAGAGATGAACTCTTTTTGTATTTTGCAGTTTGGGACTGGGCATCCCTATTACCGTCCATTTTCTCGTGCGATGGCGATTGAATAAACATTCGACCTGAGAATAACCCGCTTAGCACGGAAGATATTGACCACCTCCTGTCATTCCATGAACGATCCAGGCACACAAAATGGATTTTTAGAAGTTTTTAGAGGCGGCACATGCAAATTTACTTAGGACGGTAGGGTAATACCGCATATAGGTAGGTATGGTGGACTCATATGGAATAACTTTGGGTTTAAGTTTTTTGATGTACAAGCAGAATCCCCACTTAGTACAGGCGAAGGCTAGCAATTTAGATTGAGAAGCAGCCAGCTAGAGAGCAACAACGATCAAAACCATGCATTATGCGTAAGTAACATTGGACACTATCATGAATAGGATATGAACACCATGAACATAAACATTATAGAGGCTATGTTGGTTTTGATTCAACTAAATGCATGAACATGTACCAAGTCAAGCCACTTGAACATTCAGAGGAGGATACCATATCATCATACTACATCACAATCATTTTAACGCTATGTTGCTATCCAAGATAAATCATTATTAACTCCCAGCTACTTATGCATGGCATGAGAAACTATAATCTCTAATTGTCATTGCACACATGTTTAATCATAATGGGCTGAATCATGGGCACTAGATTAAACATATTTACACAGACAAGACAAGTCGAGTTCATACCAGTTTCTCTTTGCCACGGCCAGTTCATCGGACGTCTTCATTATTGCCTTTCACTTGCACGACCGAATGATATGAAAATAACAATAGTGCAAGGGTGCCATGGACTAAGATGGAATCTACAAACATTTTATTCAACTGGAGAAGTCATGGTAAAATGGGCTCTTTATTAGTTCAATAGTTATTTATATGAGAGCCACTCAACATTTTCATCGTGGTCTTCTCCTCGGTACAACTGGAATAAAAGAAAAGAAGTTTAGAGAAACACACTGAAATATTTTTGAAGTTTTTGGTTTTCTTTAGCAAGAAAATAAAAGGGAAAAGCAAAAACGAGAAAAACTATTTACATGGGAAAGCTCCCAACAAGCAAAAGAAGAAAATGGAAATCTTTTTGGATTTTATTTTAGTACTACTACTAAGCATGCATGGAAAGTAAATTAACTACAACTAATTTTTTTGGTTTTTCTAAAGTTTTAACAAACACACAAGAAGAAAGCAAGAAAATAAATCTAAGCATGGATGATACAATGGAAAAGTGTGAGCACTGACAAATGGAATGATATGTGAACATGAATACAATGTCGGTGAGAACATGTACTCCCCAAGCTTAGGCTTTTGGCCTAACTTGGTAGTCGATCAGTAACCTAGAGGGTAGTAGTTGGCGTGGTAGCTCACAGAGGCTCGTGGTTCGGATGCCTCAGCACACCGTGCCGCCACCACTGCTGCGTTATGAGCTCGGGCCTTGCTCTCAAGGACAAAATATCTTTCCTTGCTGTGATAATCAAAGAGAGCATGCAGATGCAAATATGTGTCCACAACATGTGATTGGTTAAACAAAAAATTATAAGTGAAGTTATCAGCCCTTCCCTTGAGAATTTTATGATCTTTCAAGGCATCAAAATCTAAATACCGAGTGGGTAGGATAGGATCAAAGGGCAAAGGTGAGACACCCAGCCCCCACTCTAGGCGTGTTGTATAAATTCCACCATCGAACCAGCCACTTTTAGCATTGTGCTGAAGTCTGCGCGCAACAATCGCTCCAAGGTTATAATTTCTTTCACCAGTGAGAGCGGTGTGAAGGAGGCTCAAGTCTGGCGCACAAAGTATGCTACAGTCTTGCTTGCCTACTACGCATTTCCTGTTAGATAATGCAAAATACTGAATTGCGGAAAAGTGAAGCCAGCGGTAGTAATGGCTGACGCTCCTCTCTCATCATCCACTGTCGGAGTGCGATAAAAATCCTCAAACCCAGCCGGCCTTGGCTCATCCAAGCTCCCATCAGACGGGATCATGCATATTATGTAACAAAACTGAGTAAGTGGTATCTGATGGTTTTCAGCATATAAATTAGAGCTCACATCAGGATGATTATTTCTAGGCAAGAAATTAAAGCTCTGAACAAAGATGTTTGTGAGAATTTGGTGCTGGTCACACTCATCTGCGATGAAGTCGGTGAGGCCGGCATTAGCAATGTATTGCATGAACTCCTCAAGAATTCCAGCCTCCTGCAGGAATGGGGTGTGCGGCCATTCGCACGGCCATACCTCCGCCAACCTTCGGGGGTGGAGATCAGTGTCAGAAGACTCCCCAATAACACCCTTGGAGTTCTTCTTAGATCCAAACTTCCTGAAGATATTCATGTCCGCGTACAATTTTCTAAAAATAAAAATTTTGGAGTGACAAAAATTTGTCAACAGAACTTTGTAAGATCGATAGCAACTACCCATAGGGATACATAGGGGCCATAAGAAGCATTCAAACAACTTAGAACACTAAGAATTCAACATGCAAGCACATATACAACAGCTCCAAAAGTAGCTAATTATTCAAAGTATAATCCACAAAAACAAAAACTAATTGGACAAATCATGGAGTCACATACCAAGCAACAATCCCCCGAAACAGTTTTGGAAATGGAGCTTCGTGCAAAGAGATCGAAATCCGCAGGTTTGAGCTGAAGAACACGAGAGAGAGAGAGCAATGGGAATTTTTTTCTTGAGGTAAGTGATGATGTGGTATGAAGAGGTAAGTGAGGGGGCCCACGTGGGGACCACAACCCACCAGGGCGCGCCCAGGTGGGTTGTGCCCACCTGGTGCACCTCCCTCTGATGTTTATTGGACGAAAAATTCTCCAATATTCAGAAAAAATCATGTTAAATTTTCAGGGCATTCTGAGAACTTTTATTTTTGGGTCATTTTTTATTGCACGAGAAATTCAGAAAACAGGCAAAACATGGCATTTTATTTTATTTAACTAATAAAAACAGAGAATATGCATTTTCCCATTAATAGTGCTTACCAAATTCATCAACTTCATACCGTTCAAAAATGGTCCATTAATAACGTTGATCAAGTCTTATTAACAACCACTTTCGATTAGCATGAAACCGAAGAACTTTCAAAAATCACTAAGTTACCTCAATGGGAATATGCATTTTCCCAACAATAAGCATTTCATATTTCTTTTTGACAATAGGTAGAGGTATGTGAAAACTTCCAATAGTGATTGTCGGAGATTTCTCAATACCATTAATACCATTCACTTGGAATTGTTTCTTCCGAAAGTGCACTGTATGCTCATTGCCATTAATATGAAAAGTGACCTTGCTTTTATTGCAATCAATAATAGCCCCTGCAGTATTCAAGAAGGGTCTACCAAGGATAATCGACATGTTGTCGTCCTCAGGCATCTCAAGTATAACAAAGTCAGTCAAAAGAGTAACATTAGCAACAACAACGAGCACATCCTCACAGATACCGATAGGTATGGTAGTTGATTTGTCAGCCATTTGCAGAGATATTTTAGTTGGTGTGAGTTTATTCAAGTCAGGTCTTTTATACAAAGAGAAAGGCATAACACTAACACCAGCTCCAAATCACACAAGGCAGTTTTCACATAATTCTTTTTGATAGAGCAAGGTATAGTTGGTGTTCCTGGATCTCCAAGTTTTTTGGGTACTCCATCTTTAAAAGTATAATTAGCAAGCATAGTGGAGATTTCAGCTTTCGGTATTTTTCTCTTATTTGTGATGATGTCTTTCATATACTTTGCATAAGGAGGCATTTTCGAGATATCAGTCAAGCGAGTACGCAAAAAGACTGGCCTCAGCATTTCAGCAAAGCGTTCAAATTCTTCATCATCATTCTTTTTAGTTGACTTAGGTGGAAAAGTCATAGGTTTTTGAACCCATGGTTCCCTTTATTTACCATGTTTTCTAGCAATGAAGTCTCTTTTGTCATATCTTTTATTTTTAGCTTGTGGGTTATCAAGATCAACAGGTGGTTCTATCTCAACATCATTATCTAGTTCTTTTTCATTGGTTGGTTGAGAGTCTTCATCAACCTCATCATTATCCTTTTCATTATCATTAGGTGAGTGTTCATTACTAAATTGAGTTTCAACATCAGAGATAGAAACTTCATTTTCATTATCACGAGGTTTTTCTATTTCAGGTTCACTAGAAGTGTGCAAAGTCCTATCATTTTTCTTTTTCTTTTTCTTTCTACAAGGACTAGGTGCACTAGTGTTAGCTCTTTGTGAATCTTGTTCAATTATTTTAGGGTGTCCCTCAAGATAAAGTGGTTCATGAGTCATTTTACCTCCTCTAGTTGCAACTCTAACAGCAAAGCCATGCATATTATGATTCATTTCATCAATCAATTCTCTTTGAGATTTAGCAACTTGTTCTAACTGAGTTTGAACCATAGAAGCATGTTTTACAACACCTCTAACATCATTTGATATTCTAAATAACAAGTCACTCAAGCGAGCAATCATATCATAATTTTATTTCAATTGTTTCATAACATTTGCATTGAAGTGATCTTGTCTCCTAATGTAGTTTTCCAACTCATAAAGGCATTGACTAGGATGCATATTGTGAGGATTATCATTATCATTAAAATTTCATAAGAGAATTTACCTCTACCACCTTAGGCATTGGTGGTGTATTAAGTCCATGTATTTCTTCAACAGGAGGTAAATTTTTAACATCCTCAGCTTTAATACCTTTTTCCTTCATAGATTTCTTTGCCTCTTGCATATCTTCGAGACTGAGATATAATATACCACTCTTCTTCGGAGTGGGTTTAGGCGGTGGTTCAGGAATAGTCCAATCATCATAATTTTTCAATATGTTATTCAGTATTTCTTCATCTTGAGCAATAGTTCATTCCCTGAAAACACAACCAGCACAACTATCTAGGAAGTCCCTAGAAGCGTCGGTTAGTCCATTATAAAAGATATCAAGTATTTCATTTTTCTTAAGAGGATGATCAGGCAAAGCATTAAGTAAGTGGCAAAGCCTCCCCCAAGCTTGTGGGAGACTCTCTTCTTTAGTTTGCACAAAGTTAAATATTTCCTGTAAGGCAGCTTGTTTCATATGAGCAGGAAAATATTTTTCAGAGAAGTAATAAGTCATATCCTGGGGACTACGCACACAACCAAGAGAAAGAGTATTGTACCAAGCTTTAGCATCACCCTTTAATGAGAAAGGAAATAATTTGAGAATAAAGTAATAGCGAGTTTTCTCATCATGAGTAAAAAGGGTGGCTATGTCATTCAACTTAGTAAGATGTGCCACAATAGTTTCAGTTTCATAACCATGGAAAGGGTCAGATTCAGCCAGAGTAATTAGCTCTGGGTCGACAAAGAATTCATAATCCTTATCATCAATAAAGATAGGTGAAGTAGCAAACTTAGAATCACATCTTTGTCTAGCATTCAGAGATTTTTCTTTATACTTGTGTAATAATTTCTCTAGATCATCTCTATCATTGCAAGCAAGAATATCTCTAGTTGCTTTTTCACTCATAACATAACCTTCCGGTACCTTAGGCAATTCATATCTAGGAAGGCTAGTTCTAGCAGGTGTCTCAGGAGATTTAGTTTCAAGCTCATCATCAAATTCAACAACATGATGTTGTATAACTCTAGCAATTTGTTTATCAAGAAATTAACCAAGTGGTACATCATCATTATAAAGCAAGGTACTAGCATCATTCATATTAGAAGTAGCATCATCAATAACTTGTGACATATCAGAATTAATAGCATGTGGTGGTGTTGCAAGTTTATTCATAACAGAAGGTGAATCTAAAGTGGAACTGGATGGCAGTTCCTTACCTCCCCTCGTCCTTGAGGGAAATATCTTAGTCTTTGGATCCTTTAGATTCTTCATAATGATAATATGATAATAATCCCAAGTGAATCAAATAATATATCTATGCTCCCCGGCAATGGCGCCAGAAAAAGGTCTTGATAACCCACAAGTATAGGGGATCGCAATAGTTTTCGAGGGTAGAGTATTCAACCCAAATTTATAGATTCGACACAAGGGGGGCCAAAGAATATTTTAAGGTATTAGCAGCTGAGTTGTCAATTTAAACACACCTGGAGATTAATTATCTGCAGCAAAGTGATCAGTAGCAAAGTAGTTTGATAGTTTTGATAATAGTGACAGCAGCAACGGTAATAGTAATAGTGATAGCGGTAATTGGTAGCAAGTGTAACAGTGATGATAGCAATAGTAACGCAGCAAGGTCAATAAGGATAAATTTGTAGGCATTGGATCGGTGACTTGTTGGATGATATTCATCATGTGTTAGTTATAACCTAGGGCGATACGGCACTAGCTCCAGTTCATCAATATAATGTAGGCATGTATTTCATAAATAGTCATACGTGATTTATTAAAAGAACTTGCATGACATCTTTTCTCCTACCCTCCCGTGGTAGCGGAGTCCATATTGGAAACTAAGGGATATTAAGGCCTCCTTTTAATAGAGAACCGGAACAAAGCATTAACATATAGTGAATACATGAACTCCTCAAACTACGGTCATCACCGGGAGTGGGCCCGGTTGTTGTCACTCCAGGGTTGCCGGATCATAACCGTAGTAGGTGACTATAACTTGCAAGATCGTATCTAAAACATGGATATAATGATGAATTCATAAACAGTTCAGATTTGAAATCATGGCACCCGGGCCCGAAGTGACAAGCATTTAGTATGGCAAAGTCATAGCAACATCTATCTAAGAACATAGTGGATACTAGGGATCAAGCCCTAACAAAACTAACTCGATTACATGATGAATCTCATCCAACTCCTCACCGACCAGCGAGCCTATGAAGGAATTACTCAGTCCCGGTGGGGAGCATCATGGAATTGGCGATGGAGATGGGTTGGTGATGATGAAGAACGAAGATCCCCCTCTCCAGAGCCCCAAACGGACTCCAGATCTGCCCTCCCAAGGAAGAACAGAGCTTGGCGGCGGCTCCGTCTCGTGGATCGCGATAATTCTTTCTCCCTGATTTTTTCTAGAAATATGTGAATTTATAGTACCGGGGGGGGGCAGCGGGGCCACCAGGTGGGTACAACCCACCTAGGCGCGCCAGGAGAGGGGGCATGCCCTGGTGGGTTGTGCCCACCCAGGGGCCCCTCTCTGGTGGGTCTTGCCTTCAGAAATTCTTATTATTGATATAAAAAATCCTTGCAAAGTTTCGTTCCATTCCGAGAACTTTTATTTCTGCACAAAAACAACACCATGGTAGTTCTGCTGAAAACAACGTCAGTCCAGGGTTAGTTTCATTCAAATCATGCAAATTAGAGTCCAAAACAAGAGGAAAAGCGTGAGAAAAAGTAGATATGTTCGAGACGTATCATGTCGGTGCAACAAACCCTATGTCTATTGCCCAGACTGTGTGTAGGCACGGGGACAAGATCAAGGCTCCAACCCAATTTAGAGTACAAGGAACCAAAAACTTCGAAGAACCAACATGCAGATCAAGAGGACCAAGATCAAGCCAGAGAAGCTAGGCACCCACAGGAGAAAAGCCTCCCTTGCCGGGCTGGCAAGCTCGCCAAGGACAGGGCCACCCCCGGAAGAAGAGGTCCAAGGCGTCCTGGCAGGGCCTGCCTGGACTCGCGGAGGCAAAACCACCTCTCCCAACCACTCCACCACGACCGACGTCGTCAATGAGTGTGTTGTCAAGCCGTAAAGTGACTAAGTGGCAGCCATTCGCCACATGGCGGCCTATTTCTATAGGAGATGCCTATGGATGACACACGTCATGCAACGTGTCAAGCAAGCAGGCGTGGAGCTGGCAAGATAGCCCGGCAAGGCTTGCCGGGCGCCAATGACCTGACATTGAGCGGCACATTTAATGTGCCCTGTCAGCCTGCAGAGTTTGGTATGATAGCACGGTTTGTGTCGGAGTAAATAACCATGGGTAACCTAGCCGGCTCCCCCTGGCCCTTCTGAAAAAATTACGAGCCGATTCGGCCCTCAAGAATCCAAGACACAGGGCTGCCTTCCCCTTGCCGGCTGTCTCTAGGCCGGCTATCGGAAGGCGACCCGACTTCAGCCCTCATGAAGAGAAGCCGCGGGAGGGCCAGCTCCGAGAAGCCGGCCGCGAGAAGGCCGACTCCAAGAAGCCGACTCCCATAAAGCGGTCAAGATCGTACCCTCGAAGTCTGCATCCACATAACGGCGATGTGACAGGGCGTGGCTCAGTGAAGCCTGCCACCCCCGAATCCCAGAGCACGCCTGGCACAGTGCCCGTACGGGTGGCCATGGCCCGTCCGGCGTGGCACTGTTGCCACGATGACCCTGATGACAACCACGACAAGCCGCCGGCGCGGCCCACGGGCGGTGGGCCCCTTCGGGCAGAGAGACACCCGAAGGCGGCCAGGCCTCCCCCAGTCGGCCCAAGATGGAGCCGGCTCCCCACAGCCGGCTTGCCACCTCCCTCGAAAAGGACGCCCCATTAAGGAGACAACACGTGGTGGGGCTACAGTAATCGCCAACCGGGCGGCGGCACTGTAGCCACGCCCACTTTGGCGAAGCCCTCGTCACCAAGATTGAGCAACAGTAACCAGCCGCCGACAGGGCCCTGACGGTGGGGCCTGCCTGTCGACCAAGGAGCCGGCAGCCGGCGGGACCCACTAGCCGGCGGGCCCCAGCAGCCGGCGCAGAAGCCGGAGAGCGTAGACACAGACGGCTGGGCCCCACGCCCAGCCGGATTACCATTGTACCCCCGGGGTAGGCCTATATAAATCCCCCGGGGCACCCATGCAAAGGATCGATCCCTGCTAGTCTTAGACACCACAAAGGGAGGAGAAGAGAGCAAGCCGTGCCCTTCTTCCTCCTCTCGCCAAACAGCTCAAGGAGCATCGTGTAGCTACTTGTTCATCTAGTGACCATGCGGAGACCCCGCAGAGCAGCAGTAGGGGTGTTATCTCCACGGAGAGCCCCGAAGCTGGGTAAGATTCGCCGGCGTGCATGTCTTTGCCTCATCCCGTTTCCAGGCACCGGCGACGTCTTAGTGGCTCCCACAATGATAAGCCACCCGTTGGCATATGTCGCACCTACCACCCGACATTTGGCGCCCACCGTGGGGCCAGGTGCACCGTCGTCCGGAGACCTGTTCTGGACGGGAACCCTCTTCCTCCCCCGCGAGCGTAGCCAGCCCGGCACGCCCGATGGCGCTTGCCACGACGCGCTACAAGGCGTCACCCACATCTGTGCGGCAAGCAGCCTCGCCGATCTCCTTGACCAGACCCTCATCTCCGACGAGCTCGCCTCCGACGCGGGCACTGACCACCTCGTCAACCTCCTCGGCCGGCTCCACGTCTCCGGCAAGCCTGCCGTGGACTTGGAGTCGGTTGGCTCCACCGATCCGATGCCTGTCGACTCCGACACAGCCTCACTCGACACTTTCCCCACCGACGTCGCGATCTACAATGACCCGCTTCCCCGGGCCGATGGCTGCAACGCTGTCACCACCGAGGTGATGGTCATCGGCCACGGCGGCGCTTCCGATGAAAGCGCCCACGACGCCCCGCACGCAGTGGTCCACGACTTGTCCATCCCCCTCCCGGCCGATGCCGACACTGAAGCACTGGAAGCTCACCGCCTTGCCCTCCTCGCGGAGGGCCGGAAGTTGGTTTCCATGAGACGCCTTGCTGAGGCCCACCGACGCGAGGCCGACCGTGCCGCCTTTGGCACGCCGCCCCCAGGCGGGCCTAGCCGGGCCGGCGTTGTCAGACAGCGCGGCGCTGTCATCGCCGATATGCTAGGAGTCGACCACCCAGTCTACACTACTCCACTCGAGAACCTGCGCGCCGCCCAGGCGGCCGTAGACGAGCTAGATGGACTAGGGGCCGAAGAACTCCCCCACATGACCCGACGCATCCAGCAGCTGATCGATGCAGCCATGGAGTGGCACGAAGCCGACGCCCGCGCGGAAAGCCCTCCCCCGCACCGAGATCACGGCGCGACGTCCCGGACGCCGACTACGGGTAAAACCCGTGCGTGGCGCGAGAAAGAGCCGGCTGCCAGCCGAAGCCGGACCCGAATCTCCATCGAGCGAGACGCAGAAGGCCACCCCCGGGCCATGGAGTGGCGGGGCAACCCGCCTCCGCCCCGGCACCGTGGAGAGAGATATCCCACCCCGCCGCCTGTCGCGCATCCGACTCTTAGCGGCCGGCTAGGTCGCCACGAAGGTGTCGGCGAGAACGACGCCCGCCATCGGATCGACCGCCTGGCGCGATCCCTGGCGCTGGAAGAAGAAGACGATGACGGCACGCCTTGCTTCGGCCCCCGCATCCGCGACGAACCTTTCCCCAAAGGGTTCTCTCTCCCAAGAGACATGCCCAAGTACAACGGCTCCGTGAAGCCGGAAGATTGGTTGATCGACTACTCCACGGCGGTTAGCATAGCCAACGGCAACAGGCGCGTTGCCGTGAAGTACATGCCCCTCATGCTGCAGGGCACGGCGCGGACCTGGCTCAACAGCCTCAAGCCATACAGCATCAACAGCTGGCTAGACTTCACAGAAGCCTTCGTCCGCAACTTCACCAGCACCTACAAGCGGGCTCCCAAGCCCAGACAGCTCTCCTTGTGCGTACAAGGCCCCGCCGAGTCCACTCGCGACTACCTCACGCATTGGGCCGAGCTCTGCAACTCTTGCGAAGGGGTGCACGAGGTGCAAGCCATAGAATACTTCACTGCCGGGTGCCGAGAAGGCACCCTCCTCAAGCACAAGCTCCTCTGCGACGAGCCGGCTACCCTCGATGAGCTTCTGATCATAGAGGACAAGTACGCACCGCCGACTCCTCGATGAAGACTGAGCTCCGGGTAGACGCGTCCGGAAAGGTACTCAACCCGGCGCCCAAGACGCCGGCAGGGGACTCCGGCCGACGCCCACACCAGAACGACCACAAGCGCAAGGGCCCGGTGCCGCCCTCCACCAGTCGGCAGGTGGCCACAGTCGAAGACGAGCAGCCCGAAGCGCGGCCCGCACCCAAGAAGCAGAGGGGCGGCAAGACGGCTTGGCAGCCGGCCTTCTCCTATGAGCAGACTCTCGACGCCCCGTGCAAGTTCCACAGTGGCGCGAAGCCGTCCAACCACACGACCCGGAACTGTCACTAGCTCACCCGAATCTCTAAAGGCGAAGGGCTCGCACCGCCTCCGCCTGCCGGTCCACCGCCTCCGGCTCCGCAGCCGCCGGCCGCTCGACCCGTAGTCGGAGCCGTGCACGATGAGTTCCCCGACGAGCATGCTGCCTATGTCATCTTTACCAGCCAGCCCAAAGATCGGTGCAGCAAACGCCAAGAGCACCAAGAAGTCAGCATGGTTGCTGCCAACCCCGCCGAGCACATGTACTGGTCAGAAAACCTATCAGCTAGAGCCGGACCGACCACCCAGAGGTGATGCCGTCTCCCGGCTCTTATGCGTTGGTTTTGGATGCCACCCTTGCAACGAATAGAGGCGCTGCCCGTTTCTCCCGCGTGCTGATAGACGGCGGGAGCAGCATCAACATCATGTACCGTGACACCATGGAGAAGCTGAATGTCAAGACAAAGCAACTCATGCCTACTCGGACTGTGTTCCATGGCATCGTACCCGGCCTGTCCTGCGCCCCCATTGGCAAGATCAAGATTGATGTACTTTTTGGGGACAAGGAGCATTTCCGCCGGGAAGCGATCTGGTTTGAAGTGGTGGACCTGGAGAGCCCCTACCATGCATTGCTTGGCCGACCTGCCTTGGCCAGGTTCATGGCAGTTCCCCACTATGCATACCTCAAGATGAAGATACCGAGCACCAAAGGCATCATCACCATAGCCGGCGATTACAAGAAGTCCTCTGAGTGCGCAGGAGCCAGCAGCCGGCTGGCCGAGTCCCTTGTGATTGCCGAAGAAAAGAAGATGTTGGACCGAGTCGTGGCCATGGCCGGCAAGTAGTCGGCCTTGTCCCCCGATCCCAAGGAGCATGATGCTCAAGGATCTTTCCAGCCGGCCAAGGAGACGAAGAAGATACCTCTTGACCCCGAGCACCCAGAGAGGTTTGCCGTCATTGGGGCAAACCTAAACAGCAAATAGGAAGGCGAGCTCGCCGATTTCCTCCGTGAGAATCGGGACATCTTTGCATGGTCCCCCAAGGACATGCCGGGTGTTCCGAAGGAATTCGCCGAGCACAAACTACACGTCCGAGAAGACGCAAAGCCAGTCAAACAACCCCTCCGCCGACTGTCGGAGGAGAAAGAAGGATTGTAGGAGAGGAGATAGCCCGGCTTCTGGCAGTCGGCTTCATTATGGAAGTTTTCTTTCCAGAGTGGCTCGCCAACCCGGTCCTCGTGCTAAAGAAGAACAACAAGTGGCGCATGTGCATAGACTACACGAGCCTCAACAAGGCCTGCCCCAAAGATCCCTTTGCTCTGCCAAGGATTGACCAAGTGATAGACTCCACGGCCGGATGCGAGCTGTTGAGTTTCTTGGATGCTTACTCAGGGTATCACCAGATAAAGTTAGATCCGGCAGACCGCCTGAAGACCGCCTTCATCACGCCATTCGGAGCCTTCTGCTACCTGACTATGACATTCGGCTTGAGAAATGCCGGTGCCACTTTTCAGCGTTGCATGCAGAAGTGCCTCCTCAAGCAGCTCGGCAGAAATGCCCACGTCTACGTAGACGACATTGTGGTGAAGACGGAGAAGCGCGGCACCTTGCTGGAAGACCTCAAGGAAACATTTGAGAACCTACGCCGGTTCCAAATCAAGCTTAACCCCGAGAAATGCGTGTTCGGAGTGCCAGCCGGCCAGCTCCTAGGCTTCCTGGTCTCCGAACGCGGCATCGAATGCAACCCAGTAAAGATCAAGGCCATTGAGAGAATGGCGATTCCCACCAAACTTCGAGACGTCCAGAAGTTTACCGGATGCTTGGCCTCCCTGAACCGCTTCATCAGCCGGCTCGGAGAGAAAGCTCTTCCCCTCTACCGCCTCATGAAGAAGACCAACCACTTCGAGTGGAATGACCAAGCCGACCAAGCTTTTCACGAGCTGAAGAAGATGCTGGCCACGCCGCCTGTCCTGGCGGCGCCGACTGAGAAAGAGCCCATGCTCCTCTACATTGCCGCAACCAGCCGGGTGGTCAGCACCGTCATCGTAGTCCAACGCCCAGAAGAAGGCCGAGCCCAGCCGGTCCAGAGGCCGGTGTACTATTTGAGCGAGGTGCTGTCTACCTCGAAGCAGAACTACCCGCACTACCAGAAGATGTGCTACGGCGTGTACTTCGCCGCCAAGAAGCTGAAGCCCTACTTCCAAGAGCATCCCATCACGGTTGTATGCACCGCCCCGCTGGCCGAGATCATAGGCAGCCGGGATGCATCCGGCCGGGTGGCGAAATGGGCCATCGAGCTGGCCCCCTACACGATCTTCTACCAGCCTCGCACCGCCATCAAGTCCCAAGCATTGGCCGACTTCCTCGTCGACTGGGCCGAGACCCAGTACCTACCGCCAGCTCCCGACTCCACTCATTGGCGCATGCACTTCGATGGGTCCAAGATGCGCACCGGCTTGGGAGCCGGCGTCATCCTCACCTCTCCCAAAGGCGACAAGCTCAGATACACGCTGCAAATTCACTTTGCCGCCTCCAACAACGTGGCCGAGTACGAGGCGCTCATACACGGGCTCCGGCTTGCCAAAGAACTCGGCATTCGCCGGATCCTATGTTATGGCGACTCGGACTTGGTGGTCCAGCAATCATCCGGCGACTGGGATGCCAAGGACGCAAATATGGCAAGCTACCGCTTCCTCGTTCAGCAGATCAGTGGGTATTTTGAAGGATGCGAGTTCCTCCACGTACCACGAGCCGACAACGAGCCAGCTGATGCCCTGGCTCGAATAGGCTCCACTCGGCAAGCAATACCAACCGGTGTCTCTCTACAACGCCTCCTCAAGCCGTCTATCAAGCCGTCTCCAGAGTCCGATTCCATCTTCGTGCCGCCTGACCCCGACGCAGCCGGCTCGAAGAACCAAGCAGGTGACCTGGGGACTTCGATAGTCGGCCAGGGGGTATCAGCAGGCGGCTCGGGGACTTCCGTAGTTACGCCCGACCCGGGGACTGCCTCACCCGGCTCGGGGACTGCGGTAGTCGGCCCGGAGACTACACCAACACAACAGGCGGCGGCCGACTCCAGCATTTCACCGCCCAGCCCGCCCGCCCTGGTCGCAGTAGCCGTTTTGGCAATAGAAGAAGTCGCAGCTCCATCATGGGCTCAATCCATCCTCAACTTCCTAATAAACCAAGATCTGCCGGCTGACGAAGTAGAGGCAAGACAAGTCCAACGCCGAGCCGGAGCATACACAATCGTCAACAGAGAACTCGTCAAGCGCAGTGTCACTGGAGTCCTCCAGCGATGCGTCGAGCAAGAGAAGGGCATTGCAATCCTCAGAGACATCCACCAAGGAGAATGCGGCCACCATGCGGCCTCAAGATCACTCGTCGCCAAAGCCTTCCGCCATGGTTTGTTTTGGCCGACTGCTTTGGATGATGCCAAGGAGTTAGTTAAACATTGCAAAGGGTGCCAACTCTTTAGCTCCAAGCAACACATGCCGGCTTCAGCACTCAAGACCATTCCCCTCACTTGGCCCTCCGCCGTTTGGGGACTGGACATGGTGGGCCCATTCAAGACGGTGCGCGGCGGCATGACACATCTGCTTGTCGCCATGGACAAATTCACCAAATGGATTGAGGCAAAGCCGATCAAGAAGCTGAATGGACCGACTGTCGTGACATTTATCGCAGATATAGCAACCCGGTACGGCGTGCCACATAGCATCATCACCGACAATGGCATCAATTTCACCAAGGGAGCCTTAGCACGTTTCTGCGCGACGCAAGGCATCCGGTTGGACCTAGCGTCTGTTGCCCACCCGCAGTCAAACGACCAGGTAGAGCGAGCCAACGGCCTTATCCTTTCCGGCATCAAGCCCCGACTGATCGTACCACTGGAGCGTTCTGCCGGCTGTTGGCTCGATGAGCTGTCGGCTGTCCTCTGGAGTCTGCGCACTACACCAAACAAGTCAACCGACTTCACTCCTTTCTTCCTCGTATATGGTGCCAAGGCGGTCATCCCAACTGACATCGAGTTTGACTCGCCTCGGTTAACCATGTACACGGAAGCCGAGGCCAAGGAAGCATGAGAAGACAGCGTCGACCTGCTGGAAGAAGGCCGGCTGTTAGCCCTCAGCCGGTCCGCCATCTATCAGCAGGGCCTGTGCCGCTACCACAGCCGGAAGGTCAAGCCAAGATCCTTCCAAGAGGGCGATCTTGTGCTTCGGCTGATCCAGCGAACAGCCGGCCAGCACAAGCTCTCGGCCCCTTGGGAGGGCCCCTTCGTCATCAGCAGAGCCTTAGGCAACGACTCCTACTACCTGATCGACGCGCAGAAGCCGAAGGCACGAAAGAGAGACAACTCCGGCAAGGAGTCGGAACGACCATGGAACGCCAACCTCCTCCGAAGGTTTTACAGTTGAAATGCAGTATGTATCACGCTAACTTTTGTACTAAGTACGAGACAATAGGCCCCCCGAGGAGAGCTCGGGGACTGCCATCTTTTATCTATGAATGAAAAGTATCATGCTTATGACCTTGTCATTACATTCACTTTTTCCGTCCGGCACCGGGTTCGACTAGTCGGCCCGGGGACTGGCCGCCTGGAGTTATATTAGAAGTCCTACCCGCAGTCAGACAAGTAGTGTGCCGGCTCCCAAGCCTTCTCTTGCCAAAAGTCGCAGTTCGAAGAACCGGCTGTCCGGCTGGCAAGAGTTAAAGGCAGGAACGGGTGCCCACACGAAAAACGGCTAGGGACTAACGGACTAATATAACAAAAGCTGGTTTTTCTCCCACCGCCGACCGACTACCAGAGTAGCCGGCCGGCCGGCTTCCATTCACCTCGCTCCAATCTAAGAAAGCTCGAGTACTTGCCTTCCCAGAAGGGGAAGGCGGCAAAGGAAACAGCCTAAGGATAAAAAGCATACATGAATGGAAACCAAACACGCACAATAATATTTACATAAAAGACCTTCAAAAGGCCAGCATTCAACATAGTTCGAATACACCCCCAGTGGGTGGAACTGCGCAAGTTTAATAAAGTTGTTCAAAAGGCAACAAGCAGGAAAAAACAAGGACGGCAGACTAAGCCAAGGGAGCGACTGGCGAGTCGGGCAGGTCGGTGGAGACGGCAGTGCCGGCTGGAGGAGTGGCCGGCTGGCGAACCTCGGCATGATCACCGCCTCCCGCAGAGGGCGCGCTAGCACGCGCCTTGTTGCCGGAGGCACGATCAGGCTGAGGCTGGCTGCCCGCTTCACTAGTCGGCTCAACGTCTTCGCCTTCCTCTCCTTCGTCGTCTTCGCCTTCATCACTGGAGGCGATCTCCTCTGCCGAGTCTTCACCCGCTGCCGGGTCCAGCCCGAACCACTCCTCCGGCTGGGCAACACCGTCGTCATTAATCTCAGGAGCGAAGACGCTGATGTCAGTACACTCGGCGATCGTCGAAGCGCGCTGAGCGATAGCCGGCCGCACCTCCTCCAACTCTTCGTCGGCCTCCAGCCACCAGGTGCGCAGCTGGTCCAGGTTCAGCACCGGATACCAGGCTCGGACGAACTCCAGCGCCCGCCCAGCTCCAAGCCGGGCTGCCGACGCCTTCCAGGCCTCGAAGCGGCCAACCGCCACCTCCAGCCAGTCGGCAGTCTGACTCGGGGTGCGGGGAATCGTCTCGCTTGGCCAGAGGGCGGCCAACACCTGCGCCCCGGCGCGCTGGAGGCGGCGGAGCATACGGTGAGCCGGCTGCAGCCGGGCTTGGACCACCAAGAGCTGCTCCTCAAGCGTCCGGCTCGTGTCCGGCGCGATTTCAGCCCCCGCCTCCCGGCGTGCCTCGCGATGGGCCTCGATGGATTTGGTGGCAAAGACGGAGTAGCCGGGAAAGTAGTCTGCACAGAGAACAAAAAGTAGCACAAGTCAGAACACAAATCAGGGATCAAGGGGCAAGCAGGGAGTGAAGAAGGCGGCTTACCGTCGATCAGATCTTCGATACGACTGAAGCCCTCGCTCAGCGCCTGCTTCGCTTCAGCCCAGCCCGCTGCTTCGGTCTCGAACTCGGCCTTCAGGGCGTCCTCGTTGTCCTGCGCCTTCTTCAGGGCCGCCTTGTGGCTCTCCTCCTGGTCGGCCAACTTCTTGGCCAGGCGGTCACGCTCCAGGACCAAGGCGCTGTACTCGGCTTCCTTGGCGCGAAGGGCGGCTTGGGCCCCGCTGAGCTGCTCCCTCAAGTCGGCATTGGCTCCTGCAAGCATGAAGACAAAGGAAAAATTAATAAGGTGAAGTCGTCAAGGAAGATCCGACCCGGCTGCTCAGCAGTCGGCCCGAATCTCGGGGACTACACCCAGTGGGTGCGCTGACGTGCCCCCACAGGAGATGAACGAGACAAACACGCACTCCGGCTGCTGGTCAGGTCCTCGGTTCTCCGGCCCAGCTCCTGAGCCTGGGAGTTGAAGGCGGCTGCACGGAGGTTATGATACTCCTGGAAGATTATACAGGAGGCAAGGATAAGTTAAGTTGTCAGAACCTAGTAAGTTCCAAGCCGCCTGCGCAGCAGCCGGCTCGGAACTCGGGGACTACACACGGAAGAAATCAAAAGAGCAAAATAACCAAGGCCAGAAGACTCACCCGGATGACGGCCCGCGTCGAGAGAAACTCCTGGGTGTATCGCTGCAGCGAGGCGGCCTGAGCCTGAAGCCGGTTCCGGACCTCCTGGGCCGCCGCGTTCAGCTCGCCCGTCCCCCCGCTGGGAGTCCACTCGGACGTGCTGACGCTGGCCGCCTCCAGGGCCTCCGCCGTCTGGCTGGCGCCCGCTGCTCGGTGCGGTTCCGGCGCGGAGGCGCCACCCCCTGCGCGCCGGCGCAATGCCGGCTGCACCTCGAGGCCGGCCCCTGCCTCCGGCTCGCCCCTGGACGGCTGCTCTGGCGCCGCAGCTGATTGGCCGCTTTGGCCCACTCCAGTCGGCGCCGTCTGCGACGCCCCCTCCACAAAGATCACGGGGTCCTCCCGCCTCTCCATCACCGGCGGGCCTTGGTCGACCTCCTCCGACGGGGGCACGGGAACGTCGGGGGCCACGGTGCAGAGGGGAATAACGAGCAGCGGAGGCCGGTTGTGCGAGGCCTCCGCCTCCGTCTCCGCGGCTGCCGCCTTCGCCCGGGCCTTGGCCGCCACGTCGGCCTGCTCCTTCGTCGCCTGGGCTGTCCTTCGCTCCGCTGCCTCCCGCTCCTCCCGCGCGTTCCGCTCCGTGGCCTCCTTAAGGTCGGCACGGGGATCCATGCGGCGGGAGCTTGAGGACCCTCCAGTCGGCCCGACTACGGAGCCGCCAGGACCTCGCTTGAGAGAAAGCGGCGATCTGTCCGGCAAGAAAAGAAAGGTTTAGAAGAGTTTCGGACGAAGAAGACAAAAAATATATATGCAAGACATTCGACGACTTACGCAGAGATCGCCTGTGGCTGCTTCACCGCCTTGCGGATGCGGGCCGCCTTCGCGGCCACCTCATCCCGCTTGGTCGCCGCCGTGGAGGCCTTGGATTTTTTCGGCCGGCTGCCGAAGAAGGTCGATGCGGCCCGGCGCTTCTGCGCGCTGCCACGGGCAGCTGGCACGACAGACGAGCCCGCGCCTTGATGATCGGGCGCCGGCTGGCGGTGCGGGGCGACTTCCACCTCGTCGTCATCCGGCCAGTCCTCGAAGCTGGCCCCAAGTCCTGCGCCTCCGGCCTCATCGCCTTCCCCCACGATGGCGTCTTCCATGGCGGCCGCTCCCAGGTCCGGATCGTCGGCGTCGTCCACCATGCGGTCGGGGAGGAGCTGGCGCTCTACCCCCGCGGCCCCAACTGTCGGCAGGAGAAGAGGGTTCTGCAAAAGGCAAACCAATTGATCAAGAGTCGGCTATCATGAGGCCGGCTACAAAAAAGGAAGAAAAGAAGAAAGAACTTACGGCAGGCGGAGGGTTGGCGCGGGAATACGGCTCCTTGCCGTATCGCCAATCCTCGGCGAGCTTGCAGTTGGAGATATAATTCACCATCTAAGACACCTCTGCGTGAGGCATCTCCCTGGTGCTCAGTCGGCATCGGTCGAAGCGGCCGCTCATTTGGCAGATCATGTGAGGCCGGCCTTGGAGCGGAAGAACCCGGCGCTCCCTGAAGGCGGCCACCAAGTCGGCTCCGGTCAGGCCCTCCGACTGGATCATCACCCGAAGCCGGGAGACGGCTGTGTTCCCGGCATGACAGCGACCTGGCCCGGTAGCTCCACGAAGGCTGCCTCCCAGCCGGCGGGCCGGCTACGTAAGCCGGCAGGTTGACGTAGTCGCCTTGCTAGGCGACGTTCTTCACATAGAAATAAGACTTCTGTCAGAGCTTCACCGACTGGATCAGTGGAATGGACGAGAACGGATTGTTCTCGCTCACCCGCCTCATGGCAATGAAGGCTCCGCAGGGGGCGGGCACGCCCGCGACGATGGTGCCGAGCTTGCTTTGGAAGAACTCCCCCCAGAGCTCGAGCGTGGGGAGAACTGCAAGAAAACCCTCGCACAGGGTGACGAAGGCCGACAGCAGCATCACTGCGTTGGGCGTGAGGTGATGCGGCTGGAGGTGGTAGAACTCGAGGAAGGCTCGAAGGAATCCGCTCGCCGGGAGGCCGAAGCCGCGCAGGCAGTGCGAGCGGAAGATCACCCGCTCGCCCTCCTCCGATGCCGGCGAAATCTCCCTCGCTGGCGCTTGACGAACCCGCACAAGGTTCTCGCCGGGCAGACGCCGCGTCCGGCAGAGGAACTCGACATGGTCCTCGTGGACGTTGGAGCCATCCCATGAGCTCGACAATGCCATGGAAGCAATGCGGCAGGGAGCAAGACGAAGCGACGGTGAAACGGCGCGACAAAGGGTTGCTGCGGCGGGGAGCAAGACGAAGCGACAGCGGAACAGCGCTGCGAAGAGTTGCTGCGGCGAAGAGAAGAAGAAGGAGGGCGAGAAGGGGTGGAGTGAGGGAGAGCGCGCGAGCCTCTGCCGCTCCCCCTCCTCCTACTACTTATAGACCGTGCGGCGGAGCCGAGGAGGCGCGGCGTGGGGGAACGTGGGGATCAACTGCGCCCACTCCCCCACGTCCCGCGATTATTGTGCCTTGATGGCAGAATAAAACCGCCGCGGGAAGGCGAGCGGTCCATGTGGGCCGCAGAAGATCCGCGCTCGGACCGAGGCCCGCAAGTGGCGGGCCTGGGCCTGTGGCGGCGTCCCGTCGCGCACGTGCGTTGGCAGGACTTCCTCGCCATGTGGCCCATGGAATGGCACGGGGTCAGCTCGCAGGGCGACCCACGTTCCCGCCTACAAGAAACGGAGCTTTCTGAAGACGGCGCGCACAAGCAAAGCCGGCCCCTCGGGATAGGAAGCTGACCTAGCTTCTCGTCCTTTTGTCAGCCTCGAAGCTCGATCAACTTCGGGGACTACTGTCGGAGTAAATAACCATGGGTAGCCTAGCTGGCTCCCCCTGGCCCTTCTGAAAAAATTACGAGCCGATTCGGCCCTCAAGAATCCAAGACACAGGGCCGCCTTCCCCTTGCCGGCTGTCTCCAGGCCGGCTATCGGAAGGCGACCCGACTTCAGCCCTCATGAAGAGAAGCCGCGGGAGGGCCAGCTCCGAGAAGCCGGCCGCGAGAAGGCCGACTCCAAGAAGCCGGCTCCCATAAAGCGGTCAAGATCGTACCCTCGAAGTCTGCATCCACATAACGGCGATGTGACAGGGCGTGGCTACAGTGAAGCCTGCCACCCCCAAATCCCGGAGCATGCGTGGCACAGTGCGCCGTACGGGTGGCCATGGCCCGTCCGGCGCGGCACTGTTGCCACGATGACCCTGATGACAACCACGACGGGCCACCGGCGCAGCCCACGGGTGGTGGGCCCCTTCGGGCAGAGAGACACCCGAAGGCGGCCAGGCCTCCCCCAGTCGGCCCAAGATGGAGCCGGCTCCCCACAGCCTGCTTGCCACCTCCCTCGAAAAGGACGCCCCATTAAGGACACAAGACGCGGTGGGGCTATAGTGATCGCCCACTGGGCGGCGGCACTGTAGCCACGCCCACTTCGGCGAAGCCCTCGTCACCAAGATTGAGCAATAGTAACCAGCCGCTGACAGGGCCCTGACGGTGGGGCCTGCCTGTCGACCAAGGAGCCGGCAGCCGGTGGGACCCACTAGCCGGCGGGCCCCACCAGCCGGTGCAGAAGCCGGAGAGCGTAGACACAGACGGCTGGGCCCCGCGCCCAGCCGGATTACCATTGTACCCCCGGGGGGTAGGCCTATATAAACCCCCCGGGGCATCCATGCAAAGGGAGATCAATCCCTGCTAGTCTTAGACACCACATAGGGAGGAGAAGAGAGTAAGCCGTGCCCTTCTTCCTCCTCTCGCCAAACAGCTCAAGGAGCACCGTGTAGCTACTTGTTCATCTAGTGACCATGCGGAGACCCCGCAGAGCAGTAGTAGGGGTGTTATCTCCACGGAGATCCCCGAAGCTGGGTAAGATTCACCGGCGTGCATGTCTTCGCCTCATCCCATTTCCAGGCACCTGCAACGTCTTACTGGCTCCCACAATGATAAGCCACCCGTTGGCATATGTCGCACCTACCACCCGACAGTTTGCTATCTTATCAGTGCAAAATGATTTTGCCATTGTGGTAACCCCTTGTCTATAAAAGTAGGCCCATGGCAACCGTAGAAAGGGTTAGAATGTTGGACAACTCGCACCCCATATGCGCGTAGCCACTGCCGCCCCTACCGGGAAAGTGTACAACACTCCACCACCTGTCTTCCACCATCAATCCACCAAAGCAGGAGTAGGGTTTTACGCCTCACAATAGCCCGAGCCTGGGTAAAATTGCATGTGTGATCTCCGCCGCGCTGCCCCACACCGGTCTGCTCTTTGTGCAACACGACCTCCCCCTGCCGAACCAGCAAGGGGCCCTTCTTTCCCCATAGGTGGCCGTGGTTTCCTGTGAAATCTTTGGCGCGCTAGGTAGGGGGAATGCTTGCGCGAACCTGAAGGTGTGTATAGCGCATCATCTTCATCACCGTCTTCGCCTTTGATAGCGCCATCGACCATGGCGCCCACGAATAAAGCCAGTGCCTTGGCTCATCCATCCACCTCGAGGGCTCCGTCGCTCGCAGCCTCTAATGCTGAGGGGGATGTGGAAGCAAGCGAGGACGTGGACGCTACTGGGGATGTGGTCGGAGTAGGCGGCACCGTCACCACTTCCCCCGTGGCCGACCCAGGAGTGGTAGACGTCGGAGGAGAGCAGCACCAGTAATGCCTCGGCGGCCATGCTCCACAAGGTACAGGTGAGGGGGTTACTCCGTCCACTCCCCCTCCTCCCACCGACGGGCACAACCGCAGCAATGGCGCTCGGTCCAGGGTGAATCACCGCCCACCGGCTGCACCCACCATGGGAGCGACCGCAGTGCGCGTGCCTCCCCCGGGACGGGTCGGCCAAGTTGATGCACCCGACGGAGCTGCTGGCCTTCGAGCGCCTTCACCGCACCGCCATGCTATCCAGGTAGCCTCTCCACAACAGTGGGGGCGCGGTGCTACCGCCGCTGGCACCGTCAGGAGCCGAGCGACGGTGCGATCTACTTCATCATCACTCATGCCAAGCACAGCCTCGGAGGCCATGGCGCGGGCCCAGCTGCTGCTGAGGTTACCACCAGCGACCGAGCAGATGGACGAATGGCGTGCCACCATCCAAAGTCTGCTCGGTTATGCCGAAGCTGGGGGCTCACGGAGAGTTGGCCCGCCACGGCCTCCCCGAGCAACGACAAAGGCTCTGGTCTCATGGAAGGGGCCACCCCCATGGTGCAGTCCCCACCACGGCAGCCAGCGTGAGCGCAGCTGAACCAAGATCCTGATGACGTCTCGATGGCCTGTTCTGACCCTTGAGCATGTCCAGGCTGACTGCAAGCCCCGGAGGATAGGCGGAGGGGAGATATGCGTATCGTCGTTGAGCAACGCTGCGGCGACCCTCGCCGGACTGATGGGTGCGACAGCCCCGACATCAACGAGCCTGCGCTCGATACTGGCGGGTGCCTACCTATCGAGGTTGGGTGCCCTGCATTTACTCGTGAGTTGTGGCAAGTTCGTTGGTCGTCCGTTCGCACATTCAAGCCAGAGATACCTAAGAAGTACGATGGGAGGCCGAACCCAGAAGAGTTCCTAAGCATCTACACCATCACTGTTTAGGCTACCAGGGGAAGAGATGAGAAGGTGTTCGCCAACTACTTCCCTTTGGCTCTCAAGTCCAATGTGAGGTCTTGGCTGATGCACCTGCCAGAGAACTCCATTTCACCGTGGGCTGACCTGTGCCATGAATTAATTGGCGCCTTCACCGGTGTCCATCAAGAGCCAGGCTGACCCAGCGACCTGTAGCTTCTCCAACAGAAGGAAGGAGAAACCCTCCGTCAGTATTTATAGAGATTCAGCAAAGTACATAGGAACATCCCAAATATCCATCCAACAGCTGTGATAGCTGCCTTCCAGTCCAATGTGCACAACCGCCGGATTCGTTCCAAGATGAATGTGCAGTTTCCCAAGACTGTGAAGGAGGTCTACACCTTGGTGGATAAGTGTGCTCAGATGGAGGAGGGAAGGAAGTTGTCCGGAGAGGAAGATTACACCAATGTTGATTCAGAGGAGGATGATGAATCAACCAGTCAGAAGAAGAGCAAGAAGCGCAGTAAGAAGCGGAAGGATAAGGTAGTGATGACTGCTGAAGGATTGAGTACACCTAATATCGGCAAGAAGGCCAAAGCTGAGGCCGCCGGCAAGGAAGCTGTTGTGTGCACTGACTGTCGGGAGGCCGCGGCTACCGCGAAAGCTGGGAAAGGTGATGGGCTGTACTGCAAGATTCATTGGACCAAAGTCCACGGCCTTCAAGAGTGCTATCAGGTTGAGCAGCTCGTCAAGAGATAGAGAGCAGAGTATGAGAAGCATGACAAGGAAAGGGTCAGAATGTTACTGGCGGTAAGGGTTGGGGCGATGAAGTAAATCGCCCCAGCAAACCCATTCGGAACCAAGGAAAACCCGCCAGAGGTCGAGAGAAGGAAGTTTGTGATGATGAGAGTGATGGGGGAATGAAGAGGAAACCAGTGAGCAGGAGTTTCAAAAGGCCATTGATGCCCTGTGCATTGACGGCGGTGCATCTTTGCACACCCCTCACTGCCAGCTCAAGCGGTGGGCACGGGAATTCAATGTCGTGGAACTAGCGCCAGAGGCCCGGAAACCGCTCAAATGGTCGTGCATTCCCATCATCTTTGACCAATAGGATTATCCTAGCCGTAACACTATGGTAGGGTGTTTGCGGTTGTTGGTCTCTCCAACAATTCACAACCTCAAGGTCACAAAGATGTTGGTGGATGGCGGGGTTGGATTGAATTTGATCTCCCCGGCAGTCATCAAAAGACTTCAGATAGCAGAACAAGAGCTAGAAGTTACTGGCACGTTTCAAGGAGTTAATCCCAACAGGAGTCATCCTAAGGGAAAGATCACGTTGTCGGTGACATTTGGGGGAGAGATGAACTACCGAACTGAGAAGATTGTGTTTGATGTGGTCGACCTCCCCCTGCCATATAATGGGATCCTTGGACGCCTAGCCCCGGCTAAATTCATGGTGGCATCCCACTATGCCTATAACACCTTGAAGATGCCTGGGACAATGGGAGTCCTTACCATCCCATCAGATGAGAAGGATGCAATCATTTGCATGGACAAGATGTACCGGGCGCAGTCATGGCAGAGGCAGCGGCAGCAGTAGTTCCCGCCAAGGAGAATAGAGGAAAGAAGAAAGGTAGCAGGGATGCTGGGAAGGAATCCGGGAAGCGTACCTCTTCGGAGTGCGCCACGCCTATTGATAACTTGCCGGAGAGCTCCAACAACTAGAGATCCAAGGTCGCTGCACCCCATGTGAAGAAGGTCTCGGCAGGGCTGGCTGGCGTTGATGGTACTTTCACAATTAGCGCCACCCTCGATGACAAATAGAAAAGCGCGCTCGTTGCCTTCCAGCGAGCGAATGTCGATGTGTTTGCCTGGCAACCATCTGACATCCCCGGTGTTCCCAGGGAGGTAATCGAGCACCGCCTTGTTGTTTGCCCAGATGCCTGACCTGTCAAGCAGAAAGTATGAAAGCAGGCCTTGGAGAGGCAACAGTTCATTGCAGAAGAGATCAAGAAACTTGAAGCAGCTGGTTTGGTCAGAGGAGTGTTGCATCCCACGTGGTTGGCAAATCCAGTGGTAGTCCAGAAGGCTAACGGGAAGTGGAGGCTTTGCATAGATTTCACATATCTCAACAAAGCTTGCCCGAAAGACATGTTCCCCTTGCCGCATATCGATCAGATTGTGGATTCCATTTTAGGCTGCAATTTGGTCTCCTTTTTGGATGCATATTCTGGGTATCACCAGATCTTCATGTCCAAGGAAGATGAAGAGAAGACGTCGTTCATCACTCCATGTGGTATGTATTGTTTTGTCTGCATGCCATTCAGATTAAAGAGTGTTGGGTCCACTTTTGCAAGGGCAGTTCAGATTGGTTTTGAGCCACAGCTGCACAAAAACATTGAAGCGTATATGGATGATATTGTGGTCAAGACCAAGGATAGAGCCACCCTTATTCAGGATTTGGAGGAGACGTTTGCTAGTCTATGAAAGATCAACTTGAAGCTCAACCCGGAGAAGTGTGTGTTTGGTGTTCCCTCCGGCAAGCTGCTTGGGTTCTTTGTGTCCCATCGGGGGATCGAAGCCAAGCCTGACAATATTAAAGCTACCGAGCAGATCCAAGCACCAAGGACAGTGAAGGATGTGAGGCGTCTGACGGGATGTGTTGCCGCACTAAGCAGATTCATCTCCAAGTCTGTCGAGCGCGCCCTTTGTTCTTCAAAATTTTGAAGAAGGCAGGGCCCATGAAGTGGACTCTAGAAGCAGATGTAGCTTTACAAGAGTTGAAGGCCTACTTGTCCTCTGTGCCCACCTTGGTTGCTCCTAAACCACAAGATCCATTGCTTCTATACTTAGCGGCAACCAACCAAGTGGTTAGTGCATCCTTGGTGGCACAGCGAGAAGTGGACAAAGTAGAGAGTGAGCAAGGACCGACAGAGTTAGAAAAGGATCAGGATAGAAATGAGCACGGTAGCAAGAGCAACCCCAAGAGAGCGGCAAGGAAGAAAGTGGTGCAGCGCCCAATGTACTTCATCAGCTCCTTGTTACAGGGGGCTAGATTGAGGTACTCTGGCGTGCAAAAGTTGATCTTTGGCCTCGTCATGGCCTCAAGGAAACTGCGCCACTACTTCCAAGCCCATGAGATCACGGTTGTCACTCGTTTCCCGTTGCAAAGGATACTCTGAAACCCTGAGGCTACTGGGAGAATAGTGGAGTGGGCTTTGGAGTTATCCAGTTTTGGTTTGAAGTTTGGGAGCACATCAACAATTCAGAGCAGGGCATTTCCAGAGTTTATTACAGAATGGACGCTGTCGGATTCTGGGCTCCGCGGACCCTAGAGAGGTTCGAACACTGGGGTGCGTATGAAGAACTCCTTCTTCCCAACCTGCTGGCCCGATGATTCCACAGCCTAGCTCGACAAACACAAGGGATAAGAGACATAGAAGTTTATCCTGGTTCGGGCCACCTTGAGGTGTAATACCCTACTCCAGCTTTGTGGTGGATTGCCTCGAGGGGTTGAGGATGAACTGGTGCAGTGGTTGATGAAGGAAATATGCCCTAGAGGCAATAATAAAGTTATTATTTATTTCCTTATAATCATGATAAATGTTTATTATTCATGCTAGAATTGTATTTACCGGAAACATAATACATGTGTGAATACATAGACAAACAGAGTGTCACTAGTATGCCTCTACTTGACTAGCTCGTTAATCAAAGATGGTTATGTTTCCTAACCATAAACAATGAGTTGTTATTTGATTAACGAGGTCACATCATTAGTAGAATGATCTGATTGACATGACCCATTCCATTAGCTTAGCACCCGATCGTTTAGTATGTTGCTATTGCTTTCTTCATGACTTATACATGTTCCTATGACTATGAGATTATGCAACTCCCGTTTACCGGAGGAACACTTTGGGTACTACCAAACGTCACAACGTAACTGGGTGATTATAAAGGAGTACTACAGGTGTCTCCAATGGTCGATGTTGGGTTGGCGTATTTCGAGATTAGGATTTGTCACTCCGATTGTCGGAGAGGTATCTCTGGGCCCTCTCGGTAATACACATCACATAAGCCTTGCAAGCATTACAACTAATATGTTAGTTGTGAGATGATGTATTACGGAACGAGTAAAGAGACTTGCCGGTAACGAGATTGAACTAGGTATTGGATACCGACGATCGAATCTCGGGCAAGTAACATACCGATGACAAAGGGAACAACGTATGTTGTTATGCGGTCTGACCGATAAAGATCTTCGTAGAATATGTAGGAGCCAATATGGGCATCCAGGTCCCGCTATTGGTTATTGACCAGAGACGTGTCTCGGTCATGTCTACATTGTTCTCGAACCCGTAGGGTCCGCACGCTTAAGGTTACGATGACAGTTATATTATGAGTTTATGCATTTTGATGTACCGAAGGTTGTTCGGAGTCCCGGATGTGATCACGGACATGACGAGGAGTCTCGAAATGGTCGAGACATAAAGATTGATATATTGGAAGTCTATGTTTGGACATCGGAAGTGTTCCGGGTGAAATCGGGATTTTACCGGGTTACCGGGAGGTTACCGGAACCCCCCGGGAGCCATATGGGCCATCATGGGCCTTAGTGGAAAGGAGAAAGGGGCAGCCCAAGGGGGCTGCGCGCCTCCCCCCTTCCCCTAGTCCTATTAGGACTAGGAGAGGTGGCCGGCCACCCCTCTCCCTCTTTCCCCCTTGGGAATCCTAGTTGGAATAGGATTGGAGGGGAGTCCTACTCCCGGTAGGAGTAGGACTCCTCCTGCGCCACCTCCTCCTGGCCGGCGCCTCCTCCCCCCTTGGCTCCTTTATATACGGAGGCAGGGGCACCTCTAAACACACGAGTTGACACAAGTTGATCCACGAGATCAATTCCTTAGCCGTGTGTGGTGCCCCCTGCCACCATATTCCTCAATAATACTGTAGCGGAGTTTAGGCGAAGCCCTGCTGCTGTAGTTCATCAAGATCGTCACCACGCCGTCGTGCTGACGGAACTCTTCCCCGACACTTTGCTGGATCGGAGTCCGGGGATCGTCATCGAGCTGAACGTGTGCTCGAACTCGGAGGTGCCGTAGTTTCGGTGCTTGATCGGTTGGATCGTGAAGACGTACGACTACTTCCTCTACGTCGTGTCATCGCTTCCGCAGTCGGTCTGCGTAGGGTACGTAGACAATACTCTTCCCCTCGTTGCTATGCATCACATGATCTTGCGTGTGCGTAGGAAATTTTTTTGAAATTACTACGAAACCCAACAGTGGCATCCGAGCCAGGTTAATGATGTTGATGTTACATGCACGAGTAGAACACAAGTAAGTTGTGGACGATACAAGTCATACTGCCTACCAGCATGTCATACTTTGGTTCGGCGGTATTGTTGGACGAGACGACCCGAACCAACCTTACGCGTACGCTTACGCGAGACCGGTTCCCTCGACATGCTTTGCACAGAGATGGCTTGCGGGCGACTGCCTCTCCAACTTTAGTTGAACCAAGTATGGCTACGCCCGGTCCTTGCGAAGGTTAAAACGGAGTCTATTTGACAAACTATCGTTGTGGTTTTGATGCGTAGGTGAGATTGGTTCTTACTTAAGCCCGTAGCAGCCACGTAAAACATGCAACAACAAAGTAGAGGACGTCTAACTTGTTTTTGCAGGGCATGTTGTGATGTGATATGGTCAAGGCATGATGCTGAATTTTATTGTATGAGATGATCATGTTTTGTAACCAAGTTATCGGCAACTGGCAGGAGCCATATGGTTGTCGCTTTATTGTATGCAATGCAATCGCGATGTAATGCTTAACTTTATTACTAAACGGTAGTGATAGTCGTGAAAGCATAAGATTGGCGAGACGACAACGATGCTACGATGGAGATCAAGGTGTCGCGCCGGTGACGATGGTGATCATGACGGTGCTTCGGAGATGGAGATCACAGGCACAAGATGATGATGGCCATATCATATCACTTATATTGATTGCATGTGATGTTTATCTTTTATGCATCTTATCTTGCTTTGATTGACGGTAGCATTATAAGATGATCTCTCACTAAATTATCAAGAAGTGTTCTCCCTGAGTATGCACCGTTGCCAAAGTTCGTCGTGCCCAGACACCACGTGATGATCGGGTGTGATAAGCTCTACGTCCATCTACAACGGGTGCAAGCCAGTTTTGCACACGCAGAATACTCAGGTTAAACTTGACGAGCCTAGCATATGCAGATATGGCCTCGGAACACGGAGACCGAAAGGTCGAGCGTGAATCATATAGTAGATATGATCAACATAACGATGTTCACCATTGAAAACTACTCCATCTCACATGATGATCGGTTATGGTTTAGTTGATTTGGATCACGTAATCACTTAGAGGATTAGAGGGATGTCTATCTAAGTGGGAGTTCTTTAGTAATATGATTAATTGAACTTAAAATTTATCATGAACTTAGTCCCTGATAGTATCTTGCTTGTTTATGTTGATTGTAGATAGATGGCTCGTGCTGTTGTTCCGTTAAATTTTAATGCGTTCCTTGAGAAAGCAAAGTTGAAAGATGATGGTAGCAATTACACGGACTGGGTCCGTAACTTGAGGATTATCCTCATTGCTGCACAGAAGAATTACGTCCTGGAAGCACCGCTGGGTGCCAGGCCTGCTGCTGGAGCAACGCCAGATGTTATGAACGTCTGGCAGAGCAAAGCTGATGACTACTCAATAGTTCAGTGTGCCATGCTTTACGGCTTAGAATCGGGACTTCAACGACGTTTTGAACGTCATGGAGCATATGAGATGTTCCAGGAGTTGAAGTTAATATTTCAAGCAAATGCCCGGATTGAGAGATATGAAGTCTCCAATAAGTTCTATAGCTGCAAGATGGAGGAGAACAGTTCTGTCAGTGAGCATATACTCAAAATGTCTGGGTATAATAATCACTTGATTCAATTGGGAGTTAATCTTCCGGATGATTGCGTCATCGACAGAATTCTCCAATCACTGCCACCAAGCTACAAGAGCTTCGTGATGAACTATAATATGCAAGGGATGAACAAGACTATTCCCGAGCTCTTCGCAATGCTGAAAGCTGCGGAGGTAGAAATCAAAAAGGAGCATCAAGTGTTGATGGTTAACAAAACCACTAGTTTCAAGAAAAAGGGCAAAGGAAAGAAGAAAGGGAACTTCAAGAAGAACAGCAAGCCAGTTGCTGCTCAAGAGAAGAAACCTAAATCTGGACCTAAGCCTGAAACTGAGTGCTTCTACTGCAAGCAGACTGGTCACTGGAAGCGGAACTGCCCCAAGTATTTGGCGGATAAGAAGGATGGCAAGGTGAACAAAGGTATATATGATATACATGTTATTGATGTGTACCTTACTAGAGCTCGCAGTAGCACCTGGGTATTTGATACTGGTTCTGTTGCTAATATTTGCAACTCGAAACAGGGACTACAGAATAAGCGGGCACTGGCAAAGGACGAGGTGACGATGCGCGTGGGAAACGGTTCCAAAGTCGATGTGATCGCGGTCGGCACGCTACCTCTACATCTACCTTCGGGATTAATATTAGACCTAAATAATTGTTATTTGGTGCCAGCGTTGAGCATGAACATTATATCTGGATCTTGTTTAATGCGAGACGGTTATTCATTTAAATCAGAGAATAATGGTTGTTCTATTTATATGAGTAATATCTTTTATGGTCATGCACCCTTGAAGAGTGGTCTATTCTTACTAAATCTCGATAGCAGTAATACACATATTCATAATGTTGAAACCAAAAGATGCAGAGTTGATAATGAAAGTGCAACTTATTTGTGGCACTGTCGTTTAGGTCATATCGGTGTAAAACGCATGAAGAAACTCCATACTAATGGACTTTTGGAACCACTTGATTATGAATCACTTGGTACTTGCGAACCGTGCCTCATGGGCAAGATGACTAAAACACCGTTCTCCGGTACTATGGAGAGAGCAACAGATTTGTTGGAAATCATACATACCGATGTATGTGGCCCGATGAATATTGAGGCTCGTGGCGGATATCGTTATTTTCTCACCTTCACAGATGATTTAAGCAGATATGGGTATATTTACTTAATGAAACATAAGTCTGAAACATTTGAAAAGTTCAAAGAATTTCAGAGTGAAGTTGAAAATCATCGTAACAAGAAAATAAAGTTTCTACGATCTGATCGTGGAGGAGAATATTTGAGTTACGAGTTTGGTGTACATTTGAAAAACTGTGGAATAGTTTCGCAACTCACGCCACCCGGAACACCACAGCGTAATGGTGTGTCCGAACGTCGTAATCGTACTTTACTAGATATGGTGCGATCTATGATGTCTCTTACTGATTTACCGCTATCATTTTGGGGATATGCTTTAGAGACGGCCGCATTCACGTTAAATAGGGCACCATCAAAATCCGTTGAGACGACGCCTTATGAACTATGGTTTGGCAAGAAACCAAAGTTGTCATTTCTTAAAGTTTGGGGCTGCGATGCTTATGTGAAAAAGCTTCAACCTGATAAGCTCGAACCCAAATCGGAGAAATGTGTATTCATAGGATACCCAAAGGAAACTGTTGGGTACACCTTCTATCACAGATCCGAAGGCAAAACATTCGTTGCTAAGAATGGATCATTTCTAGAGAAGGAGTTTCTCTCGAAAGAAGTGAGTGGGAGGAAAGTAGAACTTGACGAGGTAACTGTACCTGCTCCCTTACTGGAAAGTAGTTCATCACAGAAAACTGTTTCAGTGACACCTACACCAGTTAGTGAGGAAGCCAATGATAATGATCATGAAACTTCAGATCAAGATACTACTGAACCGCGTAGATCAACCAGAGTAAGATCCGCACCAGAGTGGTACGGTAATCCTGTTCTGGAGGTCATGCTACTAGATCATGATGAACCTACGAACTATGAAGAAGCGATGGTGAGCCCAGATTCCGCAAAGTGGCTTGAAGCCATGAAATCTGAGATGGGATCCATGTATGAGAACAAAGTATGGACTTTGGTTGACTTGCCCGATGATCGGCAAGCAATTGAGAATAAATGGATCTTTAAGAAGAAGACTGACGCTGATGGTAATGTTACTGTCTACAAAGCTCGACTTGTCGCAAAAGGTTTTCGACAAGTTCAAGGAATTGACTACGATGAGACCTTCTCACCCGTAGCGATGCTTAAGTCCGTCCGAATCATGTTAGCAATTGCCGCATTTTATGATTATGAAATTTGGCAATGGATGTCAAAACTGCATTCCTGAATGGATTCCTGGAAGAAGAGTTGTATATGATGCAACCAGAAGGTTTTGTCGATCCAAAGGGAGCTAACAAAGTGTGCAAGCTCCAGCGATCCATTTATGGACTGGTGCAAGCCTCTCGGAGTTGGAATAAACGTTTTGATAGTGTGATCAAAGCATTTGGTTTTATACAGACTTTCGGAGAAGCCTGTATTTACAAGAAAGTGAGTGGGAGCTCTGTAGCATTTCTGATATTATATGTGGATGACATATTACTGATTGGAAATGATATAGAATTTCTGGATAGCATAAAGGGATACTTGAATAAAAGTTTTTCAATGAAAGACCTCGGTGAAGCTGCTTACATATTAGGCATTAAGATCTATAGAGATAGATCAAGACGCTTAATTGGACTTTCACAAAGCACATACCTTGACAAAATTTTGAAGAAGTTCAAAATGGATCAAGCAAAGAAAGGGTTCTTGCCTGTGTTACAAGGTGTGAAATTGAGTAAGACTCAATGCCCGACCACTGCAGAAGATAGAGAGAATATGAAAGATGTTCCCTATGCATCAGCCATAGGCTCTATCATGTATGCAATGCTGTGTACCAGACCTGATGTGTGCCTTGCTATAAGTTTAGCAGGGAGGTACCAAAGTAATCCAGGAATGGATCACTGGACAGCGGTCAAGAACATCCTGAAATACCTGAAAAGGACTAAGGATATGTTTCTCGTATATGGAAGTGACAAAGAGCTCATCGTAAAAGGTTACGTTGATGCAAGCTTTGACACTGATCCGGACGATTCTAAATCGCAAACCGGATACGTGTTTACATTAAACGGTGGAGCTGTCAGTTGGTGCAGTTCTAAACAAAGCGTTGTAGCGGGATCTACATGTGAAGCGGAATACATAGCTGCTTCGGAAGCAGCAAATGAAGGAGTCTGGATGAAGGAGTTCATATCCGATCTAGGTGTCATACCTAGTGCATCGGGTCCAATGAAAATCTTTTGTGACAATACTGGTGCAATTGCCTTGGCAAAGGAATCCAGATTTCACAAAAGGACCAAACACATCAAGAGATGCTTCAACTCCATCCGGGATCTAGTGCAGGTGGGAGACATAGAGATTTGCAAGATACATACGGATCTGAATATTGCAGACCCGTTGACTAAGCCTCTTCCACGAGCAAAACATGATCAGCACCAAAGCTCCATGGGTGTTAGATTCATTACAGTGTAATCTAGATTATTGACTCTAGTGCAAGTGGGAGACTGAAGGAAATATGCCCTAGAGGCAATAATAAAGTTATTATTTATTTCCTTATAATCATGATAAATGTTTATTATTCATGCTAGAATTGTATTTACCGGAAACATAATACATGTGTGAATACATAGACAAACAGAGTGTCACTAGTATGCCTCTACTTGACTAGCTCGTTAATCAAAGATGGTTATGTTTCCTAACCATAAACAATGAGTTGTTATTTGATTAACGAGGTCACATCATTAGTAGAATGATCTGATTGACATGACCCATTCCATTAGCTTAGCACCCGATCGTTTAGTATGTTGCTATTGCTTTCTTCATGACTTATACATGTTCCTATGACTATGAGATTATGCAACTCCCGTTTACCGGAGGAACACTTTGGGTACTACCAAACGTCACAACGTAACTGGGTGATTATAAAGGAGTACTACAGGTGTCTCCAATGGTCGATGTTGGGTTGGCGTATTTCGAGATTAGGATTTGTCACTCCGATTGTCGGAGAGGTATCTCTGGGCCCTCTCGGTAATACACATCACATAAGCCTTGCAAGCATTACAACTAATATGTTAGTTGTGAGATGATGTATTACGGAACGAGTAAAGAGACTTGCCGGTAACGAGATTGAACTAGGTATTGGATACCGACGATCGAATCTCGGGCAAGTAACATACCGATGACAAAGGGAACAACGTATGTTGTTATGCGGTCTGACCGATAAAGATCTTCGTAGAATATGTAGGAGCCAATATGGGCATCCAGGTCCCGCTATTGGTTATTGACCAGAGACGTGTCTCGGTCATGTCTACATTGTTCTCGAACCCGTAGGGTCCGCACGCTTAAGGTTACGATGACAGTTATATTATGAGTTTATGCATTTTGATGTACCGAAGGTTGTTCGGAGTCCCGGATGTGATCACGGACATGACGAGGAGTCTCGAAATGGTCGAGACATAAAGATTGATATATTGGAAGTCTATGTTTGGACATCGGAAGTGTTCCGGGTGAAATCGGGATTTTACCGGGTTACCGGGAGGTTACCGGAACCCCCCGGGAGCCATATGGGCCATCATGGGCCTTAGTGGAAAGGAGAAAGGGGCAGCCCAAGGGGGCTGCGCGCCTCCCCCCTTCCCCTAGTCCTATTAGGACTAGGAGAGGTGGCCGGCCACCCCTCTCCCTCTTTCCCCCTTGGGAATCCTAGTTGGAATAGGATTGGAGGGGAGTCCTACTCCCGGTAGGAGTAGGACTCCTCCTGCGCCACCTCCTCCTGGCCGGCGCCTCCTCCCCCCCTTGGCTCCTTTATATACGGAGGCAGGGGCACCTCTAAACACACAAGTTGACACAAGTTGATCCACGAGATCAATTCCTTAGCCGTGTGTGGTGCCCCCTGCCACCATATTCCTCAATAATACTGTAGCGGAGTTTAGGCGAAGCCCTGCTGCTGTAGTTCATCAAGATCGTCACCACGCCGTCGTGCTGACGGAACTCTTCCCCGACACTTTGCTGGATCGGAGTCCGAGGATCGTCATCGAGCTGAACGTGTGCTCGAACTCGGAGGTGCCGTAGTTTCGGTGCTTGATCGGTTGGATCGTGAAGACGTACGACTACTTCCTCTACGTCGTGTCATCGCTTCCGCAGTCGGTCTGCGTAGGGTACGTAGACAATACTCTTCCCCTCGTTGCTATGCATCACATGATCTTGCGTGTGCGTAGGAAATTTTTTTGAAATTACTACGAAACCCAACAGTTGAGCAGCCTCAGGAGGTGAGGTGTTCTTGAGCTCGATGAGCTGGTGGGTGTGAGGATGGTCCAAATGATCCCATCCCTCTCTCAGGTGGTGGCTAAGTCCTATTTATAGTGGCCTTGGTCCTCTTCCCACATGTATGCGGGAAGGGATCCCACAACGGCCAAATTCAAAGGGATACAATTACTACAAGTTATCCTGACAAAGGTAGTCTTCTCCTGCAAAGGCTCTGGTGGTGATGCTGCAGTGGGCTCCGCGATGATCTCCGTCCTGCGGTCCTGGCGGTCTTGGTCTCGTTTCACCAATATGGAAAGATTTGATTGATTCCTCAGGACTCCACGCATGCGCTTGCCTCCTTGGCACCAAAGGGGAAACTGGCACACTGCGCCCGCTGGCGCCTGCCTGGCCTTGGTCGTCATGGCTCACGTCATGTGAACCTCGCGAGGTGCACCTTGCCTTGATATCTCCGCTCCTCGGGAGCCAGCCTAGCGAGCCCCCCCCCCAGGGAGGTCTTCGTGTCGTCCGCCTCGCGAAGCTTGGCCCCTCGCGAGGGTCTTGGGTCGATGCTGCTGACGCTGGGCCATACCGGGCCGCTGACAGAGCCATGTCGGGGGCCGCAGGCAGGCAAGTCTGGGTACCCCCGTTCCCAGGACGCCGACAGTAGCCTCCGGGCACAAGGCGTGCTCGAACTTGGCTTCGAGGCGAAGCCAAAGGGCAAGTGCGGAGTGCCACGGGCCCCAACCGCCTGCGGCCTTGGTCGACGCACGACAATTGATTGGATGTGGGCGCCTCCGCTTCCCCACGCTGCCTCGGCAACTGTCCAACTTGACAGGACTCCACTGCATGCAGAGGGAAATCATCATTATGTGTGATCATGGAGGCCGATGGTTGGCCTCCTCTTGGCTATAAATGAGGGAGGGTCGGAGCCCCCTTGCTCATATCTGCCTTCTCACGGTCCACTTCCTCTTCTTCTTTCCCGTCTCCCCATCTTGGTGAAGCTCCCATGGCATCGATGAGGAAGTTCTCCGCTGCCGAGAAGGGGAAAGCCCCCAAGAAGGGACCTGACTCGCCCCTCCCAAGACAGGGCGGGGCCGCCCGCGCAAGCATGCCGTGACCCCTACGGTGGCCCCTCGAGGGTGTGGGCGCGCCCTGGCCGACCGTGGTGGCGCTTCTTCTCGTGGTAGGTACCACCGGGGGCGAGGCAGCCCTTGCGAGGAGGGGAGGCGCGCCGTGGTCACTCGACCTCCAGGTCACGCTTCCACTCAGCCGACGTGCTCCCTGAGTTCATCATATGGTCAGATAAGCCGACCGACACCTGGCTCCAGCTTCCGTGCTCCTTTGCCGGTGAGCTGCCGATCGTGGGTCTTGATGGCCTCTGGTTGTACGCTGACAGCTGCTCCAGCAAGGCCTCATGGGTTGCGGTCGAGGTCTCCGCCGCGGGCAACGTGGCCCTGACCCGCGGCTGGCAGACGTTCGCCCCCACGCGTGGCTTGAGCGGGAGGTGCACCCTTCACTTCAAGTATGACGGTGCTGCGACCCTCTTTGTGAGGGTGTTTGGGGAGAACGGTCACCGCGTAGGGTGCTGCCCCAAAGACAGTGACGGCGATGTTGAGCTCAGCCTTGATGACGGTCGCGACGATGCTAAGGGCGAGCTCCCCCTTGGTGACGACCATAGTTCGTCCAGCGGCGGCGGGTCCTTCTCCAGTGAGAGTACCAGCAGCGGTGGCTACGACCAGCTGCCGGGCTCGTTCGAGGACGGTGGCGGGTCATCTCATCGCCATGCTTCGATGAAGCGTGAGGAGGACTCGGGCTGATTTGAGTCCGGGAGGCCCTCAGAACCAGGGCTCCTGAGGTGTTGCGGTCGTGGGGGCCGCTTTTGTTTAGCTTTTCCCTTTTTCCTGCATTTGAAAAAAGTGGAGGGCCCTGCTGGGGAGTGTGATGAACCATGATACCTATGTTACTATGCTATGTTATTGTTCTAACATTATGTTGTGATGCTTATGTTCCGAATAGGTATGGTAGGATAACTTAGCTTGATGCTCTTGCGGTAGTTTCCCTCCTCGTGAGGGCGCACGCTTCGTTTATCCGAGGAGGCCTTCTTGCTGGTGGCTCAAGGGACATTAGCCTCAGGAGGCGTCTTGAAGCTGCAGAATTGTTAGAAAATTTGGTCCGGCGTCTTGTTCTTCCCTGCATGATCCCTTAGGTATGGGCTAGTCGTGGACTAGTGCACTGCATCGCAGCACCCGGGGGGCATGGACTTTAAGAGGGTGCGCAGGTCATGAGCCTACTCGAGGGTGTCTCACGAGGATAGAAAAAGCCAAGGCCCTGGGGAACAGGGCTGTGGCGAAGTATGTTCGTGGCGCGGGGCGGGCCCGATGCGTACACACATACCTGCCAAGCCCTCGCGCGCGAGGAAAGGCGGCGGGCAATGGCTACCCCTCCTGGGCCAAGATCGACGATCAAGAGAAAATGCGAGGGGGAAACCCAACTTGGCAATCCAAAATGTGAGAACTCCAAATTCCATTAAGAGAGATTGCAAACCAACTACAGAAAGCAAGCAAATGAACAGCCGCATCCGACACCTAGTCTAGTTTTCTCACCAGTGCGGAGCTAAGTGCTGCCACTAGGACGTGGGAGGGAGCCCCCGAGGCCCGAGGACGGCTCTTTGGAGACTCCGAGGCGTGTACAACTCCACTCATTATTACGTGAAAGTGTCACGAGCGGAGACCTTCACAGGCACTGGGCCTTGCTTCATGGGTAGAACTTCCGGAGGTGCTGGATGTTCCACATGTTCTGGATGGGGATCCCGCCTGCGTATCTAGGTGCGCGGCGCCAGGCCTGGAGACGCGGGCGACCCTAAACGGGCCCTCCCACATGGGTGAGAGCTTATGCAGCCCTTCCCTGAAGAGCACCCACCGTAGGATGAGATCTCCCACCTCGAGCGTCCTGGAACGGACGATGCGGTAGTGATACCGCTGCAATGCCTTCTGGTACCTTGCCGCCCGGAGCGAGGCTGGACGGCGGCGTTCCTCCCCCAGCATGAGGTCCATCCCCTGCATGGCGTCCTGGCGTGCCTTGTCAAACGCCAAGACCCACGCGGAGCGATGCCTGACCTCATGTGGGAGAACCACTTTAGCTCCATAGACGAGGAAGAATGGAGTTTCGCCGGTCGGCTTGGTCGCGGTGGTGCGGACGGACCACATCACAGACTGGAGCTCACCGAGCCAGCCCCTGCCGCCGGCCTCGAGCTTCTTCTTGAAGGTTCCTGTCTTGAGGCCCCTCAGGACCTCCGCGTAGGTGATACGTCTCCAACGTATCTATAATTTTTATTGCTCCATGCTATATTATCTTCTGTTTTGGACATTATTAGGCTTTATTATCCACTTTTATATTATTTTTCAGACTAACCTACTAACCGGAGGCCCAGCCCAAAATTGCTGTTTTTTTGCCTATTTTAGGGTTTCGAAGAAAAGGAATATCAAACGGAGTCCAAACAGAATGAAACCTTCGGGAACGTGATTTTTGGAACAAACTAGATCTAGGAGACTTGGACCCTACGTCAAGCAACCAACAGGGACGCCACGAGGTAGGAGAGCGCGCCTACCCCCCCCCCCCCCCCCCCCGCACGCCCTCCACCCTCGTGGGCCCCCTTTTGCTCCACCGTCGTACTTCTTCCTCCTATATATACCTACATACCCCCAAACGATCAGATACGGAACAGAAACCCTAATTCCACCGCCGTAACTTTCTGTATCCATGAGATCCCATCTTGGGGCCTATTCCAGAGCTCCGCCGGAGGGGGCATCGATCACGGAGGGCTTCTACATCAACACCATAGCCCTTCCGATGAAGTGTGAGTATTTTACCTCAGACCTTCGGGTCCATAGTTATTAGCTAGATGGCTTCTTCTCTCTTTTTGGATATCAATACAAAGTTCTCCCCCTCTCTTGTGGAGATCTATTCGATGTAATCTTCTTTTGCGGTGTGTTTGTTGAGACCGATGAATTGTGGGTTTATGATCAAGTTTATCTATGAACAATATTTGAACCTTCTCTGAATTCTTTTATGTATGATTGGTTATCTTTGCAAGTCTCTTCGAATTATCAGTTTGGTTTGGCCTACTAGATTGATCTTTCTTGCAATGGGAGAAGTGCTTAGCTTTGGGTTCAATCTTGCGGTGTCCTTTCCCAGTGACAGTAGGGGCAGCAAGGCACGTATTGTATTGTTGCCATCGAGGATAACAAGATGGGGTTTTCATCATATTACATGAGTTTATCCCTCTACATCATGTCATCTTGCTTAAGGCATTACTCTGTTCTTATGGACTTAATACTCTAGATGCATGCTGGATAGCGGTCGATGTGTGGAGTAATAGTAGTAGATGCAGGCAGGAGTCGGTCTACTTGTCTCAGATGTGATGCCTATATACATGATCATACCTAGATACTCTCATAACTATGCTCAATTCTGTCAATTGCTCAACAATAATTTGTTCACCCACCGTAAAATACTTATGCTCTTGAGAGAAGCCACTAGTGAAACCTATGGCCCCCGGGTCTATCTTCCATCATATTAATCTTCCAACACTTAGTTATTTTCATTGCCTACTTTGCATCTTTATCATAAAAATACCAAAAATATTATCTTATCATATCTATCAGATCTCACTCTCGTAAGTGACCGTATAGGGATTGACAACCCCTTATCGCGTTGGTTGCGAGGATTTATTTGTTTTGTGCAGGTGCGAGGGACTCGCGCGTAGCCTCCTACTGGATTGATACCTTGGTTCTCAAAAATTGAGGGAAATACTTATGCTACTTTGCTGCATCACCCTTTCCTGTTCAAGGGAAAACCAACACAGTGCTCAAGAGGTAGGAAGAAGGATTTCTGGCGCCATTGCCGGGGAGGTCTACGCAAAAGTCAAACATACCAAATACCCATCACAAACTCTTATCTCCCGCATTACATTATTTGCCATTTGCCTCTCATTTTCCTCTCCCCCACTTCACCCTTGCCGTTTTATTCGCCCTCTCTCTCTCTCTATCCTCCCTCTCTTTTCCGTTCCCCTCTTTTCTGTTTGCTTGTCGTTATGGCTAGTCCATTATCTGCTCCTTTGTCTCCCGAGTTTGAGGTTCTTCACTTCAAACAAAGACAAGGAGAAAACTTAAAAGATGCTTGGTTTAGAATGATGGAATCTTAACGTAATTGTACCCTAGAGGTTAATTTTAGAATTCTGCTTCGCAACTTTTATGTTGGACTAAATATGTCTCATAGACAACTCTTGGATTGCGTTGCCAAAGGCAATTTTATTGAAATTGATCCCAGTATTGCGCATGAAATTGTAGAAGGTATAGTAGGAACTCTACCTCAACAAAAGGGGCCTCATCATACCCAAGAGGAAACGCAAGTTTTTGAGAAAATTTGCGAAGTAATTAAGACTTTACAAAACTCTCTTGAACCACTTAAGAGCGTTAGCGGGAATCTCCACCGCAAGAATATGTTGATTACCCTTTGCAATGAGCGGTTGGACTCTTTAGATCTCAAGATTTCCAAATATGAAGGGAAACATAAAGAACCTCCCGGATTCGAGCATAACTCCGCTAAAATAATTAAGAATCAAGATGATAATACCTAGATCTATCCTTGCTTTTATGCCTAGCTAGGGGCGTTAAACGATAGCTCTTGTTGGGAGGCAACCCAATTTTATTTTTATTCCTTGCCTTTTGCTCCTGTTTAAATAATTTATCTAGCCTCTGTTTTGGTTGTGTTTTTTGTGTTTAATTAGTGTTTGTGCCAAGTAGAACCGTTGGAAAGACTTGGGGAAAGTCTTGTTAATCTTGCTGTAAAAAACAGAAACTTTAGCGCTCACGAGAACTGCTGCCATTTTTATTTGGAAGGTTATATTTAGTTAATTCTTTGTTCATATGATTAATAGATAAATTCCTCACGTCCAGCAATTTATTTTAGAATTTTTGGGGTTCCAGATCTTGCGCTAGCTACAGATTACTACAGACTGTTCTGTTTTTGACAGATTCTGTTTTTCGTGTGTTGTTTGCTTATTTTGATGAATCTATGGCTAGTAAAATAGTTTATAAACCATATAGAAGTTGGAATACAGTAGTTTTAACATCAATATAAATAAATAATGAGTTCATTACAGTACCTTGAAGTGGTCTTTTGTTTTCTTTCGCTAACGGAGCTCATGAGATTTTCTACTTTAAGTTTTGTGTTGTGAAGTTTTCAAGTTTTGGGTAAGGATTTGATGGATTATGGAACAAGGAGTGGCAAGAGCCTAAGCCTGGGGATGCCCATGGCACCCCCAAGATAATCTAAGGACACCAAAAAGCCAAAGCTTGGGGATGCCCCGGAAGGCATCCCCTCTTTCGTCTACTTCTATCGGTAACTTTACTTGGAGCTATATTTTTATTCACCACATGATATGTGTTTTTCATGGAGTGTCTTGTATGATTTGAGTCTTTGCCTTTTATTTTACCACAATAATATTTGCTGTACACACCTTTTGAGAGAGACACACATGATTCAGAAATTATTAGAATACTCTATGTGCTCCACTTATATCTTTTGAGTTATATAATTTTGCTCTAGTACTTCACTTATATCTTTTAGAGCACGGTGGTGGATTTGTTTTATAGAAACTATTGATCTCTCATGCTTCACTTAGATTATTTTGAGAGTCTTAAATAGCATGGTAATTTGTTTAAATGATCCTAATATGCTAGGTATTCAAGATTAGTAAAAAAATTCTTATGAGTGTTTTGAATACTAAGAGAAGTTTGATGCTTGATGATTGTTTTGAGATATGGAGGTAGTAATATTAAAGTTGTGCTAGTTGAGTAGTTGTGAAATTGAGAAATACTTGTGTTGAAGTTTGCAAGTCCCGTAGCATGCACGTATGGTACGTTATGTAACAAATTTGAAACATAAGGTGTTCTTTGATTGTCTTCCTTATGAGTGGCGGTCGGGGATGAGCGATGGTCTTTTCCTACCAATCTATCCCCCTAGGAGCATGCGCGTAGTGCTTGGTTTTCGATGACTTGTAGATTTTTGCAATAAGTATGTGAGTTCTTTATGACTAATGTTGAGTCCATGGATTATACGCACTCTCACCCTTCCGTCATTGCTAGCCTCTTCGGTACCATGAATTGCCCTTTCTCACATTGAGAGTTGGTGCAAACTTCGCCCGTGCATCCAAACCCCGTGATATGATACGCTCTTTCACACATAAATATCCTTATATCTTCCTCAAAACAGCCACCATACCTACCTATTATGGCATTTCCATAGCCATTCCAAGATATATTGCCATGCAACTTTCCACCATCCCGTTCATCATCACACGTTCATCATTGTCATATTGTTTTGCATGATCATGTAGTTGACATCGTATTTGTGGCAAAGCCACCATTCATAATTCTTTCATACATGTCACTCTGGTTTCATTGCATATCCCGGTACACCACCGGAGGCATTCATATAGAGTAATACCTTGTTCTAGTATCGAGTTGTAATCATTGAGTTGTAAATAAATAGAAGTGTTTTGATCATCATTTAATAGAGCATTGTCCCCAAAAAAGAGAAACGCCAAATAAAAAAAGGAAGGCCCAAAAAAAAGAGAAATGAAAAGGGACAATGCTACTATCTTTTTCCACACTTGTGCTTCAAAGTAGCACCATGATCTTCATGATAGAGAGTCTCTTGTTCTGTCACTTTCATATACTAGTGGGAATTTTTCATTATAGAACTTGGCTTGTATATTCCAACAATGGGCCTCCTCAAGTGCCCTAGGTCTTCGTGAGCAAGCAAGTTGGATGCACACCCACTAGTTTCTTTTGTTGAGCTTTCATGCATTTATAGCTCTAGTGTATCCGTTGCATGGCAATCCCTACTCCTTGCATTAACATCAATGGATGAGAATCTCTCATTGATTAGCCTCGTTGATGTGAGACTTTCTCCTTTTTTGTCTTCTCCACATAATCCCCATCATTATACTCTATTCCACCCATAGTGCTATATCCATGGCTCACGCTCATGTATTGCGTGAAGGTTTATAAAGTTTGAGATTACTAAAGTATGAAACAATTGCTTGGCTTGTCATCAGGGTTGTGCATGATGAGAGCATTCTTGTGTGACAAAAATGGAGCATGAATAAACTATATGATTTTATAGGGATGAACTTTCTTTGGCCATGTTATTTTGAGAGGACATAATTGCTTAGTTAATATGCTTGAAGTATTATTATTTTTATGTCAATATTAAACTTTTGTCTTGAATCTTTCGGATCTGAATATTCATGCCACAATTAAGAAGAATTACATTGAAATTATGCCTAGTAGCATTCCACATCAAAAATTCTGTTTTTATCATTTACCTACTCGAGGACGAGCAGGAATTAAGCTTGGGGATGCTTGATATGTCTCCAACGTATCTATAATTGTTGATTGCTCCATGCTATATTATCTTCTGTTTTGGACATTATTGGGCTTTATTATCTACTTTTATATTATTTTTGGGACTAACCTACTAACCGGAGGCCCAGCCCAGAATTGTTGTTTTTTTTGCCTATTTTAGGGTTTCGAAGAAAAGGAATATCAAACGGAGTCCAAACGGAATGAAACCTTCGGGAACGTGATTTTTGGAACGAACAAGATCCAGGAGACTTGGACCCTACCTCAAGCAACCAACATGGAGGCCCCGAGGTAGGGGGCGCGCCTACCCCCCACCCCCCAGGCGCATCCTCCACCCTCGTGGGCCCCCTGTTGCTCCAGCGAAGTACTTCTTCCTCCTATATATACCTACGTACCCCCAAACGATCAGATACGGAGCCAAAACCCTAATTCCACCATCGTAACTTTCTGTATCCACGAGATCCCATCTTGGGGCCTGTTCCGGAGCTCCGCCGGAGGGGGCATCGATCACGGAGGGCTTCTACATCAACACCATAGCCCTTTTGATGAAGTGTTAGTAGTTTACCTCAGACCTTTGGGTCCATAGTTATTAGCTTGATGGCTTCTTCTCTCTTTTTGGATCTCAATACAAAGTTCTCCCCCTCTCTTGTGGATATCTATTCGATGTAATATTCTTTTGCAGTGTGTTTGTTGAGACCAATGAATTGTGGGTTTATGATCAAGTTTATCTATGAACAATATTTGAATCTTCTTTGAATTATTTTATGTATGATTGGTTATATTTTCAAGTCTCTTCGAATTATCAGTTTGGTTTGGCCTACTAGATTGATCTTTCTTGCAATGGGAGAAGTGCTTAGCTTTGGGTTCAATCTTGTGGTGTCCTTTCCCAGTGACAGTAGGGGCAGCAAGGCACGTATTGTATTGTTGCCATCGAGGATAACAAGATGGGGTTTTCATCATATTGCATGAGTTTATCCCTCTACATCATGTCATCTTGCTTAAAGTGTTACTCTGTTCTTATGGACTTAATACTCTAGATGCATGCTGGATAGCGGTCAATGTGTGGAGTAATAGTAGTAGATGCAGGCAGGAGTCGGTCTACTTGTCTCTGACGTGATTCCTATATACATGATCATACCTAGATATTCTCATAACTATGCTCAATTATGTCAATTGCTCAACAATAATTTGTTCACCCACCGTAAAATACTTATGCTCTTGAGAGAAGCCACTAGTGAAACCTATAGCCCCCGGGTCTATCTTCCATCATATTAATCTTCCAGCACTTAGTTATTTTCATTGCCTTTTATTTTACTTTACATCTTTATCATAAAAATACCAAAAAAATTATCTTATCATATCTATCATATCTCACTCTCGTAAGTGACTGTGTAGGGATTGACAACCCCTTATCATGTTGGTTGCGAGGATTTATTTGTTTTGTGCAGGTGCGAGGGACTCGCGCGTAGCCTCCTACTGGATTGATACCTTGGTTCTCAAAAACTGAGGGAAATACTTATGCTACTTTGTTGCGTCACCCTTTCCTCTTCAAGGGAAAACCAACGCAGTGCTCAAGAGGTAGCAGTTGGCGCGCTCAGCTAGGCCATTGCTCCTCGGGTGTGCCAATGAGGCATAGCATATCTGCGTTCCAAGGTTAGCACAATATGTTTTGAAGAGATTGCTAGTGAACTGTGAGCCGTTGTCAGTGATGACGCGATTAGAGACTGAAACTGCTCACGAGGCCCTTGATGAACTTGAACGCCGAGCCGGCCGGGATGGTGCGGACCGCTTCCAGCTCCGCCCATTTGGTAAACTTGTCGATGGCAACGTAGAGGTAGTGGTAGCCCCCGGGCGCTCGAGGGAACGGACCCAAGATGTCCAGCCCCCAGACCGCAAACGGCCATGAGAGTGGGATGGTTTGGAGGCCCTGGGCGGGCTAGTGAATTTTCTTGGCATGGAACTGGCAGGTTTCATAGGATCTCACCAGCTCAGTCACGTCGCTGAGCGCCGTGGGCCAGTAGAATCCGCTGCGGAACGCCTTGCCCACGAGGGTGCGCGATGATGAGTGATGCCCGCAGTCTCCACCGTGTATGTCGGCTAACAGCTCGCACCCCTATTCCCTGGAGATGCATCATAAGGAAACATCATTTGGTAGTTTCGGTAAAGCTCTCTGTCCCGAATGCAGTAGGTTGTGGCCCGTCGAGCCATGCGCTCAGCGTCTTGTCCCTTCTCTGGCAGGGTCCCCTGAAGCAGGTACTCCTTGAACTCTTTGGTCCAGCACCCCTCCTGAGGCTCGAGTGCAAGGAGCAGGCATGCTCCTGACGTCGGGCCGCAGGCGGGGGCTCCAGATGTTGGTGTTGGCGGTGCTGGCTCCGCAACCGGAGGGGTTGCTGCAGGCTTGAAGAGCCGCTCCCCGTAGACACCGGGCTCTTGAGGCTGGCGCCTAGATGCCCTCTTGGCGATGTCATTGGCTTCCTTATTCGTGTCGCGGGACACGTGCTGCAACTCTAGGCCCAAGAATTTCTTCTCCATCTTGCGTACCTCCGCCAGGTATGCCTCCATGTGTTCATCCTTCGGCTCGTACACTTTGTTGGAGAAGTTGACGAGGAGTTGGGAGTCTCCCTTGATGGTGAGACGCTTCACGCCCAAAGCGGCTGCGGCCTTCAGGCCGGTGATCAAGCCTTTGTACTCCATGATGTTGTTGGAGACCTTTTCGCCGTGTTGGAAGCAGAGCTGCACGGCGTAGTAGATCTTGTTTTGAGTTGGCAAAACGAGCACGAGTCCAGCTCCCGCGCCCTGCCATGCGAAGGCGCCATCAAAGTACATGACCCAGCCGTATGGTGATTCGCTCCCTGGTGGGAGCGTCCGGCCCTCTCCTGCCTCTGGCCCTGGGGCATCGGTCCATTCCGCCATGAAGTCGGCGAGTGCAGCTCCCTTGATGACCCTAGTGGTGCTGAACTCCAACTGAAATGCATGTAGTTTGATGTTCCATTTGGCGACTCCTCCTGCAACATTGGGGCTCCGGAGTACCCTCTCTAGTGGGTAGGCCGAAACGACCTTGATGGGGTGTCCTTGGAAGTAGTGGCGCAGCTTGCGCGAGGCAACGAGAAGCACGAGCAAGAGCTTCTGCGGCATGGGGTAGTGTGCTTGCGCGTCCCGCGGTACCGTGCTGACAAAGTACACCGGGTGCTCGATGAGGGCAGGGTTGTCAGTGTAGTCTGAGGCCTCCTGTGGCTGAGGCGCCTCTTGAGGTTGGTGGACCTCAGGAGCTTGGTCGCCTGTTGGCGCAGCCATGGCCTCAGGAGTGTCGCCTTGAGGCTGGGTCGCCCTGACTGAGTGCGCAAAGTCATGTGGCAGGCCCTTGCACTGGTGCTCCTTCCTGACGGCCACCAGCGCCGCGCTGGCTGAGTGAGGTGTGGCGGTCAGGTAGAGCACTAGGGGCTCAAGTGGACGCGGCGCCACCATCACCAGCGGGCAGGTGAGGTATCTCTTGAGATCTCGAAAGGCGGCCTCGGCCTCCGAAGTCCACTCGAACATCCCCTTCTTCTTCATCAACTTAAAGAATGGGAGGGCGCGCTCCCCTAGCTTGGAGATGAAGCACCCTAGCGCGGTCACACAGCTCGCCAGCTTCTGCATTTCCTTAAGGGTTTGTGGCAGGCTCATCCTTTCTATCGCCTTGACCTTCTCCAGGTTTGCCTCGATCCCCCTGTGTGACACCAGAAAGCCCAACAGCTTGCCGGAGGGAACGCCAAACACGCATTTCTCTGGATTGAGCCGTAGGTCCACCATGCATAGGCTGGCAAACGTATCTTCCAGGTCCTCAATGACGGTCCTTGCCTCCCGAGATTTCACCACCATGTCATCGACGTAGGCCTCAACATTTCTCCCGAGCTGTTGGCCTAGAGCGATGTGCATGAGCTGTTGGAAGGTCGCTACGGCATTGCGCAGCCCAAAGGGCATGCAGTTGTAGCAGTACACCCCGCATGAGGTCAGGAAGGCCGTCTTCTCGACATCCTACACTGCCATCTTGATTTGGTGATACCTTGAGAATCCGTCCAGGAAGCACAGCAGGTCGCACTCAGCAGTGGAATCGATGATCTGGTCAATGTGCGGCAGCGGAAAGGGGTCTTGAGGGCACGCCTTGTTGAGGTTGGTGAAGTCGACGCACATGCACTCCATCCCGCCTTTCTTATGGACTACGACCGGGTTCGGCAGCCACTCTGGGTATCGCACCTCCCGTATGACACCAGCGTCTTGCAGCTTGCGGGTTTCTTGGAAAATGAAAGATTGCTTCTCTATGGACTGCCGTCGGGCCTTCTGCTTCACCGGGCGTACATTGGGGCACACATTTAGGTGATGCTCGATCACCCCCCGGGACTCTAGCCAAGTCCTTGGGCTCCAATGTGAACGCCTCCTTATTCGCGCACAAGAAATCGACCAGCGCCTTTTCTTGGTGTCGGGCGAGGTAGGAGCCTATGGTGAAGGTGGCTCCTGATGCCCCATCTTGGTCGACCGACACCTGCTTCGTCTCGGCCCGGTCCTGAGAGAACAACTGCTTCTTCTTCGCTGGCGCAGCCCCCGGGGCCTCAGGGACCCCTCCCGCTTCCGGTCGCGTGGCAGCCGCGGCCCTAAAGGCGAGCTTGAGAGCCGCAAGTGCCTCCTTGGTGTCTCGGCCATGGTGAGGATGCCGCTGCTTCCTGGCATCTTCATGAGGTTGTAGGCGGGGTGAGTTGGTGCCATGAACTTGGCTAAGGCCGGGTACCCTAGGATGGCATTGTACGGGAGACTGATATGGGCGATGTCGAAGTCGATGAGCATGGTGCGGTAGTTGTCGCGGGTACCGAAGGTGACAGGTAGGCGAATCTGCCCCAGGGGGCTGGTGGAGCTGTCGACGACCCCGGAGAACGGCTTGCTGGGGTGGAGCCGGCCGTGTGATACGTGGAGCAAGCCAAAAGCTTCCGTGGAGAGCACTTTGAGTTCGGCCCCGCAGTCGATGGGAGTCTTGGTTACCGACGTGTTACAGATGGTGGGGGTGCAGAGCATCGGGAGCGCGCCTGCGCCCGCGGTGGTCATAAGATTGGTCTCTTGAGTCGAAGGTGAGGTCGGCCTCGGGTGCCGCCCATCCTGGAGGAGTTCCATGTCGCGCGCAGGCGGCACCTGCTTGACGATAGAAATGCTTGATATGGCGATCTGATGGTGGCGCCTGAGAACCGCCAAGGAGGATTGCGACGGCGTGGGGCACTGGTGCCACGAAGTGCGCGATGAAGAGGCCGCACAGCTCTTCCCAAGAGGCCACAGAAGATTCCGGCAGACCGAGAAGTTAGGCGCGCGGTACACCTGCGAGGGCCATGGGGAACCATTTTTCCATGACCTTGCCATCGCCGCCTTCCGCCCAGATGGTCTCGTTATATGCCTAGAGGAAGCCTGCCGAGTCCGCCACACCGTCGTATCGGGACGACAAGTCCTGCCTAAACTTGGGCGGCCACCGCACCCACCGCAAAGCAGGGGTGAAGGCTCGGGAGCCCTCCGCGCCTCCGCGCACGTCGATCGATCCGGCCGGGGGGGCGGTGACTGCCATGGAAGCCGGATGACGAGACAAAGCGGGCAGAGGGACGGGGCGGACGGGAAGGCGGAGATTCGATGCATGATAACCCACAAGTATAGGGGATCACAATATTTTCGAGGGTAGAGTATTCAACCCAAATTTATTGATTCGACACAAGGGGAGCCAAAGAATATTCTCAAGTATTAGCAGCTGAGTTGTCAATTCAACCACACCTTGAAACTTAATATCTGCAGCAAAGTATTTAGTAGCAAAGTAATATGATAGTAGTGGTAACGGTAGCAAAAGGTAATGATAGCAAAAGTAATGTTTTTGGTATTTTGTAGTGACGATAGCAATAGCAACGGAAAAGTAAATAAGCGAAGAACAATATATGGAAAGCTCGTAGGCAATCGATCGGTGATAGAGAATTATGCCAGATGAGGTTCATCATGTAACAGTCATAACCTAGGGTGACACAGAACTAGCTCCAATTCATCAATGTAATGTAGGCATGTATTCCTAATATAGTCATACGTGCTTATGGAAAAGAACTTGCATGACATCTTTTGTCCTACCCTCCCGTGGCAGCGGGGTCCTAGAGGAAACTAAGGGATATTAAGGCCTCCTTTTAATAGAGTACCGGACCAAAGCATTAACACATAGTGAATACATGAACTCCTCAAACTACGGTCATCACCTATAAGTATCCCGATTATTGTCACTTAGGGGTTAACGGATCATAACACATAATAGGTGACTATAGACTTGCAAGATAGGATCAAGAACTCTCATATATTGATGAAAACATAATAGGTTCAGATCTGAAATCATGGCACTCGGGCCCTAGTGACAAGCATTAAGCATAGCAAAGGCATAGCAACATCAATCTCAGAACATAGTGGATACTAGGGATCAAACCCTAACAAAACTAACTCGATTACATGATAAATCTCATCCAACCCATCACTGTCCAGCAAGCCTATGATGGAATTACTCACGCACGGCAGTGAACATCATGAAATTGGTGATGGAGGATGGTTTATGATGACGATGGCGACGGATTCCCCTCTCCGGAGCCCCGAACGGACTCCAGATCAGCCCTCCCGAGAGGTTTTAGGGCTTGGCAGCGGCTCCATATCGTAAAACGCGATGAATCATTCTCTCTGTTTTTTCCCAAAAGCAAATATATATAGTTGGAGTTGAGGTCGGAGGAGCTCCAGGGCGCCCACGAGGTAGGGGCGCACCCTAGGGGGGCAGGCGCGCCCCCCACCCTCGTGGCTAGGGTGTGGGGCCCTGGTCTTCATCTTTTGCAAGGATTTTTTATTATTTCCAAAAAGATGTTCCGTGAAGTTTCAGGTCACTCCGAGAACTTTTGTTTTTGCACAAAAATAACACCATGGCAATTCTGCTGAAAACAGCGTCAGTCTGGGTTAGTTCCATTCAAATGATGCAAGTTAGAGTCCAAAACAAGGGCAAAAGTGTTTGGAAAAGTAGATACGACGGAGACGTATCAACTCCCCCAAGCTTAAACCTTTTCTTGTCCTCAAGCAATTCAGTTGACAAACTGAAAGTGATAAAGAAAAACTTTTACAAACTCTGTTTGCTCTTGTTGTTGTAAATATGTAAAGCCAGCATTCAAGTTTTCAGCAAAGATTATGAACTAACCATATTCATAATAATGCATAGGTCTCATGTTTACTCATATCAATGGCATAATCAACTAGCGATCAATAATAATAAATCTCGGATGACAACACTTTCTCAAAACAATCATAATATGATATAACAAGATGGTATCTCGCTAGCCCTTTCTGAGACCGCAAAACATAAATGCAGAGCACCTTTAAAGATCAAGGGCTGACTAGACATTGTAATTCATGGTAAAAGAGATCCAGTCAATGTAAACTAACAGTAATGAATGCAAATGACAACGGTGCTCTCCAACTGGTGCTTTTTAATAAGAGGATGATGACTCAACATAAAAGTAAATAGATAGGTCCTTCGCAGAGGGAAGCAGGGATTTGTAGAGGTGCCAGAGCTCGGTTTTGAAATAGAGGTGAATAATATTTTGAGCGGTATACTTTCATTGTCAACATAACAACCAAGAGATGGTGATATCTTCCATGCTACACACATTATAGGCGGTTCCCAAACAGAATGGTAAAGTTTATACTCCCCCTCCACCAACAAGCATCAATCCATGGCTTGCTCGAAACAATGAGTGCCTCCAACTAACAAGAGTCCCAGGGGGAGTTTTGTTTGCAATTATTTTGATTTGATTTGCATAAAGCATGGGACTGGGCATCCCGGTGACCAGCCATTTTCTCGCGAGTGAGGAGCGGAGTCCACTCCTCTTGAGAATAACCCGCCTAACATGGAAGATACAGACAGCCCTAGTTGATACATGAGCTATTCGAGCATACAAAACAGGATATTTATTTGAAGGTTTAGAGTTTGGCACATACAAATTTACTTGGAACAGCAGGTAGATACCGTATATAGGTAGGTATGGTGGACTCATATGGAATAACTTTGGGGTTTATGGGATTGGATGCACAAGCAGTATTCCCGCTTAGTACAGGTGAAGGCTAGCAAAAGACTGGGAAGCGACCAGCTAGAGAGCGACAACAATCATGAACATGCATTAAAATTAATCAACACCGAATTCAAGCATGAGTAGGATATAATCCACCATGAACATAAATATCGTGAAGGCTATGTTGATTTTGTTTCAACTACATGCGTGAACATGTGCCAAGTCAAGTCACTTAAATCATTTAGAGGAGGATACCACCCTATCATACCACATCACAACCATTTTAATAGCATGTTGGCACGCAAACCATTATAAGCTCCTAGCTAATCAAGCATGGCACAAGAAACTTTGATCTCTAGTTGTCATTGCAAACATGTTTATTCATAATAGGCTGAATCAGGAACGATGAACTAATCATATTTACAAAAACAAGAGAGGTCAAGTTCATACCAGCTTTTCCCATCTCAATCAGTCCATCATATATCATCATAATTGCCTTTCACTTGCACAACCGAACGATGTGGATAATAACAATAGTGCACGTGCATTGGACTAAGCTGGAATCTGCAAGCATTCAATAAATAGGAGAAGACAAGGCAATATAGGCTCTTTTGTCAGATCAACAATAATGCATATAGGAGCCACTTCAACAATTTAATCATGGTCTTCTCCTATCGACCCCCAAAGAAAAGAAAAGAAATAAAACTATTTACACGGGAAAGCTCCCAACAAGTAAAAGAAGAACAGGAAATCTTTTTGGGTTTTCTTTTTAATTACTACTACAAGCATGGAAAGTAAACTAATTAAAAGCTACAACTAATTTTTTTGGTTTTTCTTAAGGTTTATTAAACACACAAGAAGAAAGCATAAAAGGAAAATAAACTAGCATGGATATTACAATGAAAAAGTATGAGCACCGACCTCTAGCTATGAGTGTGTGAACATGAATATAATGTCGGTGAGAAATACGTACTCCCCCAAGCTTAGCCTTTTGGCCTAAGTCGGTCTATGGCCACGGCTGGCCTGGCGGATATCCATAGTAATAGTTGGGGTCGTACTGAGGTGCAGCAGCTATCACCTCCTAAGCTACAGCGCGGCGGCGAGCGGCCTCCGCCCTCCTCTCATACTCATCTGCCTCCTCTCTGGTAATAACATATCTTCCTTTTGCCTGATAATCAAACAAGTCAGGAGCAGGGAGAGTAATACGAACATCACGTCATCTGTCAAAGATTAAGCGATACTGGAGAGGTGATTCATTCCTCTCGACAAACTGGTGGTGAACCATAGCATTAAAGTCTAGGTAAGTAGGAGGCAATTCAATATCATCATTGCATATGGTTACACCAAGAAAATCAGCTAAGCGGGTTGCATAAATTCCACCAAAGAAATCTCCATTAAATCTATTAAGATGCAACCTACGTGCAACAATGGCTCCCAAATTATAAGATTTATCTCCTAACACAGCACTCCTAAGAATACTGAGGTCAGGCACACACATGTGACATGCCTCATCTTTACCATTAATGCATCTACCTATGAAGAGAGCAAAATAATGTATAGCAGGAAAGTGAATGCTCCTTATGGTAGCTTGTGTTATGTCTCTAGATTCCCCCACAGTTATACTAGCAAGAAAATCTCTAAATTCAGATTTGCGAGCTTCCCTGACACTACCCCATTGTGGAAGTTTGCAAGCAGTGGTAAAATCCTCTAAGTCCATAGTGTAAGAATTTTCATAAAGATCAAACAGGACAGTTGGAGAATTATGTGAAGATGAAAATTCAAACCTCCTCACAAAGGAACTAGTGAGATAGTGGTACTGACGGCATTTTTCTTCCTCGAAGCTCACGAGATCAGCGTTACGCAAGTATGTGTTCCTTAATCCCCCCTCGGTCCATGAAGTCCTCTGAAGGCCATTCACAGGGCCACACTGGAGCGTCGCTTGGTGGCTCATCATCAGCATCACGCATTGCAAGCCTGGGCTCTTGTTTCCTTGAAGAACCACCTTCGTACATTTTTCTAAACATATTTCTTCCTCTGGAAAATTTCTGAAATTTTTAGTAACTTCAAAATAAAAGTGAACCAAACTCAACAAAATTGATAGCAACTACTCCTACAAGTGCCTAGAGCCTATATCATGCATCAAAACTACTTTTGACCATATAAATTTAACATGCAAGCTCAAGGACAGGGTCACCTAAGCGGCACAAATTTGCAATGAATAAAGCACTAGAACAAAAACTAACTGGACCAATGGAGGAGTCACATACCAAGGAACAATCCCTCCAGCAGTTTTGTGAGAGGTGCTTTGAGCAAGGAGATCGAAAATGGCAGCAAAATGAGCTTGAACTTGTGCTTGAGCTGGATATTCGTGAGTGTGGGAGGAAGAAGGAGTGTCTGGGTGTAGGAATAAGTGGAGGAGGGCCACTGTGGGCCCACTAGGCAGGGGGCGCGCCTAGGGGGTAGGGCGCGCCCTCCACTCTCGTGGCAAGGTGGATGCCCCCCTGTTGTGTTCTCAGTGCCAAATATTCTCAAATATTCCAGACAAAATCATATTTAAATTTCAGGGCATTTGGAGAACTTTTATTTTCGGGGTATTTTTATATTGCACGGATAAATCAGATAACAGACGAAGAATACTTATTTTTATTTTATTTAATATAAATAACAGAAAGTAAAAGGAGGGTACAGAAGGTTGTGCCTTCTAGTTTCATCCATCTCATGCTCATCAAAAGGAATCCACTAACAAGGTTGATCAAGTCTTGTTAACGAACTCATTCCGAATAACATGGAACCAGAGAAATTTTGAATAACACTATGTTACCTCAACGGGGATATGCACATACCCAATAATAAGAATATCATATTTCTTTTTCACAGTAGGTAGAACAAATTCAAAACCTCCAATAATAATCGATGGAATTTTTCCAATAGAGTTGATACTATGAACTTGAGGTTGTTTCCTCGGAAAGTGTACCGTATGCTCATTACCATTGACATGAAAGGTGACATTGCCTTTGTTGCAATCAATAACAGCCCCTGCAGTATTCAAAAAGGGTCTTCCAAGAATAATAGACATACTATCATCCTCGGGAATATCAAGAATAACAAAGTCTGTTAAAATAGTAATGTTTGCAACTACAACAGGCACATCCTCACAAATACCGACAGGTATAGCAATTGATTTATCAGCTATTTGCAAAGATATTTTAGTAGGTGTCAACTTATTCAAATCAAGTCTACGATATAAAGAGAGAGGCATAACACGGCATAACACTAACACCGGCTCCAAGATCACATAAAGCAGTTTTAACATAATTTATTTTAATGGAGCATGGTATAGTTGGTACTCCGGGATCTCCAAGTTTCTTTGCTATTCCACCCTTAAAAGTATAATTAGCAAGCATGATGGAAATTTCAGCTTCCGGTATCTTTCTTTTATTAGTAACAATCTCTTTCATGTACTTAGCATAAGGATTCATTTTAAGCATGTCAGTTAATCGCATACGCAAAAAGATAGGTCTAATCATTTTAGCAAAGCGCTCAAAATCCTCATCATCCTTTTTCTTGGATGGTTTGGGAGGAAAAGGCATGGGTTTCTAAACCCATGGTTCTCTTTCTTTACCATGTTTCCTAGCAACAAAGTCTTTCTTATCATAACATCGATTCTTTGATTGTGGGTTATCAAGATCAACAGCAGGTTCAAATTCTATATCATTATCATTACTAGGTTGAGCATCAACATGAACATCATCATTAACATTTTCACTAGTTTTAGGTTCATTACCAGATTGTGTTTTAGCATCAGATATAGAGATATCATTTGGATTCTTAGGTGGTTCAGCAATAGGTTCACTAGAAGCATGCAAAGTCCTATCATTTTTCTTTTTCTTCTTTTTAGAAGCACTAGGTGCATCTATATTATTTTTCTGAGAATCTTGCTCAATTCTCTTAGGATGTCCTTCAGGATACAAAGGTTCCTGAGTCATTTTACTAGTTCTAGTAGCCACTCTAACAACATAATCATTATTTTTACTATTCAATTCATTGAGCAAATCATTTTGAGCCTTAAGTACTTGTTCTACTTGAGTGCTAACCATAGAAGCATGTTTACTAATAAGTTTAAGTTCACCTTTGACATTAGCCATATAATCACCCAAGTGTTCAAGCATATTTTAATTGTATTTCAATTGTCTACCAAAACAAGCATTGAAGTCTTCTTGCTTAACCATAAATTTATCAAACTCATCTAAGCATGGGCTAGCAAACTTAGTAAATGGGATTTCAGCTTTATCATATCTATAGAGAGAATTTACCTTTACTACCTCTGTTGGGTTATCAAGACCATGTATTTCTTCAATAGGTAATGGATTAAGATCATATGTTTCTTTAACAGTGTAACGCCCCGAGACCATTGCGCCATGTGTCTTTTAGTTACTCGTTGTTGTTGCCTTGTCATTTCCTTGCGTGCCGCATCTTGCCATGTCATCATGTGCATTGCATCATCATGTTTTCAAAACTTCCATCCGTCCCAGTCTCCTCGTTCCGTTCGTTGTCCATTCTGAGCCCAGACACACTTGCACGCGCCCGCGACATGTCCGAAATATTATTTTATAAGTGGCTGGAAAATGTTCTCGGATTGGGTTGAAAGTTGGCGTGTGGTCTTATTATAGTGTAGATAGACCGCATGTCAAGTATCATTGCATTCGGAGTTCATTTGATAGCCCAACCGTTAAACTATAGCGGCATTATAGCCGGGCACACGTCGGACGTTTTCGGTCTCCGGAAACAGTCGTCGGGCCTTTCTCTCTTCTCTTTTATCAGCCTGAGGCCTTCTGCAAGTCCACTACCTACCGCAGGCCCATCCTAACCTCTCTCTAAAACTCCTCCAGCAATGCCCAACATTGGTTTTACCATTCGCCACCAGCCTTTTTTCCCTTGGGTTCCGCGGACTCAAGGGTCATCTTTATTAAATCCCTGGGCCAGTGCTCCTCTGAGTGTTGGTCCAAACTAGAGCCCCTTGCAGCGCCACCTCGGGGAAACTCGAGGGCTGGTTTTAGTTGTACGGATTGCTTATCCGGTGTGCCCTGAGAACGAGATATGTGCAGCTCCTATCGGGATTTGTCGGCACATTCGGGTGGTGTTGATGGACTTGTTTTACCATTGTCGAGATGTCTTGTAACCGGGATTCCGAGTCTGATCGGGTTGTCTTGGGAGAAGGAATATCCTTCGTTGACCGTGAGAGCTTGTGATGGGCTAAGTTGGGACACCCCTACAGGGATTTGAACTTTCGAAAGCCGTGCCCACGGTTATGGGAAGATGGGAATTTGTAATGTCCGGTTGTAGAAAATCTAAAGTTTATCTTAATTAAAATGCATCAACCACGTGTGTCGCCGTGATGGTCTCTTCTCGGCGGAGTCCGGGAAGGGAACACGGTGTTGGAGTTATGCTTGACGTAGGTTGTTCTAGGATCACTTCTTGATCATGGTTCATCGATCGTGCCTTTGCCTTCTCTTCTCACTCTCATTTGCGTATGTTAGCCGCCATATATGCTAGTCGCTAGCTGTAGCTCCACCTCATACCTTTTACCCTACCTATAAGCTTAAATAGTCTTGATCGTGAGGGTATGAGATTGCTGAGTCCCCGTGACTCACAGTCTACTTCCAAACCCAGCTTGCAGGTGCCGATGATACCGTGCATGTGATGCAACCGAGCTCAAGGAGGAGCTCGATGAAGATCGTGTTCGTAATGTTGTTCCGTTTGCATTTGATCAGTAGTGGAGCCTAGTCGGGACGATCGGGGATCTGTGTAGCATTTGGGGTAGTCTTCTTTTATTTTGGTTCCGTAGTCGGACCTTGAGTGTATCTGGATGAATGTAATGTTTTATACATGTATTGTGTGAAGTGGCGATTATAAGCCAACTATGTACCTTTTTCCCTTATTGTATTACATGGGTTGTTTGCAAAGGTTACCTCACTTGCGACATTGCTTTCAATGCGGTTATGCCTCTAAGTCGTGCTTCGACACGTGGGAGATATAGCCGCATCAAGGGCGTCACAAATAGGCGGTGAATTAAGACCGTGTATTTCTTCAATAGGAGGTAAATTCTTAACATCTTCAGCTTTAATACCCTTTTCTTTCATGGATTTCTTTGCCTCTTGCATATCTTCAGGACTGAGAAATAGAACACCTCTTTTCTTCGGAGTTGGTTTAGGAATAGGCTGAGGAGCTGGCTCAGGAAGTGTCCAATTATTTTCATTTGTCAACATATTATTCAATAGAATTTCAGCTTCATCCGGTGTTCTTTCCCTGCAAACAGAACCAGCACAACTATCCAGGTAGTCTCTGGAAGCATCGGTTAGTCCATTATAAAAGATATCAAGTATTTCATTTTTCTTAAGAGGATGATCAGGCAAAGCATTAAGTAACTTGAGAAGCCTCCCCCAAGCTTGTGGGAGACTCTCTTCTTCAATTTGCACAAAATTATATATATCCCTCAAAGCAGCTTGTTTCTTATGAGCAGGGAAATATTTAGCATAGAAGTAATAAATCATATCCTGGGGACTACGCAAACAACTAGGATCAAGAGAATTAAACCATATCTTAGGATCACCCTTTAATGAGAAGGGGAATATTTTAAGGATATAAAAGTAACGAGTTCTCTCATCATTAGTGAACAGGGTAGCTATATCGTTTAATTTAGTAAGATGTGCCACAACAGTTTCAGATTCATAGCCATGAAAAGGATCCGATTCAACCAAAGTAATTATATCAGGATCAACAGAGAATTCATAATCCTTATCAGTAATACAGATAGGTGAAGTAGCGAAAGCAGGGTCAGGTTTCATTCTAGCATTAAGAGATTGTTGCTTCCATTTAGCTAATAACCTCTTAAGCTCGTATCTATCTTTGCAAGCTAAAATAGCTAAAGCAGCTTCCTTTTCAAAAACATAACCCTCAGGAATAACAGGTGATTCATATTTATTAGGTGGAGAGTCTTCTTCATCACTTTCATCAATATTATCAATTTCAATATTTTCATTCTCTCTAACCCTAGCAAGTTATTCATCAAGAAATTCACCAAGTGGCACAGTAGTATCAAGCATAGAAGTAGTTTCATCATAAGTATCATGCATAGCAGAAGTGGCATCATCAATAACATGTGACATATTAGAACAAATAGCAGAAGCAAGTTTAGGTGTCGCAAGCTTACTCAAAACAGAAGGTGAATCAAGTGTAGAGCTAGATGGCAGTTCCTTACCTCCCCTCATAGTTGAGGGATAAATCTTGGTTTTTGGATCTCTCAAGTTCTTCATAATGATAAGAAGATATAAATACCAAGTGACTCAAAGAATAGAGCCATGCTCCCCGGCAACGGCGCCAGAAAATAGTCTTGATAACACATAAGTATAGGGGATCGCAACAGTTTTCGAGGGTAGAGTATTCAACCCAAATTTATTGATTTGACACAAGGGGAGCCAAAGAATATTCTCAAGTATTAGCACCTAAGTTGTCAATTCAACCACACCTGGAAACTTAATATTTGCAGCAAATTATTTAGTAGCAAAGTAATATGATAGTAGTGGTAACGATAGCAAAAGGTAATGATAGCAAAAGTAATGTTTTTGGTATTTTGTTGTGATGATAGCAATAGCAACGGAAAAGTAAATAAGCAAAGAACAATATATGGAAAGCTTGTAGGCAATGGATCGGTGATAGAGAATTATGCGAGATGCGGTTCATCATGTAACAGTCATAACCTAGGGTGACACAGAACGAGCTCCAATTCATCAATGTAATGTGGGCATGTATTTCGAATATAGTCATACGTGCTTATGGAAAAGAACTTGCATGACATCTTTTGTCCTACCCTCCCGTGGCAGCGGGGTCCTAGCGGAAACTAAGGGATATTAAGGCCTCCTTTTAATAGAGTACCGAACCAAAGCATTAACACACAGTGAATACATAAACTCCTCAAACTACGGTCATCACCGGTAAGTATCCCGATTATTGTCACTTCAGGGTTAACGGATCATAACACATAATAGGTGACTATAGACTTGCAAGATAGGATCAAGAACTCTCATATATTGATGAAAACATAATAGGTTCAGATCTGAAATCATGGCACTCGGGCCCTACTGACAAGCATTAAGCATAGCAAAGTCATAGCAACATCAATCTCAGAACATAGTGGATACTAGGGATCAAACCCTAACAAAACTAACTCGATTACATGATAAATCTCATCCAACCCATCACCGTCCAGCAAGCCTACGATGGAATTACTCACGCACGGTGGTGAGCATCAGGAAATTGGTGATGGAGGATGGTTGATGATGACGATGGCGACGGATTCCCCTCTCTGGAGCCCCGAATGGACTCTAGATCAGCCCTCCCGAGAGGTTTTAGGGCTTGGCGGTGGCTCCATATCGTAAAATGCGATGAATCGTTCTCTCTGATTTTTTTCTCCCTGAAAGAAAATATATAGAGTTGTAGTTGAGGTCGGAGGAGCCCCAGGGGGCCCACGAGGTAGGGGCGCGCCCTAGGCGGGGCAGGCGCGCCCCCCACCCTCGTGGCTAGGGTGTGGGCCCCCTGGTCTTCATCTTTTGCAAGGATTCTTTAGTATTTCCAAAAAGATGTTCCGTGAAGTTTCAGGTCATTCCGAGAACTTTTGTTTCTGCACATAAATAACACCATGGCAATTCTGCTGAAAACAGCGTCAGTCCGGGTTAGTTCCATTCAAATCATGCAAGTTAGAGTCCAAAACAAGGGCAAAAGTGTTTGGAAAAGTAGATATGACGAGGACGTATCAATGCACCCCTACCTGGCGCGCCAAATGTCGGATTCCGGGCTCCACAGACCCTAGAGAGGTTCGAACACTGGGGTGCGTACGAAGAACTCCTTCTTCCCAACCTGCTGGCCAAATGATTCCATAGCTTAGCTCGACAAACCCAAGGGACAAGAGACATTGCAGTTTATCCTGGTTCGGGACACCTTGCGGTGTAATACCCTACTCTAGCTTTGTGGTGGATTGCCTCGAGGGACTGAGGATGAACTGGTACAGTGGTTGAGCAACCTCAGGAGGTGAGGTGTTCTTGAGCTCGATGAGCTAGTGGGTGTGAGGATGGTCCGAATGATCCCATCCCTCTCTCAGGTGGTGGCTAAGTCCTATTTATAGTGGCCTTGGTCCTCTTCCCAAGTGTAGGCAGGAAGGGATCCCACAACGGAAAAATTCAAAGGGAGACAACTAGTAAAAGTTATCCTGACAAAAGTAGTCTTCGCCTGCGAAGGCTCTGGTGGTGATGTTGCAGTGGGCTTCGCGATGGCCTCCATCCCACAGTCCTGGCAGTCTAGTTCTCGTTGCGCAAATATGGAAACCTTTGCCTGATTCCTAGGGACTCCGTGCCTGCGCTTGCCTCCTTGGCCCCAAAGGGGAAACTGGCACACTGCGCCCGCTCGCGCCCGCCTGGCCTTGGTCGTCATGGCTCATGTCACGTGAACCTCACGAGGTGCACCTTGCCTTGATATCTCCACTCCTTGGGAGCCAGCCAAGCAAGTCCGCCCCCCATGGAGGTCTTGGTGTCGTCCGCCTCGCGAGGCTTGGCCCCTCGCGAGGGTCTTGGGTCGTTGCTGCTGATGTTGGGCCATACCAGGCCACTGACGGAGCCACGCCAAGGGCCGCAGGCAGGAAAGTCTAGGTACCCCCGTTCCCAGGACGTCGACAGACGCCAACCCCTGATGAGGAAGTGCCAGAAACAGCTATCCCCGACAAGGAATCTCCCCAAGAATGGATTATGTATTTCGATGGTGCCTTTTCCCTACAAGTTGCAGGGGCTAGCGTGCTTCTTGTCGCCCCCTCCGGGGAGCACTTCAAGTACGTTGTCCAGATGCATTTTGCCTGGGAAGAGGCAACCAACAATACAGCAGAGTATGAAGGGCTCCTTGCCGAGCTCAGGATTGCAGCAGAATTGGGAATTAAGAGGTTGATCATTCAAGGAGATTCACAACCTGTGGTGAAACAAGTCAATAAGGATTACCAAAGTCCATTGATGGAGGCATACATCGAGGAAGTGAGAATATTGGAGGAGCACTTTGACGGATTGGAAAGAGAGCATGTACCCTGTGCGGAAAACAGCATAGCTGATCATCTTTCAAAGTGTGTTGCGCAGAAGCTTCTTGTGGAACCAGGGACTTTTGTTCTCCATCTTACTCAGCCCTCTGTATCCCCAGCAACAATGGCCCGGAAAAGGAGAAAGTTTGTCTCCGGTAAGCCTCACTCGGTAGAGCCGTCCGCTCCTGGCAGAGACCCTGCCAGAAACAACTCCTCGTCATCTGCCAAACCACACCCTCCATCGGGCCCATGGACACCGCGAATGAGGCATGTGCTCCCATAGTAGAGGAGGTGTCTCTAGTCGTCGTTACTAAGCCCCAAGCACCAACTTGGGCAAGGCACATATTCCACTTCCTCCAAATCGGAGAGCTTCCCGCAACTAAGATGAAGCTGAAAGAGTAGCCCGGAGGGCTAGTATGTACTAGTTTGTCGATGACACTATGTATAGAAGAAGGCCCAATGGTGTGAAATTGAAGTGCATCTGCCAGGAAGAATGAAAGGAACTTGTGGCTGAGATACACAAAGGCATGTGCGGCTCCCACATTGGATTGAGGGCATTGGTTGGGATAGCATTCCGGCAAGGACTCTATTGGCCCACAGCCCTCCAAGATGCGGTCGAGCTCGTCACCAAATGTGAAGCCTGCCAGTTCCATTCCAAGAACATACACTTGCATGCCCAAGCTCTTCAGACAATCCCTTTATCATGGCCATTTTCGGTCTGGGGGCTCGATATCCTCAGCCCCTTCCCCCAAGCGATCGGGGGCTTTGAATTCTTGTTTGTTGCCATTGACAAGTTTACAAAGTGGTCGGAAGTGACTACCGTGAGAAAGGTGACCGCTCAATCAGCTATCAAGTTCTTGAAAGAGTTGGTGTGTCATTTTGGAGTTCCGGTAAGGATCGTTACCGACAACGGCACCTAGTTCACGAGTCGCGCCTTCATGCAATATGTTCATGCCCTCAGATGCACGATCTCATTTGCCTCTATGGCACACCCTCGGAGCAATGGACAAGCTGAGAGGGCGAATGCTGAAGTGTTGCGGGGACTCAAGACAAGAACCTTTGATACGCTGCAGAAACACAGCAGGCGATGGATCGAGGAGCTGCCGGTGGTTCTTTGGTCCCTCAGAACGACACCAAATTGAGCCACCGGGCAGACTACCTTCTCCCGGGTCTACGGGGCAGAAGCAGTTATCCCCACGGAACTCATTTATGGGTTTCCTCGAGTGCTTGCCTACGATGAAGTAGCTCAAGATCAGCACTAGCGTGACGATGTTGTGCTACTCAAGGAGAACCGTCTCCGGGCTGCTATGCGTGCTGCACGCTATCAGCAAGCCTGTGTCGCTATCATAGCTGCATGGTTCATGCCTGGTGTTTTGAGGAAGGCGACCTTGTCCTTAGGCGCTTTCAGTGTGCCAAGGGTACAAACAAGTTATCGCTGAAGTGGGAAGGCCCTTACCGTGTAGTACAAGTCACCAGATGTGGCGTAGTGCGTCTAGAGACTGGAGATGGCACTGCATAAGCATGTTGCATGCATGAGCATTCCAAGTTGCATGAATGCATGAGCATTCCAAGAGCACTGCATAAGCATTTCATGAGCATTTGCGTATGCATATAGATAGGATCACATCCTGCATTCATTCTCATCTGCATGAATCTGCAGGTTCCTGCCATGAACTTGGCTTCGACAAGGAGTTGAGAAGATGGCCCAGCACTGCGATCCCCGGCAAGTCCATTAGTGTTATGTAAGCTATAACTTGCGCATGAGAGAACCTTGCCGCTCTTTTTAGACTTAGGTGCTCCCATCCTTGACTTGAATGATGCTTTAGTCAAAATGGTTGTAGTGGTCATTTGTAAAAGGAAGTTAGCAGGGCGCTGGTCCCTTTGAATTTTGCTCGGCAGACACAGTTCTCCGGCAGACAAAAAGGTACCGGCAAGATAGCCTACCGGGGAAAACTAGTTTATTTACATTAAAGAGGCATCCCACCTCTACATGGACATATACATGCATGAGTGCCCGGCAAGGTTCATCTTTTTCATTAATATGCAGAATACAAGTACAAGCATTACAAAACACAAACATGGACTTGAGAGATTACATTATTTGAATTAAAATTTGGCAAATGCCTACAGATTTAAGATTGAAAAAATATAAGTGCCCCGTGATCTCCTCTTTTAGTTTGCCCTCCTTCAGGCACTGCGGTGGAAGGAGGAAAAGACGAGGAAAGGGCACCCGAGCAGAAGCCCATCCTGGTCCCGTCGCGACCCACCCAGCGCGGCCTGAGAAGACCAGGAGTGGCGAGGCTGCGAAGGAGGGGCACGGAGGACGGGGTGGCACCCTCTGGTCACCACCTCTAGAGCCAGCAAGAAGCCCCGGCTTGAGCACCGGTGGAGTCATCCACCAAAGCTCAGCTGGAAGACTGCTGGAGGGGACGCGAAGGTGCCAAGAGAACATCCCTCCCCAGTCATCACCCTAGGAGGCTAGTGATGATGATGTCGGGTGGGAGGGGAAGAACGGGAAGAGAGGCGGCAGGTCGCCGGCCGGAGGTGAAGGCATCCACTCCATCCTACTCTGACCTGGCCCCCTGCCACCTGCCTTCTCCGTATTCCCTCGTTTTCTCCTCACCACCGCTGCTCCCGAGAAGCGCCAAGACCCCCGTCCGGTACCTTCTCCGGGGAAACAGCAAGTAGCCATGACGGACAAGGGGCTTGAGGCGCGCCACTCCCCACCTCAACAGGTAGGAAGGCGCGCCTCTCATCGAAATCAACCCCAAGACCTTCGGGAGGAGCAGTGCTGGGATTCCCAACGATCTCCAGCCCTGCCTCCCGGGGCAGCCCCGAAGACGCCAAGGGATTCACCACAGCAAGGACCAGGCTCACTCCCCAAGCACCAACACCAGCATTTGGCAACACCAGCCTCGACCAAGAGCCCGGGGGCTGGCCCCAGGCTCTTCTCTTCAGCATAACCAACAAGAAGCAGGAAGCAGAGGAGGGCGAACACAGGGATGGGCGACTCCATCCTCCCTTTTCCCCTCCTTTTATAGCCAGTTCGGGGAGGGGATCTGCTCCCTCAACGGGCGGCCATCGTCCTCCTCCGCCAATTCAAGGAGACCGGGCCCTCGCCTTGATGCTCTTCCGCGCCACGCACCTCCGTTACCTACCCCATGCGATGCATGCCGCGTACGTGGCTAAGGATAAGGGCCTGGTGGGAAGAGTGAATTGGCAGTTTCTACCCCGTGCGTTAAAGTCATTCACGGGCCATTACAAGAGCGGCCCCACCACTATTGTATTTGCATGACATGCGAGGAAACCAAAAACTAGCCTGGACCCAAGATTAATGAAGAAGCAAAGAAGACCTCAAGAGACCAGCCTCTTCAGCACCCCTGCCTATGCACTTATTAGGCCTTACCCCGACGACGCTCGACAACGCGATAAGGGCATTACCAGGGGCTTCTGTCGGTGCAACAACCCCTGGGACTGTTGCCTAGACTATGCACAAGCACGGGGACAAGATCAAGGCTCCAAACCAAGTTAGAGTACAAGGAACCAAGAACTTCGAAGAACCAACATGCAGATCAAGAGGAGCAAGATCAAGCCAGAGAAGCAAGGCACCCCCAGGAGAAAAGCCTCCCTTGCCGGGCAGGCGAGCTCGACAAGGACAGGGCCACCCCCAGAAGAAGATGTCCAAGGCGTCTCGTCATGGCCTGCCGAGACTCACGAAGGCAAAACCACTGTCGGATTTCGGGTTCCGGCAGACCCTTGAGGTTCGAACACTGGGGTGCGCGCGGAGATTTCGCCTCCTACCTACCTGCGCCCCTCCGCCTCGCTAGGATCTAAACTACGGAAAGAACAACACAAGAGACACAGGGTTTATACTGGCTCGGGCCACCATTGTGGTGTAATACCCTACTCTAGTGTGTGGTGTGGTGGATTGCCTCTTGGGCTGATGATGATGAACAATACAAGGAAGAACAGCCTCGCAAGGGTCTGTTCTTGGCTGGGGCGATGAACTGCTTGAAGGAGTTCAGTCATCTTTCTCTCTCTCTCTCTTTCTGATCGAAACCCCTCTCTCACCTTCCAACCTCTGAACCTCTGAAAAACCCCCCTTGCTCTGTGGGTGGCTGGTCCTATTTATAGAGGCCCTGGTCCTCTTCCCAAATATCGAGCGGGAAGGGAGCCAACAATGGCGGGCTAATTTGAAGGGGGATAGCTAGTATCAGCTATCCTGACAAAAGTAGTCTTCGCCTGCGCAAAGCTCTGGTGATGACGCCGTCTTGGGCTCCACGGTGACCTCCGTCTTGTAGTCCTCATGGTCTTGGTCTCATTGCACCGAAATGGCAACCTTTGCCTGATGCCTCGGTACTCCGCGGCTGCGCTTTCCCCCTTTGCACCAAAGAGGAAAGGAGGACACTGCGCGGGTTGGCACCCGCCTGGCACCCTCGGTCGTCATGGCTTGCGTCACGGGCACCTCGTGAGGTACCCCTCCTTGATCTCTCCGCCTCCTCGTGAGCCAGCCTGACGAGACCGTGCCTGAGGAAGCTCCGCGTCTTCCGCCCCGCGAGGCTTGGCCCCTTGCGAGGGTCTTGGGTTTGTGTTGGTGAAGATGGGCCATGCTGGGCCCCCCTTTGAGCCACGCCGCAGGCTGCAGGCAGGCAAGTCTGGGGACCCCCGTTCCCAGAACGCCGACAGTAGCCCCTGAGCCCAAGGCGCGCCCGGACTTGGCCGTGCAGAGAGGCGGAAGGGCAAGAGCGAAGCGCCGCGGGCCTAACAGCCTGCGGCCTTGGGCGCCGCGTGGCGGTTGATTGGACGTGGGCGGCACTGTTCCCCCACGCCCTCCTTATTTTGCGCCATGCTAGGCGGACCCGTAGTCGTACACAGCCATTCCCCTATTTGGTTGCTCGAGCGCCCTCTGTCCTTCCTCCGCTCGAACTCTGGTTTCTGTTTTCAACTCAATCTTGAACCTCCCCCCCCTTCCCATCGCCATGGCTCCGACGAAGAAGGGAAGAGGGAAGAAACCCGTGTCTTCGCCTTGCCCGCCGCTGTTGGCGGCCCCGCCGAGGGCTTGGGAAAGGTCAGCTTGGCTCTGGCCACCATATTCAATGAATGCGGGAGGACGACGGCCTGGCCCGCGTCCCACTTCTCCATCGACAGGATAGCCACCGAGGTGCCGTATTTTGCCGACGCCCTATGGGCGGGTCTGGTTCCTCCCTTTTTTGATTTCTTCAATGTCGTGCTTTCCCATTATCATATCCACATGATGCATCTGGGTCCTGAATCCATCACTCTCCTTTCGGTCTTCGCCTTTGTTTGCGAGGCTATGATGGGCATCCTTCCTTCGGTTGCCTTGCTGCGCCACTTCTTCTCGCTGCGCCTTGTTGACCCTACCCAATGCTGGGCATGCGTGAGCTTCGTTGCCGCGCCTGAGACGGCGGCCTCTGGGATTGACTTCAAGCTCCCTCCGCCCGCGGCTGGGTTCTGCGAGCGGTGGTTGTATGTGGATGCTGGGGTGCCCAGCCCCCTGGTATCGGAGCCAAATTCGCATGCTGTCCCCGATTCGGGCTGGGGCCAGGAGACGCTTGAGAGCCCTCGGCTCGTCTTCGTCTGGCACCGCCTCACTCTCTTGAGGTCGCTTGGCGCGACAGCGCCCAAGGTGGTGAAGGAGTTCCTGCTATGCCGCGTTGCTCCTCTCCAGCGCCACTCCCGCCGGATGTGGGCCTTCAGCGGGCGTGACGATCGTATGAGGCTCCAGGAAGAGGACTTGACGCCTGAAGTGCTGAGGACGGCGCTCTTGACCCTGACGGGGGACCCCAACCCTGGCAGTATCCAACAGGGAGGGGCCTTGCTGTACCTCTTCCAGAGCGGGGGCGATTTTGTGAGGCAGATTCCTACCTTTGATGAGTGGGGGTCGCGCCCCGCCAGCCTTCAGGGGCCTCACGAGAACCCAGTGGTGGTGATTGCCCTTCCAGTCGGCCAAGGCGACTCTTCCTCAAGTGGCGGAGCAGGGAGGCACGAGGCGCCAGAGGCTGAGGGGGCTCCCGGCGGGGTGACAGCGTCGGGCGAGGCTCATGAGGAAGCAGTTATCGGGGCCCATGCCGCTGAGGCTGAGGGTGACAAGCAGATGCCCTCTGCGCCTACGACCGAGGCCACTGAGGCTCCGGCGGCTTCTCTTGGCGAGGCGATTGGCGGCGCACGTCAGGCAGGCACCCCTGCCGCAGATCGCCTTGACGCTCCATCTTCGTCGCAGGTTGATCCCTGCGCCCGACTCTTAGGCCGCTTCCGCTTGGACTTTTAGGCCCTCCGGAAGAGAAGGGAGGCCCTGGGCGACGATTACCCTTGTCGCCTGCTGAAGCGTAGGAAGTACTTTGCTACTGATGAGTAAGCCTTCTCCTTTCCCAGCTCCCAATCCTTCTGTTGCTCTTACTGACCCTTGCTCCGCAGGCCCCTTCCAGCCAAGCTTGCGGAGACGGCTGAGGAGCCGTCCCCCTTGGCTTCGCCCCCTCCATCGTCATCAAGCGCTCCAAGCAGTGGAGCCCTTGTGGTGAGGGCGATTGATGAGGCGAACCGTCCCGAGGAGTATCATGGCCCCGCGCACCTCGCGATCCTTCGTGGGCCTTCTCGTGGCATAGCCAGCCTGTCGTGGGCTTCTCGCCTGGTCGTGGACTGCGATTGGCTGAGGCGCTTCCTGCGCTCTTCACCTGGGGACGGGCTAGCCCCCGGCCGGGCTTCTAACGCGGCGTGCTCGGCCGTCACGAGGGTGCCAGCCCCCAGCCCGGAGGGGGAGTGCTGACTCGCGGCCCCCGGCGCTTGCTTTGGGCAGATGATGGTGTGGAAGATGTGCTCGAGCGCGCCCGGGAGCGTCGCGCTCTCCGCCAAGGATTCCTTCGAAGGGCGGCTGATGCGGTAAGCCTGCTTGGAGAGGAGCTTGCCGATGAAGACGCGCGCCTTGAGGCCGAGGGCCTGCGCCTGGCTGTAGAGAGGCGCGAGCTGGAGGGCGCCATCGCCCTTGCGTGCGGTCAGCATGATCTTGATGATGCAGAGGCCAAGGCATCGCTGGTGGCCTCTCGGGAGGCCCGATCTTGGGCCGCTGAGGAGGCTCGGGAAGCTGACCGGCGGCAAACGGCGGCGGAGGAGCGGGCTCGGGAGCTCCTGGCCTGGTGCCACTCACTGGAGGAGCAGGTGGAGCTGCGCGAGGCAGCCCTCACGTCGATGAAGGTGGCCTCCGGCGACTCAGCAGAGCTCCAGAAGCGTGAGGAGGCGCTGACGCTGGAAGCCGCCAAACGTACCCGTGAGTACGAGCATCTGGAGACGAGGGAGCGATTGGTGACACAGGCGGAGGATGATGTTGCTGCACAGGAAGCCCACGTCCTGGAGGAGGTCAGACGTTGAGTAGCGATGGCGCATTTGAACCTCGAGCACGAGTCCGAAGAGAGGCTGGGGTTGATCCGGGCCGAAGCTGAAGGCAGGACTGCTGCCTTGAGGGCCAAGCTGGAGGAGGCGACACGGTGGGCCGATGCTTTCCGGGCCGCTCTTGAGGTGGCGCAAGGTGAGTTAACCGCCTCCCAGGCCGAGGTGCTCCTTCTCCGCCAGCGGGTGGAGGAGGCTGAGGTCGTCATGGGCCAGAACGCGGACGAGATCCGTCAGCGGCGGATCCTGGAGCATGAGCACGACCCCATGCTTGCCATGCTCCGGGAGAGAGCCAACACAGCCTTGGGCAACATCTGCGAGGCGGCTGTTGGCGAGCCGCACGCAGTCAACTATGCTGGCAATCTTCAGTTCTTCACTGACATGGTGACGCAGCTGGAGGCGCGGTCGGTCAGGGCTGACAAGTTGGTGGAGGAGAGGAGCCGCGCCCTGCTTGGGCGCGCCTTTTCTCGCGTCTTCAGCCACCTCCGGAACATGGATCCCCACTTTGATTTTGATGCAGCCATCGCCCTAGTCCCCCAGGCCGTCCGAGGCGACCTGGCGCACTGGGTGGAAGACAATGTGGATGCTCTTATCAGGGCCTTCGCTTCGGAAAATGACAACGTGATCGTGGCGGCCGACGAGGGCGGCGTGGTGAACGGCCCTAACGCTACTGGCGGCTACGCGGACAGCGATGGCGAGTTCAGCGACGCCAGCAACGGCTCGGGTGGTGCTCCTGAAAACGCATTGGGGGATTCATCCGACTGATTGTGCATCGCTCCTACTTCCTTACCCTGCATGAATAGAACTCAGGTTTTGGCCTAATTGCAGTGAGAGCATTTTGGAGGGGGAGCCCCTTATGTAAAACTTATGTTCATCGTATTAGTAGACGCTACATTGCCCATGCGCCCGCGCCAAGTGGTTGGCCCAAGTGACGCGCTGGTCGGCTAGTTTACCTTTGTCCCGTGCTGGCCCTGAGGCAGCCCGCGGGGGGTTGTGGTGTATCGAGTGTTCCCTGATTGGGTCCGTAGGATCTGCAGTAAAACACCCTCTTGAGAGGTCACGTCGACGGCAGTCTGGGCTACGCGCAAGCTAGGCCTGACCCGGCACTCGAGGGGCTCGCGAGGGGAGGCAGCTGAGGCGAAGCGGTAACCAAAACGCGAGAAATTGCTCGAACGAGACTAAGCACCCCTTCCCCGAACACATGCAAATCTCAAATTCGAATCCAACTTGAATCCAGCAGGGGAAAGCGACAACCAAAGGGAAGAGCAACAAAAGCAAACAAAAGGGCGCGTCCGGCACCTAGTCTAGTCTTGGACGTCTTCTCACCAGCGCGGAGCTAAGTGCTGCCACTGGGCGTGGGAGGGAGCCCCAGGGCCTGAGGCCGGCACCCCTGAGACTCCGGGGCGTGTACAGCCCCACTCATTATTAAGTGAGAGTGTCACGAGGCGGCGAGCTTCACAGGCACTGGGCCTTCTTCACAGGTGCTGGCCTTGCTTCATATCGCCAGATGAGGGCCCCGCCTTGCGCCACACTCTAGTGCCATCAACGACGACCGGAAACCGGGACGCCGCCAATGGGGTAGAGGGGTCGCCAGCGGTTCCCCCGACGACCACGGGTCCTCCGCCGGGGGCAGGCCCTGAGGCACCTCCCCAGCGGAGGGCCTACCTCCTGAGAACACCTTGCTCCAAACGCCGCGGTGGTGATGTCGGATCCCGGCCCCTCTCCTGCAGCCCCCTGCGCCCTCCTCCCGAGGGGCAGGAGACTGTGGGAGCGGGACAGCTGCTCGCTGTGGCGACCTACACCTCCTGCGATCCATGGTTAGCGTATGCCTGCTCCTCAAGAATTAGCGGTACCCGATAATCGTTGCCCCCAGCGTGGCCAGTGGGACCGTCCCGGGGCTCCCGAAAAGGCTCAGCTTCTGGCGCCTTGTCCCCCCAGCTTGGGCTGAGGAGCGAGCCTTGTTCGCTCTCATGTGGGTGTCCTTGGTCCATCGTGAGGGGCACGTATTCCTCCGGCGTCGTCATCCCGAATGCCACGCCGTAATGCCCCGCATGCCACGCGGTCCTGCCTGACGCGCCCACCGTGGGGTGACAGCGTGGCTGTCCACTGGGGCCGCAGGTCGCGTCGAGTCCTTCTTCTTCGTGGACCGGGAGCGGGGGCAGCGCCGCCGCCGGTCCGGCGCTGACAGCTTCGCTGGCGTTGAAGTAGCCTTGGAGCCCGTGGGCGCGCGCGGAGCCCCCGCGCGGGCCGCCCTGGGCTTGAGATGGGAGCTGGGTGGGGTGAGCCCCTGAGGTGGCGAAGCCCAGGAGCTCTACCACTCGCTCCAGCAGCACGTCGTGGCCGCCCTCCAGCAGCCTGCACTGCAGCGGCTCTCGGGCCATTGTGAGCGCGGCCCTCGAGTTCGCCTGCTCCCTGCGGGTGTACGGCGTCGTGGTCTCGGCGTGATTAAAGGCCCTTGCTGCCGACCGCGCCTGCCGCGGTGTGGGAGCTGTCGAAGCCTGTCCGCGTCGCTCGTGGCCCGCAGCACCCTGCGGACCGCGAGCTGCCTGGGGCACGGGGTCGCCCGAGGCAAGCGGCTCTACGCAAGCGGGCCACGCCGCCCACGGATCTGGGTTGCCCGCCTGGTCGCCGGACATGGTGATGACGATGCGACGGGGCGCGAAGCAGTAGAAGGTGGATTCCGGCGCACCCCTACCTGGCGCGCCAAATGTCGGATTTCGGGTTTCGGCAGACCCTTGAGGTTCAAACACTGGGGTGCGCACGGAGATTTCGCCTCCTACCTACCTGCGCCCCTCCGCCTCGCTAGGATCTAAACTACGAAAAGAACAACACAAGAGACACAGGGTTTATACTGGTTCGGGCCACCGTTGTGGTGTAATACCCTACTCCAGTGTGTGGTGTGGTGGATTGCCTCTTGGGCTGATGATGATGAACAATACAAGGAAGAACAGCCTCGCGAGGGTCTGTTCTTGGCTGGGGCGATGAACTGCTTGCAGGAGTTCAGTCACCTTTCTCTCTCTCTCTTTCTGATCGAAACCCCTCTCTCACCATCCAACCTCTGAACCTCTGGAAAAAAAACCTTGCTTTGTGGGTGGCTGGTCCTATTTATAGAGGCCCTGGTCCTCTTCCCAAATATCAAGCGGGAAGGGAGCCAACAATGGCGGGCTAATTTGAAGGGGGACAGCTAGTATCAGCTATCCTGACAAAAGTAGTCTTCGCCTGCGCAAAGCTCTGGTGGTGACGCCGTCTTGGGCTCCACGGTGACCTCCATCTTGTAGTCCTCATGGTCTTGGTCTCGTTGCACCGAAATGGCAACCTTTGCCTGATGCCTCGGTACTCCGCGGCTGCGCTTGCCCCCTTTGCACCAAAGAGGAAAGGAGGACACTACGCGGGCTGGCACCCGCCTGGCACCCTCGGTCGTCATGGCTTGCGTCACGGGCACCTTGTGAGGTACCCCGCCTTGATCTCTCCGCCTCCTCGTGAGCCAGCCTGACGAGGCCGTGCCTGAGGAAGCTCCGTGTCGTCCGCCCCGCGAGGCTTGGCCCCTCGCGAGGGTCTTGGGTTTGTGTTGGTGAAGATGGGCCGCGCTAGGCCCCCCTTTGAGCCACGCCGCAGGCCGCATGCAGGCAAGTCTGGGGACCCCCGTTCCCAGAACGTCGACAACCACCTCACCTAATCACTCTGCCATGACCCACGTCGTCAATCAATGCAGTGTCAAGCCACAAAGTGACTAAGTGGCAACCATTCACCACATTGCGGCCTCTTTCTACAGGAGGTGCCTATAGCTGACACCCATCCTGCGACGTGTCAAGCAAGCAGGCGTGGAACTGGCAAGATAGCCAGGCAAGGCTTGTCGAGCTCCCAATGACGTGACATTGAGCGACGCACTTAATGCACCCTCTCAGCCTGCAGAGTTAGGTATGATAGCACTGTTTGCTATCTTATCAGTGTATAATGACTAATTTGCCATTATAGCAACCCCTTAATCTATAAAAGGAGGCCCATGGCAATCGTAGAATGGGTTAGAAGGTTGGACAACTCACACCCCCATACGCGCGTAGCCACTGTTGCCCTGCCGGGCAAGTGTACTACGCTCCACCACCTCTCCTCCACCATCAATCCACCAAAGCAGGAGTAGGGTTTTACGCCACACGGCGGCCCGAACCTGGGTAAAATTGCATGTGTGATCTCCGCCGCGCTGCCCCACGCCGGTCTGCTCTTTGTGCAATGCGACCTCCCCCTTCCGAACCAGCAAGGGGCCCTTCTGGACCCATAGGTGGCCGTGGTTTCCCACGACACCCTGTAGCAAAAACATTATGTATGCTTTGTGTTTAGGTTCCGTACTGCTTATGTTCGTGTAGAACGATGTCTATACTTAATTTCAACTGCATGTTTATCCCTCTCGCATTCACCCGTTGGCGTTTGTATGATTAGTCTCTGCCTATTTTGGTTGCCTTCCGGTATCATGTTGCCTCAATTGTTGTAAGGGTCGGGCCCTTATCATTCATTTTGGTGAGGATATGTCCCGGCAGGTTTTTCCTTGGTAGTTTTTGATGCAGCCACCCCTTCTGCGAGCAGGCTCGGAACAGAGCGAGGGCACAGATAAAGACTAGTAAGGTGCCGTCATACGAAAAGATTTCCTCATACAAACACCTTGGTATCCAAGGGATAAGCAAATGCAAATTCTAGGTCTATAATGGAGCAACAATTGCGTGGACTTAGCTTCATCCTTGCTTCCTTCCACTCTCTTCAGCTGTGGCCGCTTATCGGGGTCGCATGCTTCGAGAAGGATGGCACCGCGCGTGTTGCTTTCCGGCTCCCGGAAGGTGCCGGTAGGAATCATACGTATCTTGTGGGCGGCAAGACGCGATGCAAGGCACGACCGGTTTCACCATTCTCCTCCTTACACTTTTCAAACAATCTGACGACAGCTGGCATAAAAGTCACGCCAACGCGGACGGCCTTGCCGGAGCGTACTTGCCGGGGCGTCGATCAACGGATTCGCACCGGTGCTCTACTCAGGATTCCCCTAAGCAGGGTAAATGCTGGACCGAGTATCGCGCGGGCTCATCGACATGGACGATGCTAAACACAGAGTAGCTCGATTGTTGATAAGTGGGGGTGGTGAAGAGAGTAGCCGTGTATCCTTTCACCTTGCCCCTTTTCCAGTAGGGGGCTGGCATGGTGACCATGCTACCTGAACCGTTTGGGGCTGTCGTGCCGCCATCATTCCTGGTTCCTGCCACCGCTGCAGCCACAGCGAGGAGAGGCGATGGAGATTGGACAGTGCGGGCGGAGGAGCGACATCACTTCCCTCCTGTCCCACCATTCCTCGCCTTTTCTTGGGCGCCATGTATAATGGAGCCATCGATGAAGAAAATGATGATGAAGATGACGCGCTGCTTACACTCTCGGGTTCGTGCAAGCGCTTCCCCCTACCTAGCGCGCCAAAGATGGTGTGGGAAAACACGGCCACCTATGGGACCACCGGCCCCTTGTGGTTCGGCAGGGGGAAGAGCACATTGCACAAAGAGCAGAGAATACAGAGCAGCACGGCAGCAATCACATAGGCAGTTTTTACCCAGGTTTGGGCCGCCGCGAGGCGTAAGACCTACTCCTGCTTTGGTGGATTGATCAGGGGACTGTGGTGGAGACGTGGCGCTCTTGCCCGGCAAGGTTGCCTCGGGGCGAGAGCAGCTACGTGCGTATGATTGTACAAAGGTTCGAATCCGTTCTAAGGTTGCCACGACCCTTCTTTTATAGGTCAAGGGATCACCACAATGGCAGATCAATCATTTTGTACTAATTAGATAGCACACACTGCTATCATACCTAACTCTGCAGACATGACAAGGTGCATTAAATGCACTGCTTAGTGTCACATCATGGAGGAGCCCGGCAAGCCTTGTCGTGTCGTTCCGCCACTTTCTTGCCTGCCTGTGTGACATGTCTCTGGACGGGTGTCATTTGGAGGTGATTTCGTTTGGAAGTGGCTGCCACGTGCCAAATAATAGCCACTTTGTCACTTGGGGGCTCGACAGCACCGATTGGTGACTTGCGTTGCTGTGAGGTGGAGCAATGGAGTCTTGGCAGGGTAATCTACCCTCGGCGTCCCTGGCAAGCTTGCCGGGGTGGTCTTGAGACTTGTCTTCGGGGCAACCTCAACCCTGCCAGGCTCGCCTGCCTAGCAAGGGAGGGTTTTCCGTAGTGGTATCTTGCTCTTTTAGCATGACTTGGGCTTCTTGATCCTTCATTTGATTCCTCAAAGAGCTATCTCTCCTGCTTAGTCTTGTCTTGAATGTCGAGTGTTTCTGGACCGGAGGCCTGCTGTCCGTGCACAAGTCAGGGGAAACATACACCCCTGTTTGTGTACCCCCGACAATCTACTTGATGAAACACAAGTCTGAAACATTTGAAAAGTTCAAAGAATTTTAGAGTGAAGTGGAGAATCATCATAACAAGAAAATGAAGTTTCTACGATCTAATCGCGGAGGCGAATATTTGAGTTACGAGTTTGGCCTTCATTTAAAACAATGTGGAATTGTTTCACAACTCACGCCACCCGGAACACCACAGCGTAATGGTGTGTCCGAACATCGTAACCGTACTTTCTTGGATATGGTGAGTTCTATGATGTCTCTTACCGATTTACCACTATTGTTTTGGGGTTATGCATTAGAGACACTCGCATTCACGTCAAATAGGGCACTATCTAAATCCGTTGAGACGACACCATATGAACTATGGTTTGGCAAGAAACCTAAGTTGTCGTTTCTTAAAGTTTGGGGTTGCGACACTTATGTCAAAAGGCTTCAGCCTGATAAGCTCGAACCCAAATCAGAGAAATGCATCTTCATAGGATACCCTAAGGAAACAATTGGGTACACCTTCTACCACATATCCGACGGCAAGATCATTGTTGCCAAGAATGGAACATTTCTAGAGAAGGAGTTTCTCTCGAAAGAAGTGAGTGGGAGGAAAGTAGAACTTGATGAGGTAATTGTACCTTCTCTCAATTTGGAAAGTAGCACATCAGAAAAATCTGTTCCTGTGATGCGTACACCAAGTAGAGAGGAAGCTAATGATGATGATCATGAAACTTCAGATCAAGTTACTACTAGACCTCGTAGGTCGAGTAGAGCATGTTCTGCACCATAGTGGTATGGTAATCCTATTCTAGTAGTCATGGTACTAGACCATGACGAACCTATGAACTATGAAGAAGCTATGATGAGCCCAGATTCCGATAAATGGCTTGAGGCCATGAAATCTGAGATAGGATCCATGTATGAGAACAAAGTGTGGACTTTGGTGGACTTGCCCGATGATCGGCAAGCCATTGAGAATAAATGGATCTTCAAGAAGAAGACAGACGCTGATGGTAATGTCACCATCTACAAAGCTCGACTTGTCGTGAAAGGTTTTCGACAAGTTCAGGGGGTTGACTATGATGAGACCTTCTCACCCGTAGCAATGCTTAAGTCAGTTTGAATCATGTTAGCAATTTCCACATCTTATAATTATGAAATTTGGCAAATGGACGTCAAAAATGCATTCCTTAATGGATTTATTAAAGAAGAGTTGTATATGATGCAACCAGAAGGTTTAGTCAATCCTAAAGGTGCTAAAAAGTGTGCAAGCTCCTACGATCCATCTATGGACTGGTGCAAGCATCTCGGAGTTGGAATACGCTTTGATGAGGTGATCAAAGCATATGGTTTTATACATACCTATGGTGAAGCTTGTATTTACAAGAAAGTGAGTGGTAGCTCTGTAGCATTTCTGATATTATATGTGGATGACATATTGTTGATTGGAAATGATATAGAATTTCTGGATAGCATAAAAGGATATTTGAATAAGAATTTTTCAATGAAAGGCCTCGATGAAAGCTGCTTATATATTGGGCATCAAGATCTATAGAGATATATCGAGACACTTAATAGGACTTTCACAATGCACATACCTTGATAAAGTTTTGAAGATGTTTAAAATGGATCAGTCAAAGAAAGGGTTCTTGCCTGTGTTACAAGGTGTGAAGTTGAGTGAGACTCGAAGCCCGACCACTGCAGAAGATATGGATAAAATGAAAGTCATTCCCTATGCCTTGGCCATAAGTTCTATCATGTATGCTATGCTGTGTATCAGACCTGTTGTGTGCCTTGCCATCAGTTTGGCTGGCAGGTACCAAAGTAATCCAGGAGTGGATCACTGGACAGCGGTCAAGAACATTCTAAAGTACCTGAAAAGGACCAAGGATATGTTTCTCGTTTATGGAGGCTACGAAGAGCTCATCGTAAATGGTTATGTCAATGCTCGCTTCAACATTGATCTGGATGACTCTAAGTCACAAACTGGATATGTGTTTATATTGAATGGTGGGGCTATCAGTTAGTGCAGTTCCAAGCAGAGTGTCGTGGTGGGATCGACGTGTGAAGCGGAGTACATAGCTACTTCGAAAGCAGCTCATGAAGAAGTCTGCATGAAGGAGTTCATATCCGATCTGGGTGTAATACCCAGTGCATCGGGTCCAATGAAAATCTTTTGTGACAACACTGTAGCAATTGCCTTGGCGAAGGAATCCAGGTTTCACAAGAAGACTAAACACATCAAGAGACGCTTCAACTCCATTCGTGAAAAGGTCAACAATGGAGACGTAGAAGTTTGCAAAATACATACAGATCTAAATGTAGCAGACCCGTTGACTAAGCCTCTTCCGCGAGCAAAGCATGATCAGCACGGTGTTAGATTCATTATAATGTAATCTAGATTATTGACTCTAGTGCAAGTGGAAGACTGAAGGAAATATGCCCTAGTGGCAATAATAAAGTTGTTATTTTATATTTGCTTATTCATGATAAAGGTTTATTATTCATGCTTGAATTGTATTGATCGGAAACTTAAATACATGTGTGACTACATAAACAAATACCATGTCCCTAGTAAGCCTCTACTAGACTAGCTTGTTGATCAAAGATGGTTAGGTTTTCCTAACCATAGACATGTGTTGTCATTTGATAATGGAATCACATCATTAGGAGAATGATGTGATGGACAAGACCCATCCGTTAGCTTAGCATATTAATTGTTCAGTTTATTGCTATTGCTTTCTTCATTTCATATACATATTGCTCCAATTATGAGATTATGCAACTCCCGGGTACCAGAGGAATACCTTGTGTGATATCAAACATCACAACATAACTGGATGATCATAAATATGCTCTAAAGGTATCTCCGGAGGAGTTTGTTGAGTTGGCATAGATCGAGATTAGGATTTGTCACTCCTTGTATCGGAGAGGTATCTCTGGGCCCTCTCGATAATACACATCATAAGAAACCTTGCAAGCAAAGTGACTAATGAGTTAGTTGCAGGATAATGTATTATGGAAAGAGTAAAGAGACTTGCCGGTAACGAGATTGAACTAGGTATGAAGATATCGACGATCGAATCTCAGGCAAGTAACATATCGATGGACAAAGGGAATTACGTATGTTGTCATAACGGTTCGACCGATAAACATCTTCGTAGAATATGTGGGAGCCAATATGGGCATCCAGGTTCCGCTATTGGCTATTGACCGTAGAGGTGCCTCGGTCATGTCTACATAGTCCTCGAACCCATAGGGTCCACACGCTTAACGTTCATTAACGATATAGCATTATATGAGTTATATGTTTTGGTGACCGTATGTTGTTCAGAGTCCCGGATTAGATCACGGACATGAAGAGGAGTCTAGAAATGGTCGAGGGGTAAAGATTGATTTATAGGATGATGATCGTAGTACCGGAGGGTGTACCAGACAGACTCAGGATGTTAGTGGGCCTATTGGGCCATTAGAGGGGAGCACACCAGCCCACAAGGGGCTGGCGCACCCCCCATGGCATCCGCCCAAGTGGGGAAAGGAAAGGGGGGAGGATTCGGCCTCCCCCTTCCTTCCTCTTCCCCTTTCCTTCCCTCCTCCGACAAATATGGCAGGGGCGCGGCCAAGGGCAGGAGCCCAAGTAGGATTCGGACCTACTTGGGGCGCCCCTTGGCCTTTCCCCTCTCCTTCCCACCTATATATATCTGGGAGGGGGCGCCTAGCACACCCAGAAGAATTGCTTAGCCGTGTGAGGCGCCCCCCTCCATCGTTTACACCCCCGGTCATATTTTCGTAGTGCTTAGGTGAAGCCCTACGGAGATCACTTCACCATCACCATCACCACGCCGTTGTGCTACCGCAACTCATCCACTACCTCATCGTCTTGTTGGATCAAGGAGATGGATGACGTCACCGAGCTAAACGTGTGCAGAACGCGGAGGTGTCGTGCGTTCGGTACTCGATCAGTTGGAGCACGAAGAAGTTCCACTACATCAACCGCGTTGTTAAATGCTTCTGCTTATGGTCTACGAGGGTGTAACGCCCACGATGAGGCTATATGTCCCACGTGTCGAGGCACGACTTAGAGTCATAACCGCATAGTGGTGTGGTCGCAAGAAGGGTCATCTTCACAACATCCCATGTAATGAACAAGAAAGGGATAAAGAGAGTTGGCTTACAAACACCACGTCATATATATTTAATTAAATCATACATAATGCAAAATACACACATAGACCGACTATGATCAAAACCAAATGAAAAGGAAGATGAACCCAACTGCTAGATCCCCGATCGTCCCAACTAGGTCCACTACTGATAATTAGGAAACGAAACATAGTAACGACCAAGGTCCTCGTCGAACTCCCACTTGAGTTCGGTAGCATCACCTGCACTGGTATCATCGGCACCTGCAACTGTTTTGGTAGTATCTATGAGTCACGAGGACTCAGCAATCTCAAAACCCGCGATATTAAGACTATTTAAGCTTATGGGTAGGATAAGGTTATGAGGTGGAGTTGCAGCAAGCGCTAAGCAAATATGGTGGCTAACATACGCAAATAAGAGTAAGATGAGAAACTACGCAGCGGTCGTGAAGCTAGAAGTGATCAAGAAGTGATCCTGAAACTACTTAGGTTCAAACATAACCCAAACCGTATTCACTTCCCGGACTCCGCCGAAAAGATACCATCATGGCTACACACGCGGTTGATTCCTTTTAATTGAGTCAAGTGTCAAGTTCTCTACAACCGGATATTAACAAATTCCCATCTGCCACATAACCGCGAGCACGGCTCTCGAAAGTTTATACCCTGTAGGGGTGTCCCAACTTAGCCCATCACAAGCTCTCACGATCAACAAAGGATATTCCATCTCCCAGAAAGACCCGATCAGTCTCGGAATCCCGGTTACAAGACATTTCGACAATGGTAAAACAAGACCAGCAAGACCGCCCGATGTGCCAAAAAATCCCGATAGGAGTCGCACGTATCTCGTTCTCAGGGCACACTGGATGAGACATCCAACGAGTAAAACCAACCCTCAAGTTTCCCGAGGTGGCCCCGTAGTCTACTCGGTTCGGACCAACACTAAGAGGAGCACTGGCCCGGGGGGTTAAAATAAAGATGACCCTCAGGTTTGCAACCCCAAGGGAAAGTTATAGGTTGTTAGGCAAAAGTAAAACCAAGGTTGGGCCTTGCTGGAGGAGTTTTATTCAAAGCGAATTGTCAAGGGGGTCCCATAACCCCAACCGCATAAGGAACGCAAAATCAAGGAAAATAACACCAGTATGACGGAAACTAGGGCGGCAAGAGTGGAACAAAACACCAGGCATAAGGCCGAGCCTTCCACCCTTTACCAAGTATAAATATGCATTAATTAAAATAATAGATATTATGATATCCCAACATATCCATGTTCCAACATGGAACAACCTGCAACTAGCAACGCTATAAGAGGGGCTGAGCAAAAGAGGTAACTTAGCCAAACAACGGTTTGCTAGGAAGGTGGGTTAGAGGCTTGACATGGCAATATGGGAGGCATGATAAACAAGTGGTAGGTAGCGCGACATTAGAGATAGAACGAAACAACTAGCAAGCAAAGATAGAAGTGATATCGAGGGTAATGGTCATCTTGCCCGAGATCCCGCAAGGAAGAAGAACGAGTCCATGAAGAAGACAAACGGACATAGTCGAACGAATCCTCACAACTCCAGAACGAAACCGAAGCTAATGAGATAAGCAAACCGGAAACAAGCAAGCAACATGGTAAACACACAAGCATAAACATGGCAAGATGCACAACCAAGTATGATGCATGTCCGGTTTAATGAGCCATGGCATGGCAAAGTGCAACAAACAAAACTACAAATTAAGTGGAGCTCAATATGCAACGAGTTGCACATTGACGAGACACCACATTCATTTTTTTAGTCCTCTCCCGTTTATGTACCCAACAATATTAAATGTTGTTAAACATGGCAAGAGGTGAAGCATAACAAAACTATACTATTTAAACAATTTAAATGGGGCCGGATATAACAAACAACAAATCCGAAAAATCCCCATGTGCATATTTTTGGTTAAGGTACTGTTCTGCCCTAAACATAATTTTAGAGTTTTTAAACATGCAAAGTAATGCCACCATGTTAAACTATGCATTTTTCCACCCCATTTACATATAAAGTTTATTAAATTCGGAGCTACGGTTATTTAGTTATGAAATAAATCATTTTGACATGGCATATGAGCAAATTTAATCAAATAACATTTTTAACATGGATGAAAGTTGGATATTATGAAACTAGATGAAATTCTAAGCATTTTTCATATATAATTTGTTTTAATCCGATGCATGGTTAAATGATTATTATATGCATGACCATGAGGGTGTTTTCTAAAAATATGCCTGCACTGGATAAATAGCAAAAATGTTCGACATGTCTCGGGCCGAATCTGGTTGGCCCAACATGCGCAGGAGAGGGGTGGGTGCTGCTCACCCTAGGCCAAGGCCCAGCTCGGTGAGGAGGGTGTTGGCTGGGCCGGACAGGGACGAGGCCCACGAGGCCAGGTCAACGGGCGCAGAGGCTTGGGGAGGCATCGGCCCATGAGCGTGCGTGCGAGCAGCGATTGGCGAGCGAAGCGCTCATCCTCCTCCCGAAGCAGAAGCAGGGAAGGCCGGCGGGGCACGACAGCGGCCACGACGGGTCTTGGCGGAGAGGACTTGGGGCTCCGGCAACGCCGGAGACGGTGAAGATGGCCAGATCCAGGAAACGGCGGCGCAGACAGAGCTTAGGGGCGGCTCGACGGTAGGGGATGGCTGGCGCGGGCGTCCATGGTGCGGGACTTAGCGGGGCGGCGACGACGGGTGCAAGCGCGGGTGGAGGAGATCCGGGGCGGCAAGGTCCACTGGATCGGGACGAGGTGAGGGCGGCGCCAGCGTGGAGCACCATGGCCATCCATGGCGCGGTGGCGGAAGCTTCTATAGAAGAGAAGAGAGAGGGTTCGAGAGGTGAGAGACCAGAGGGGGAGATGGATTACAGGAGGGAGGAGAAGTAAGGAGAGGGGGGTCGAGAGTTGTTGGTCGTCGGCAACGTCGGGTGAGGAAGGAGGCCGCAGAGGAACTTTGATGGTCAGCCGGTGCTCGGGCTGCTGGGGCCTCAGGCGCATGAGGCTGTGGTCGAGGAGCTCAGGATGGGGGGGATCGAGAGGGCCTGGTGATTGGTGGGTTTGGACCGTGAGGGATCCCGAGGAGAGAGTGGCGGCGAGTGAGGAAAATGAGGGAGTTGGTCTAGGGTTAGGTAGTTGGTCTAGGGTTAGGTAGGTTTACACTGACTATATAGTAGGTGGGTTTTTGGTTAGGGCAAATCCGTCTCTGATCGTAATAGGGCAGTCACGAAAAAAGGCTAGGGAGTCCAATAAATGAAACAAAGATACTTTCCGGATGTTTGGGGATGATCCGGACCCAACGGTGACGACTGCCCGGGTCGAGTTCGGGTAAGTTTCGGACGCGCGCACGAGGGGGGGGTCTATGCATTATATAGAGAGACTCCGGTTTAAGCAAGAGGAAAAATCAAGAACAAGGTTGGTCTCGGAACAGTCACAAAAGCAAGGGGGGACGCGGCAACTACGAGCGGATGCAAGTTTTAAAAACAATGACGGCAATGAGTGCCGATGCAATGCGGATGATGCCATGATGCAATGCAACAAATAAATAAAACACACGGCGACAACAAAAAACAAGGAAGGAATCTGGAGCATCGGTCTTGGGGCGTCACAACTCTCCTCCACTTACAAGAGATCTCGTCCCGAGATCTAAGGATGGCACCGGAGAGAAGTGGAAGAGCAAGAGGTAAAACAAAGTTGCTTGTTTGACAAAAGAGTGAAACCAACGAACCTTGAGAGGTTAAACAAATTGAAAGAAGGAATCCAACAAAGATGCAAGAAGTTGAAAACACTTCATTATAAAAGAGGAACAAGGAACATTTCGAGAACCTTGTAGGTTGAAGGACATGAAACAAGAGCTTAACAGACCAAAAAGAATATGAAAGCACACCGGTAGAAAAGAGAAAGAAGGAACACCATGTGAACCTTGGAGTTTGCAAGCTATGAATGATGAGAACAATGGACAAGAAGTACATGCAAGCACTCCGGTTGAAAGGAGATGTCCAAGGAACGATAAAGATCAATTACGACAACACTCCGGTTGGAAATGGAAGGCAAAGAATATGAACTTGGAAAAATGAAAGAACTTGGATGAGACTCCGGTTAGAAGAGGAATGATAGACACAACACTCCAGTTAAAACAAGATAGAGAAGGAATAATAATGATATAATTTGGGCAGCACTCTGACTGTAAATGGAATGAATTGAACATAAACTTGACAAGATGAGAGGATACTTGATGAAATCAACAACACACTGCCTCCAGAACTATTGAAAGAATGGCAGGCAAGAAAGATTTCAGAAAGCACTCCGGTTGAGAAGGGAGGCAAAACTAGATAAGATGAGAGAACTTGAATGGAGGACACGACACTCCAGTTGAATGGATAAGGAAAGGAAATAACATGATCTTTGACAAAAATGGAATGATGGGTCGAAGAGTGCAACATCGCAATGCCTCCGGAACGAATGAATAGAAGCTAGATCGTTAGGAAGAAAGAAAGTAGAAGAAAATGATAACTTCTACATCCAATGAATTTGAAGGCATCCTTAGAAAGAAGGATTGAATGGAGTTGTTGAAAATTAAACAACAAAAGAATAAGATTGTTGTGGGCTTATGGTAAACGTCTCAAAATTATGAAGTGAGATTCTGCCACTAACGGAAACAATAGATTGCTTGAGAGCAACAACGAGAACAAAAGATTTTTTTCACCGAGAGGATAGGGGAAAAGCTTGGATCATTGATAAGCACCACAAAAAAACACATTCCTTAGGGAAGGCTTTAGGTGAAATATAACCCAAGATAACTCCAACAAAGAGACTAATTGGTTGAAAAGATCTCTTGAGCGAAGAGAAAATGATGGATTTAAATATGTCACTCTTGAAAACTTGTGAATCATGAAACGCGAAGGGAAATTGTCAAGAGTGACATAACACCACCTTAAAAGATAAGAGAGAAAGAATTGCACTTTGGAATGCAAGATGAAGAATGCTTAAACTCCTCAAAACAAGACATGTGTTGAACACCATGTTTATTTTAGATTATAGCTTGGCGGATCTTAGCTTCGAGAGAAATCTTGAAGAACAATTGAAGAATGAAAGGAACCCTTGACAAACCACCATGTAGAGCCTCCATGGAGAACTCTGGTAATAAAGGATGATAGAAAGAAAGATAACTTGAAAACACAAGGTGAAGCCTTGCGATGATTTAGATGGAGCTTCGCGACGAGATAATGCGGAAAAACTTGGAACTGCGAAAAAGAAAAAGCTGAAGCATCTCGAACCGAGAATGTGATATGACGAACAACTCCGGAAACAAAGATGAATCGCTTGGAATAGAGAATTTACTCATCATGACCAAACTCCAGAAGAAGGGATTAAATCATCTCGAGGAGACGAGAATAAGAATTATATCATGCTTACACTTCATCAACTTAAATTGATGACAAGCAACAGATGGGCATGCTACTTATTCTTCTTGAAATGTATTGGCAAGATATATCTCAAACTTGGGGAAAAACTTGAACAAACCACCGGTAGGATTCGTAAAGAACGAATTAATTGATACGATAACAACGGAAGAGGAATGTTGAAAGGACCACCATAAGAATTAAAAACGAACAAAGAAAAGATAGCGAAACACCGGAAAGAATTAGAAAATGAATGAAGGTACTTGAGAGAATTTAGATACATGAGAATGAATAGATCACGAGCTGACTAAAGAGTACTGGAACGAATAGATCAACGATAAGATTTGGATCACGAGAGCTAAAAGCTGGAATGAATAATTCTGAGATGATGGGCTCCAGAGAATCAAACTGAAAAGACTTCCTGAATTGCTTCGGATGGGTGAAAAGAATTCTCACAATCGAAAACAATTATGAGAGGATGGCATAAAGCTAGCACCATGAATCTTCAAGAGAACAGAGCAAGATTTAAGAGAAAATCTTCTTCAGTCTTCAAATGCAGAGAATGACGATGAGAAACACCACCATGAAATGTTGAGATACTCCGGGAGAATGAAAAACAAAGAGGTTGAGCCAACAATGAAAAATAATTTGAAATTGATCTTGGAAAACATCTGACTGATGAAATTCATTCTTACGTCAAACTTCGAAAAGAATTTGGGAATAGCTCCGGGAAAAATAGAAGAGTCAGGTAAGATCCTGGGAAAAGACCTGTGGGTTAGGGCCCACTCAAAAGATACATTGTTGAATGATTTAAAAGAGATATTGCGCCAGTTGAATTAAATGGCTCAAAGGAGATAACAACCTCGAGATATCTTGAACGGATTAGGAATGAAAACACGGATCTCCTGAGATATCTTCGGTACTCCAGAACAAATGAATGGCGAGAAGTGGATGATTAAGAGGTGCACCGGCATGAGAAAACATTTGAAACAAGGAAAGGAATGTGATCAACACTAAAGGCTTGAATTTAGTCCACCGGAGAAGAAAAAGAATGAAGAATGATGAACTTGAAGCTTCCTTAGTATCTTCCTGAGAATCACCGGATAAGAACATTGACGGAAAAGAATGGAGAGACTTCCCATCAATAAAAAGGATACTTGATTAAGAAATCTGAGTCCTTGAAGAAAAAGGGTGGGAGGGCGGGAAAAACAAAGACAACTTGGGACGGATGAAACAAACACCGTTGAGGAAACTGAGAGTTTATCTTGCAAATCGGAAAAATGATAGGACCATCTTGAAGAGAAGTGCGCCGGTTGAAAAGAATTAACATGACAACCTCGATGAACAAGAAGGATCAGCATCCACATAGAAATACGAGAATGTCGTTTAAAAAAGGTATGGAATCACTACATGACATCGAAGCAACTCGAATACCACAACTCAAAACAAAAAAAAGGATTGGCTTAGGAAATAAACAAGAATAAACATATGATAGACCCCATATCGTATCATGTGTCTGTTGGAAAGAATTCCTACATGATACTTGAATTCTCACCTATAAACTCCTGAAACTTTCTGGTTATGCAATCTGGTGTTGGGGATACAGGGAGGCACAATATATATCACACAACTAACAAGCTCTGCGCTCCAACTGTATCCATCCGTCAACACATAACCAAGAAAACTCCGAAAACTGTGTACCTCAACCTTCGAAAAGCATCTGTTATACGAGTTATGGCAATACACCCGAACTCCCACCCCGGTACTGGGTGGCGTCGAGGTTATCTCACCAACAACTGCGTAAAAGAGATTTTGGATGTCGGCGAACTCGGGTATTCCAGAACTGCAACAATAAAATTGTGACGACAACACCTCAGAGCTCAACTCCCCAGGACGCTGCCACAACCCCTAAATGTCAAGAGGCACGAAGAACAATGTTCTTGTCACAAGAATATCGGAACGACTCCAAGATACCCGCGTGATCCTAAAAAAATTCGTGAAAATTGAGGAGAGGAAAGACAAAACATCTATGTCAGGAGACCTCACCAGAGCAACGAAGGGACTGAGGAGTAAAAAGAATCCTCCTCTCCGATATATATAATCCTAAGACTCAAAACATTTTCTTCTAGACTCAAAAACGTCAGCGATTCGATCAAGCAAGGGGCTCCTAAGTGGGGGATGGCTCTGATAGCAACTTGTAATGCCCATGATGCAGCTATATCTCCCATGTGTCGAGGCACGACTTAGAGGCATAACCGCATAGTGGTGTGGAGGGTCATCTTCACAACATCCCATGTAATGAACAAGAAAGGGGTAAAGAGATTTGGCTTACAATCGCCACGTCACACAATGTCGGATTTCGGTTTCAGCAAAACCCTTGAGGTTCGATCACTGGGGTGCGCACAAAGATCTATCCTCCCTCTAGCTCACGCCCTCACCGTGATCTCAAGACTCAGCGTGTCGAACTCGCAGAATAAAGGGACACAAGATTTAAACGGGTTCGGGCCATCGATGTGGTGTAATACCCTACTCCAGTGTGGTGTGGTGGATTGCATCTTGGGCTGAGGATGGACAGTTACAGGGGAAGAACAGCCTCCTGAGGAGAGGTGCTCTTGTGCTTGGTGAGTTTGTGTGGTGGCCTTGGTGGAATGGATCCGGTCCAAGATGAGATGCCTCCTTAAGATGGTGGCTAGTCCTATATATAGAGGCACGGGTCCTCTTCCCAAATATTAGGCGGGAAGGGATCCCACAATGGCCAATTTAAAGGGGGACAGCTAGTACAAGCTATCCTGACAAAAGGTGGTCTTCGCGTGCCAATGGCTCTAGTGGTGATGCCATCCTGGGCTCCACGGTGACCTCCGTCCTGCCGTCCTACTAGTCTTAGTCTCGTTGCACCGATATGGAAAACTTTGCCTAATGCCTCGGGACTCCTCGCATGCGCTTGAGGCTTTAGCACCAAAGAGGAAACAAGGACACTATGCGCGTTGGCGCCCGCCTGGCACCCGCCTGGCCCAGGTCATCATGGCTTGCGTCATAGGAACCTCGCGAGGTGCCCCTTGCCTTGATCTCTCTGCCCCTCGCGAGCCAGCCTGGTGAGGCCGCCCCCGAGGAGGTCTTGCGTCGTCCACCTTGTGAGGCTCGGCCCCTCACGAGGGTCTTGAGTGTTTGCTGGTGAAGATGGGTCATACGAGGCCGCTGGCGGAGCCACGCCATGGGCCGCAGGAAGGCAAGTCTAGGGACCCCCGTTCCCAGGATGCCGGCAGTAGCCCCGGGGCCCAAGATGCGCTCGGACTTGGCTTCGAGGCGAAGCCAAGGGGCAAGTGTGGAGCGCCGCGGGCCCCAACAGCCTGCGGGCTCGATTGACGCGCGGTGATTGATGGAACGTGGGCGTCTCCGCTTTCCCATGCTGCCTTGGCAACTGCCCGACTGACAAAAGGCTGGAGCGGGCTGCATTTGCCTTCATTGTCTTCCTTCGTCTTCCTCCAGATCCCCTTTCTTGCCTTCGCTTCCAGAGACTCCAGATCCGCCCAGATCCTCCTTCGAGCTTGCCGTAGATGGCGCCTAAGAAAGCCCGGGTCAGTTCCTCATCATCTTGGTACGAGCCGGCGCTTGATGCGCCGAGCGTTTTGGAGAAGAACCTCCCGTCGTGCTTCTGATGACAGCGGAGGGTGCTAAGAAGAGGAAGACTATGCTCCGGGCTGGCTCCGATGAGCAGGAGGCACCGGGCAGCACCTTCTACCCGGGCTGGTTCCCCCTTCCCCAACTTCTTCTACTCCGTCCTTAGCAATTACAAGATCCACGCTCTCCATCTTCATCCCAACTCCATCCTCCTCCTGTCGATCTTCGCCTTCTACTGCGAGGCGTATGTCGAGGTGATGCCGTCCGTGGCGCTGCTGCACCACTTCTTCTTCCTCCGAATCAAAGAGGGCCACTACTCCGGGTGCGTTGGCTTCGTTGCAGCCAACAAGACCAATGCCATCTTGAAGGCCCGGAAGAAGGTCGAGAGCTTCAGGAGCAAGTGGGTCTTGACGGACGCCAAGTGCGCCCACCCCTGGCTCGTGTTGCCGACGGAGATGCCTATGTCCCACGAGGAGTGGCTTCGCGCGAAGCTCACGGACTCTCGGGCGGCGCAGGTGTTGGAGATGATGACCGCCGACCTGAGGCCTAGTGATTCAAGGGCGGTGAAGTTGACGGGAGCCATGATCGTCAAAGAATTCATGAAGCAGCGCGTGGCTACCCTCCAGTCGCGCCTGTGCCCCTTGTGGAAGCTTGGAGACGAAGGGGACGACCTCCGCCTGCGCACGGAGGCCATTTCTGACAAGGAGCTGTGCTCGGCCCTCCACTCCTTGGTTGGGGATGACCAAGGGTACCTGCCAGACTCCTTCGTTCCCTTGTACAGCCGGCTGGATGGGGCGAAGGTTGTCGCCGCTCTGCCAGTCTTCGATGGGCGTGGGCTCATGCTGCCTATGCCCTCGAACGTCCTGATGATGATGAGTCCGGTGGACGTGTCTTACGACGAGTCTCAGGCGGAGGAAGAGGAGGAAGAAGGGGGAGGAGGAGCGCGACTCGGAGGCGACCCATGAAGGGGCGGGGGAGGCCTCCCCTTTGCGCAAGGACGACATCCTCCGCACCCTGCCTGATGACGATGACGAGGCCGATGCCCTTCTATAAAGTAGGAAGCTGCATGCGGCCAGTGGCTCCTTGAGGTCCAAGGCCAGTCCTCGGAGGAGGTCCCCGGCTGCGATTCCGACGAGAGGGAGGTCGGCGCTGATTTCCCGAGACGACGCCCCTGTTCTGATTCTGCCCAGAGCTTCCTCCAACCCACCTGCTGCTTCTTCTTCTGTTCCTGGTGCTCGCGCGCCCGCGCATCAGGCCGCGAAGCTTTCAGGCTTCAAGCTTAGGAAGCAGGGAGATTACACTACGGTGGACCAGTAAGTACTCTTGTCATGTCTTGTTTCTGCTTCTGTTATTGACTCTTAATGCTTCTCTGTTGCGCCAATAGACCTACACCCGCGGCGAAGTGGAGGAAGGAGAAAGCGATGGTATTGCTCGGGACCCCATCGCCTGTGGCGGCTGCGCCCCTCTCCATGGAGAAGGGCAGTGACAGCGCTCACGTTTCTCTGGCCCGATTGTCCTCACGAGGCGGGGAGCGTCCTCAAGAGGAGGTGGCCTCTGCTACCCCACTGGCTCACTAACACCCAGCTTGGTTGCTGGGGTCCCCAAGGCTCAGGAGCCCCCGGCCTCCCAGGCCAAGGTGGCGACGCTGACTCCTCCTCCGCCTACCGCACTGCTGACATCAGATCCTTCTGCCTCCCCTAACATCCTGGAGCGCGCTCTTTCTGCGATGACCCTGCTGCGAGAAGATCTTCAAGGCGCCGACCCCCGCCTGGTAGCCGGGCGCCTGGAGTTGGTCTCTGGCTGGCTTCACTCAGACGTGTCCGTTCAGGCGGCACTGAACCAGGCGGTAGCAACCTCCGAGAAGGACAAGTAGGCCGCCGCCCAGGCCGCGGCCGCTCGCGAGGTGGCGCTGAAAGGTGCCAGGGCCGCCCAGGATCGCTGTCAGTCGCTGGAGGCCGAGCTGGAGACAATGCGCAATGAGTGTGCGACCAAGGTGCAAGGCCGCAAGGCGGAGGAGGAGAAGATGAAGGCCCGGGAGGACGCCGTCAGGGGTCGCGACGCTGAGCTGTAGCAGTTGGGGAAGGCGCAGGTGTAGGATCAAAAGTATGTCTAGGGGGTGATTAGACTACTTGACCAAATAAAAATCTAGCCTTTTCCGAGTTTTAGTTCTTGGCAGATTTTAGCTATCTTAGCACAAGTCAAGCAATCTCCACACAATTCAAGCAAGCATGCAAAAGAGTATATCAGCAGCGGAAAGTAAAGCATGCAACTTGCAAGAATGTAAAGGGAAGGGTTTGGAGGATTCAAACGCAATTGGAGACACAGATGTTTTGTCATGGTTCCGATAGGTGGTGCTATCATTCATCCACGTTGATGGAGACTTCAACCCACGAAGGGTAACGGTTGCGCGAGTCCACGGAGGGCTCCACCCACAAAGGGTCCACGAAGAAGCAACCTTGTCTATTCCATCATGGTCGTCGCCCACGAAGGACTTGCCTCACTAGCGGTAGATCTTCACGAAGTAGGCGATCTCCTTGCCCTTACAAATTCCTTGGTTCAACTCCACAATCTTTTCGAAGGCTCCCAAGTGACACCTAGCCAATCTAGGAGACACCACTCTCCAAGAAGTAACAAATGGTGTGTTGATGATGAACTCCTTGCTCTTGTGCTTCAAATGATAGTCTCCCCAACACTCAACTCTCTCTCACGGGATTTGGATTTGGTGGAAAGAAGATTTGAGTGGAAAGCAACTTGGGGAAGGCTAGAGATCAAGATTCATATGGTTGGAATGGAATATCTTGACCTCAACACAAGTTTAGGTGGTTCTCTCTCAAAAAATGTGTATTGGAAGTGTAGGTATGTTCTGATGGCTCTCTCCATGAATGAAGAGTGGGTGGAGGGGTATATATAGCCTCCACACAAAATCTAACCGTTACACACAATTTGCCAAACTCGGTGGGACCAAATGGTTAAACTCGGTCGGACCGATTCAGCAAACCTAGTGACCGTTAGGATTTTCGGTGGGACTGAGATGCAACTCGGTAGGACCGATATGGTTAGGGTTAGGGCATAACGTAATCTTGGTGTGACCAATTACACAAACTCGGTAGGACCGATTTTGGTAATAAGCTAACCAGAGAGTTGGTCAGGTAAACTCGGTGGGACCGATTCGCTCATCTCGGTGAGACCGAAATGTTACAAAAGGGAAACAGAGAGTTTACATTGCAATCTCGGTGGGACCGATCGCCCATCTCGGTAAGACTGAAACGTTACGAAGGGAAACAGAGAGATTACAATCCCATCTCGGTGAGACCGAGATCCCTATCGGTGAGACCGATTTGCCTAGGGTTTGTGGCAGTGGCTATGTCATTTGAAACTCGGTGGCGCCGGATAGAGAGAATCGGTGGGGCCGAGTTTGACTTTTGGTTTAGGTCATATGTGGATGTGGGAAGGTAGTTGAGGATTTTGGAGCATATCACTAAGCATTTTGAGCAAGCAAGCCATTAAGCAACACCTCATCCCTCCTTGATAGTATTGGCTTTTCCTATAGACTCAATGTGATCTTGGATCACTAAAATATAAAATGTAGAGTCTTGATCTTGAAGCTTGAGCCAAACTTTTTGTCCTTAGAATTTTGAGGGATCCACTTTCCTCATCCATGCCATGCCATTCATTGAGCTTTTCCTGAAATATTAATCTTGGAATAATGTTAGATCAATGAGCTATATGTTGTTAGGAATTACCAAAACCACCCAGGGATAGTTGCACTTTCAATCTCGCACTTTGAATCTCCCCCTTTTTGGTAATTGATGACAACATATAGATCAAAGCTTCGACAAATGATAATAAGAGTGAAAGATATTGTCGCTTTGAGAAGTATGTGAAAAGCAAGAGCTCCCCCTAAATTTGTGCATATCTTAAGATTTGCTTTGGACTGCAAATGCACAATGAGTTAGGATCATGGGTTACTCTTCCATGTCACATACATCTTGGTGGAGCGCTCAAAATGATAAGAATTAAATACATGCACTCATCACCAAGCAAAGTGAATGATCATATAAGGATAAGTAAGATAATATCATCTAACAAGCATAAGTGTAGCTTATGATCAACCACATGATCATCAATGTCTCACAGATAATAGCATAGTATCTCAAGCAATCAAAAGACAGACAAAGTTCAACCACCAAAGCAAGAGAGAATAAAAAGCAACGCTCTCTCTTGAAGCCTATGATCTATACATTTTTCTCCCCCTTTGGTAACAAGTTACCAAAAAGTTCATAGAAAATGCATAGCACTAGAACGTCTCTCAAGCTTGGTCTTCAGGCGGTGGTGTCCGGAGAACGCCAAGGACGAAGGCTTTAGTTGATGTGGATGGAGCTGATGGAGTTGGTGCTGGAGCTGGTTGCGCTGAAGCTGTAGCTGGTGCAGATGAAGTGGCTCTGGTGTCTGTTACTGGCACTGCAGTTGATCTCTGAGCTCGAGGCACTCTGGAAAATGCATCAGTGGTTGTTCTGCCCTTCCTCTCCTGCATATCATCTTGAAGTTGCTCCACAACAGACTGAATCTCAGTTACCTTCACATCCAAGTCATAGAATTTTTGCTCCACGATTCTTTCCAAGCTCTCCTGGTTTTGAGTCAGGGTGGCCAGTCCCTTCTCAATCCTCAGAGTGGATGCAATCAGGTAACCAAGATAATCTTGCTTGCTTTTCAAAAAGTACTCAGATGCCTCCTCTTGAGTTGGCATCTTGGCAACCTTCTCTTTCTTTGCTTTCTCCTTCTTCTCTTGAGCTTGTACTGATGATGCTTCATTCTCATTCATCACAACTTGATTGTCCTCAAAGTTAGGATAGATAGGCAAGTGTTCCTTATCCAACAAGTATGTGCCTGTGCCCATCTTTGAGTTTATCAACTCCTGGATCTGTGGGGCATATCCACAACTTCTTTTCTGGTCAGCTGCAGTCCTCTTGATAGTCTCAACTATAAGGCTCATGACCTTGAACTTCTGTGGCACATCAAATATATGTAGCAAGTTAATTGCATGGACTCTGATCATTCTGTGATCACCAGACTTGGGCAAGAGAGTGTGCCTAAGGATCCAATTGATTGTAGGCATCCCTGACAGCAAGTGTTTTACTGACCCAAACTGGTGAGTCTCAAGATCATCTTCAGGAATCTCCTTGTACATGTTTGCCATAGAGTTGTGATCCATCTTCTTCTTGGCATAGACATCCGAGTCATCTTCTTCTTCCTTAGGAGCATTGATCAGATTTGCCCATTCCTCAATAGTTGAGTGGTACCTTGTACCTTCAGACATCCATACTATCCTGCCATCTGGATAGAAGTGTGATGTGGAGTAGAATTGCATTATGAGCTCCACATTCCACTTTGTGAGCTTCTGCCCAACAAAGTCTGCAACTCCACAAGCACTGAAGCTGTCAAACACACCAGGATAGTGTTCCTCATTTTCCTTGATATACTTCCAGTCGACCCACCTCATTTCACACACTATAGGCTTCTTGTCCAACAACACTATCTCATAGAAGTCCTGCTGTTCCTTTGTGTGGAACTTGTAATCAACAACAGTCCTTCTCCTGGTAGCATATGGATCTGTCTCTCTCCATAGCCTCAACCCTGAGTCTCTCCTGATCTTCATGTTCTCAGCCACAGGATGAGCATCATTGTGGTCTAGAATCTTGGGTTTGAGCTTTCTCAGGACTTGTCCTTCATCATCTTCATCAGCAGCAACTTCAGGCACTGGGGCCTTGTTCTTCTCAGCAGCTGGTATACTCCTGGTATTCCTCTTAGGTGCACTCTTGGGCTTGAGGCTGCTTTGGGTGCTTCTTTGGGCTTTGATGTTGCAGCCCCTGACTTTATAGCATCACCCATCAGCTTTTGTGCCTTGGGTGCTGGTGCAGCAACCTCTTCTTCCTCTTCCTCTTCAGAATCTCTCATGATTGAGGATCTCCCAAGCACTCTAGCAGTGGTCTTTTTGATCCTCTCCTTCCTCTTCTTCCCTTCTGCAGCAGCCTCTTTGGGTTCAGATCCCAAAGGGACTTGAGTAGATGCTCTGGCCTTAGACATTGGAATTCTCTTTGCAGGAACCTTTTGCTTCATGCCTGGCTTGGTGGCAGCAGCAGTGCTATATTCCTTATTAACCACTTTCTTCTTGGAAGTGGCCTCATCCTCAACTGCCACATAGTCTTCATCCTCAGACTCTGAAGTTTTCTTCTTCCTTGTTCTGGTGGCAGCTTTGGGCAAGTTGCTGGGAGTGCTCCTGCTACCATCATCTAAACTGCTAGAGGGACTAGTGCCCTCACTCAGGTGAACCTGCTCCTCTGACCTGTTCTGGCTGTCACTCTGATCAGACATATTGCAAACACTGACAGTAGACCCTGTGAATAGATATAGATGAGATAGAGTGGATGAGCATCACAAAATGCAGAGGTTTTTGCAAAAGAATGAGTCAAAAACTTAGTTTTAGTTTTCCACAAAAAGCATTTCGGATCAACCGATTTGTAAACTCGGTGATACCGAAGCAGCTGTTGGAACCTAAACTAGTGAACTCGGTCAGACCGAGTCATAGTTCGGTGGCACTGAGACTCCTAGGGTTTCACAAAGTCCTGAACTCGGTCACACAGGTTTTCAATTCTTGGTCAGACCGAAAATTACATGTGCAATGGCCTGAGCCAAATCGGTGGTACCGAGTTCCACAACTCGGTGGGTTCGAGATGGTTTTAGCGGAAACCTAACCCTAAATTTTCAATTCAACTCTAATCTACGGAGTGTTTTTACTGGATAGAAGCGTTTCAATCGTGGTAAGAATCATAATGAACACAATGTGCTAGGAATCGGACGGGGATAGCACTGTGATCGAGTCCATACCCTAGTTCGGCGATGAACTCGCTACGGCGGCAACGGCGGGGAAGAATTCCGTTGACGGCGGCAGAGACCAGCGACAGGAGGCGGCTGGCGATGAGGAAGACAATCCGGAGACCCAGGAGGCAGAGCGAGCTATGCGCGGGCGAAGGGGTTTCAGAGAAATTTTGAAATTTTTGCCTGTGAGTATATATAGCCCGACTCTGTCCGTGTGACCGAGTGGAACAACTCGGTGGCACCGAGATTCATAACTGCAAGCAGTTACTGAAACTCGGTGTGACCGAAAGGTTCAAATCGGTTGCACCGAGATTGAAAACCTAGATCGACTTAGTGATCTCGGTATGACCGAAATGGAGGAATCGGTCAGACCGAGAAGCACAAGGAAGTTTTGGAAGTTTAAGTCTATGACGAATCGGGGACTCCGAGTGCTCCTCACACAGAGTGGTTCGAATCTGACTTGATCAAATTTTGTGATGTAGCATGAATAGAGTTTGAGACGAGAAAAGCATAGATAGCTAGAGAGGCTTCTTAGGCATTCTTGTCCATCCACTTGGCAAAAGAAAAGAAAACCAATCAATCAAAACAACAAGTGGATGTCCTCGAATGAGTAAAATATGCAATCAACATGCTCACACAAAAAAGTGGCAATTGAAATATGTGGCAAAGCATGCACAACCAATTCTAGCATCTATCAAACAATTGGCGATGACTAGGTCATCTATATATGAGTATATTGACTTAGGAGTCAAATGAGAACATTTGATCATAGGTCATACTCATCGTTTAAGCACAAGTGCGGTTACCACTTTTACATAAAGCATTTGTTGTGTTCACACCATTAGAGTTGCTTTAGCTCAATTCTTAGAGTAAAGCTCCCCCTAGATGTGAGATCCCCCCTAAGAGGGATGAACTAACCTTGGGTTTTGTCGATGATGACTTCATGTAGATGTTGAAGATGTGGATGCTCAATGTTGATGTAGATCATTTGGAGCTATCCATTGGAGTGAGTTGCACTTTCAATACCTACACGGGTTAGTCCCACAAGGAACAAACAAGGATATCCATGGACATAAAGTGATGCACACACAAGATGATGTCTATGAAAGCTTTTAGGTTACCTTGTCCCTTGCTTACCAACAAGAGGGTTTGTGACTCCTTGAACTAGTGCAAGATGTGGAAGTTGATTGCACTTGTTCTTGCCAAGATGATAAGAGTGAAGTATGTTGGCGGAGTCACCCTCAAGAACTCTCTAGTTCTTCTTCGGGATCCACATCATCTTGATGGGAATCCTCGGTGTTGTAGTTGTACTTGATGAAGTGGAACTTGAAGTAGTCTTGGGAACCCACTTGACCAAGGCCTTAGGAGCTTCTTCAAATGCATCAATTTCCTCTTGAAGCTTGTCCTTGCCTTTTTGCTTGTGGTCTTGTGGTGGAAGATCATCTTGAGCTTGTGTCCCTTTGAGAGAAGTAGGATCATACTTCTCTTGTTGAGGAACAAACTTTGTCTTGGGGTATTGATCTTATTCCCACTCAACTCCATTGGCATTGAACTTTTGTTCAAAACCAACACCTTGAACTTCGTCGTGGAGGCATTTAAACTTGTGCTTGGTATTCGAGAAGCAGTATGTCTTGTAATATTTGTTTGAAATTCCGTGATTTCCTTTCTGTTTGCTTTGGTGTTCTATGTCGGCAGGGTCCGACCCCGCGCATACCTCAGCTGTCGTTGGACCATCCAGATCACCGGGACGGACCAAGGAGTGAGGGGCTACGTGGCCAGTTAGGCTCCTGAGTCGCGATGCTCAGGGGTCCCCCTTGACACGCAAACATCTTATAGAAAGGAGATGCAAGAGTAGGCCTAGTATTCTACGTCGGCAGGGCCCGACCCCGCGCATACCTCAGCCGTCGTTGGACCGTCCAGATCACCAGGAAGGAACAAGGAGTGAGGGGCTACGTGGCCAGTTAGGCTCCTGAGTCGTGATGCTCAGGAGCCCCCCTTGACGTCCAAATGACCTTCATACCTTGGCTCCGCTTGGGAGGGTGCACGACGACCAGGTCCGAGGGACCTGGCAGGGTGCCGTACGCTCGGGCGTGACCCGAGCGCAGCCCCCGTGCCCAGCCCCCTCGTGCGACTCTCCCGAGGGGAGGTGTTGCGATGAGGCTAGACACTGAGCTTGGAGGCTCCCTGAGGTTGATACGGCCATGAGGCCACCCTCAGTTGTTTATCACCAGTGCGGAGCATAGCACTTCCACACTTGCATGGGCATAGTCGCTCCTCGGTAGTGTCGACTGCCAGCACGGAGCATGGTGCTTTCACTGGTGCGTGGGTGAGGGCTCCCTCTAAGTGGATCCCCCGGGGCGTGTACAGCCCCGCCCTGACACGTGGCTTGCATGGTAGGGCTAGACGATGTGTGTCTGGGCACTCATGAGCCAGCGCGGGACTCACGAGGCCCTACCTCAAGGCGGGTTGCGCCTGGTCTTGGCTCTTGATGGTTGTGGTGGTCCTGCAAGATGGTTAGGCAACCTGCGCCGAGCGGATCTGCTGAGGCTATCGCATGAGGAGGCCAAGCACCAACGACCCAGGAGGTGACGTGAATGGGGCCGGCCTGCCAGACAGAGCTCAGCCGTTGGGTTTATCGACACTATAGGGACGGACCCGAGCACAGGCGCATGCCTAGTCTTCTCATGCGAAGGATCCTAAAGAAAAATGATCGGCGCGCGGCTCCCGTGGTGGGTGGCAATCAAGAAGGTGATGACTATAAATAACTCATGCATGGGAACCGGATAGCTTAGATAGATGCGAGAATGATACATGCCGCTGGGACAGACCCGAGCGGCCCGGGGATGATGCAGCCCGAGGGGCGCCCCCAGTAAAGTAAGCTAAAGACGTAAAAAAGATACATACCGCGGGGACAGGCCCACGCGACCTGGGAATAATGCAGCATGAGGGGCGCTCCCAGCTGAATGAACTTGGAAAATGTCACCTGGTTTTGTTGTCGAAGGAGCGTTGGGTAGCTGAAGGCGCGCGCTGAAGAAGTCGCTCCTCACGAGCCGCCGAGACCCTGAGACCCGGGAGGCTCTGGGGGCTCAGGTGGCTCCCTGAGGACCATCTCCATCTCTGCCAAGACCGCGTGATCCCTAGCCTCCTGGGTTGCCAGGATGCTCCATAGGTTGCGCTGGAAGGCGGCTGCCACGCTCGGCAGGCCAAATGGCATTCGAACATAGCTGTGAGGTGGACCCTCGCACCGGCCAGCGCGTGAAGGCTAGAAGCTCTCCTCAGATGTGGCCCTATCGAGCCCTGGGATGTCGATGCAGACGCGCAGCTCGCCTGGATGGGGAGCTGCACCAGGTGGGCAGCGGTCGCCGCGTATCGCCCTTGCTTCCTGAAGCTCCTGGGTGGCCTTGTTGATGAACTCCTGAGCGTCGGGCGCTCCTTGCCCAGTGCCCTCCTAAGGGAAACGTGTCGCGAAGCACGCCTCCACGTGGTGCCCGAGCGCCTCCCTCGTGATGTTGGGCAGGTCTGAGGCCCTCCAGAAGTGAGGCCCCGAGCCCTGCCCGAGGAGGGCGCCGGGCGTGCCTTCCTATATGAGGGAGGGAGGCGCCCCAGGTGCGGGCGCCGATCCTGAGGTGGCACTGCTAGAGGTGCCACCCCCCTAAGGCCCTGTGCGGTGTAGTTGCTTCTTCTTCTTGGGGGTGGCCTCGGGAGGGTACTGCATGCCCTTGCTGTCAGGGTCTTCGATTGCTGTGGCTTGGAAGGCGCGCTCAAGGGAGCACAACGCAGCTCTTTCTTCGTAGGGGACTGTGATGATTCCCCCGCTTCCTGGCATCTTGAGGACGTTGTAGCCATGGTGGGTCACTACCATGAATTTGGCTAATGCTGGGTACCCGAGGATGGCATTGTACAGCAGACGGATGTGGGCGACGTCGAAGTCGGCGAGCTCGGTGTGTTAGCTGTCACGCTGACCGAAGGTGACAGGGAGAAGAACTTGCCCTATCGGGGTGGTGGAGCCGTCAGTCACTCCTGAGAAAGGCTTGGTGGGCTGAAGCTGATCGTATGGCACTTGGAGGCTGTCGAACGTCTCGATGGACAGGACACTGAGCCCCGCGCCGCCGTTGATGAGGGTCTTGGTGACTTGGACATTGCTAATGACGGGTGAATAGAGCATCGGGAGGACGCCGGCGGTCGCCGCGCACTTGAGTTGGTCTGTAGAGCTGAAGGTGATGGCGTACTTGGACCACCTGAGCGGGCGCGTGGCCTCGAGCCTGGGGAGGGCTGCATTCACCTCGCGAGAGAACTGCTTGAAGATGCGCTTGGAAGCCGGGGCCTGAGCACCACCCAAGATGCAAGCGATGGCGCGCGGTTCCTGGAAGCCCCCAGCCCCCTTGTCCTGATGGTGGTTGTCATTCCTTCTTGGTGGTGGCGGCCGTGGAGGGAGGCCAGGATTGCCCTGAGGATGGTCCTCGCGAGGCTGGCCGCGCCAGGCGCCCTCACGAGGCTGCTCTTGCCAGTGGTTCTCACAAGGCCGGTCGCGCCACTCCTGGCGGGGGCCGCGGTCGTCCCAGCATCCTCCACCTCGTCCTCCTCCTCGGTCGTAGCCCCGGTCGTTGCGCTCGGGGCGTCGACCAAAGTGTCCATCTCGGATGGCCCTGAGCAATTGACAATCGTTGGTGTTGTGGTTGTGTACGTTGTGGAAGGTGCAAAATGGACGGTTTCCTTTGGACGACTCGGAGTGGTCCCGGCCGCGCTTCATGTCCGGCTCTGCCGTGAGTACGGCCACTCCCTTGCGCTTCATGTCCTTGACCTTGGCCTTCTTCTCCTCTGGGTCAGCAGCAGGGAGCTCGAGGAGGGAGAGACGCCCTTCCACAGCTCTTGCGCACTTGGTCGCTATGTTGAACAGCTCTAGAGTCGTGCATAGCTCCTCGTGGATGGCGAGCTCCTCCTTCATCTTGATGTCATGGACACCATCGGAGAACGCTGAGAGGATGGCCTCGTCTGTCACCTTGGGGATCTTGAGGTGGACGTTGTTGAAGCGCTGGATGTACTTCTGCAGGGTCTCTCCCGGCTGTTGCTTGATGCGGCGTAGGTCACCCGCGGCCGGAGGACGGTCGTGAGTACCCTGGAGGTTGGCGAAGAAGCGATTGCGCATCTCACCCAGGAGGAGATTGATCCCGCGGGCAGGTTCAGGAGCCATGAGCGGGCGCCATCCTTGAGAGCCATGAGAACCAGTTCGCCGTGACTTTTTCGTCGCCGTTGCCCGCCTCGATGCTCAGCTCATAGAGTTGCAGGAACTCCGTGGGGTCGGGGGTGCCGTCGTAGCGTGGAGGCAGATCCAGCTTGAACATGCCTGGCCAAACGACGGTGCTCAGCTCAGGAGCGAAGGCGCGGCAGCCTGCGATGGCCACTAGGGCCCTCTGCAGGGGCGGAGCCTGCACTTGATGTCCGCACACCACCGGCACAGGTGGCATGCGGTCTTGTCGTGGCGCCGGGAGCGCTGGAGCGTTTTCTTGCGGCCGGGGAACCTCTTGGCAGCTTCCTTCTTCGTGCGCGGGCACACGGCATGGCAGATCATGCCGCGTGACTGTGCGCCTTGGGGAGAGGACGCCGTCTTGACGCGGAGGGGGCTTGGCACTCCGTGAGCTGCGCGTCTTGGCACAAGGACGCCGTCTTGATGCGGAGGCAGCAGAGGCGCTCCGTGAGCCACATCGCCCACGGCTGGAGGTGGGCGAGGCAGCGAGATGGATGGTGCATGAGAGCCCCCAGCGGCGCTGACGAGCTCGGCAATGCGGTCTAACCAGTCCTCGTAGAGGTCGTCGACCGGGCGGTAGGGCAGGAGCTCACGTGCCATGAGCAGCGTAGCCTACGCGTCCGTGGGTGCGCGGCGAGCGTGAGAGGATGAGCCAGCCGGAGTCAGCGACAGGGTGGCGGTGCGGCCATCCTATCACACAGAGGGGTGCGGTGATGATGCTTGCTGGTCGTTTGTTGCCGGGCCGGTAGCGGTGTTGGCAACAGGATACGGAGAATGGCGGGAAGGCCCGCCGACCAGGGCTATCTGAGAGACACGGGCGGCGAGGGCGGCCCGGCGCTCGACGCGGGCTCAACGCGCGTCTGACATGGATGCGATGGAGCGGTGGAACGCGGATCAACGGAAGGAAAGCTTCAGCGCACCCCTACCTGGCGCACCAAATGTCGGATTTCGGGTTCCGGCAAAATCCTTGAGGTTCGAACACTGGGGTGCGCATGAAGATCTCTCCTCCCTCTAGCTCACGCCCTCACCACGATCTCAAGACTCAGCGCGTCAAACTCGCAGAACAAAGGGACATAAGATTTATACTGGTTAGGGCCACCGATGTGGTGTAATACCCTACTCCAGTGTGGTGTGGTGGATTGCCTCTTGGGCTGAGGATGGACAGTTACAGGGGAAGAACAGCCTCCTGAGGAGAGGTGCTCTTGTGCTTGGTGAGTTTGTGTGGTGGCCTTGGTGGAATGGATCCGGTCCAAGATGAGATGCCTCCCTACGGTGGTGGCTAGTCCTATATAGAGAGGCCCAGGTCATCTTCCCAAATATTAGGCGGGAAGGGATCCCACAATGGCCAATTTAAAGGGGGGCAACTAGTACAAGCTATCCTGACAAAAGGTGGTCTTCGCCTGCCAAAGGCTCTGGTGGTGACGCCGTCTTGGGCTCCACGGTGACCTCCGTCCTACCGTCCAGTTGGTCTTGGTCTCGTTGCACCGATATGGAAACCTTTGCCTGATGCCTCGGGACTCCTCGCCTGTGCTTGCCTCTTTAGCACCAAAGAGGAAACGAGGACACTGTGTGCGTTGGCACCCGCCTGGCCCCGGTCATCATGGCTTGCGTCACAGGAACCTCGTGAGGTGCCCTTGCCTCGATCTCTTCGCCCCACGCGAGCCAGCCTGGTTAGGCCTCCCCCGAGGAGGTCTTGTGTCGTCCGCCTCGCGAGGCTCGGCCCCTCGCGAGGGTCTTGAGAGTTTGCTGGTGAAGATGGGCCGTACGGGGCCGCTGGCGGAGCCACGCCATTGGCCGTAGGCAGGCAAGTCTAGGGACCCCCGTTCCCAGGACGCCGACACACAATACTTAATTAAATCATACATCATCCAAAATACACACATAGACCGACTACGATCAAAACCAAATGAAAAAGGAAGATAAACCCAACTGCTAGATCCCCGATCGTCCCAACTGGGCTCCACTACTGATCATCAGGAAACGAAACATGGTAACGACCAAGGTCCTTGTCGAACTCCCACTTGAGTTCGGTAGCATCACCTGCACTAGTATCATCGGCACCTGCAACTGTTTTGGTAGTATATGTGAGTCACGAGGACTCAGCAATCTCAAAACCCGCGAGATCAAGACTATTTAAGCTTATGGGTAGGATAAGGTAATGAGGTGGAGTTGCAGCAAGCGCTAAGAAAATATGGTGGCTAACATACGCAAATAAGAGTAAGATGAGAAGCTACGCTCCCAAGAAATTTCATCATCACTTTCATCAATATTATCAGTTTCAATAATTTCATTCTCTCTAGCCCTAGCAAGTTGTTCAGCAAGAAATTCACCAAGTGGCACAGTAGTATCAAGCATAGAAGTAGTTTCATCATAAGTATCATGCATAGCAGAAGAGGCATCATCAATAACATGCGACATATCAGAATTAATAGCAGAAGCAGGTTTAGGTGTCGCAAGCTTACTCAAAATAGAAGGTGAATCAAGTGCAAAGCTAGATGGCAGTTCCTTACCTCCCCTCGTAGTTGAGGGATAAATCTTGGTTCTTGGATCTTTCAAGTTCTTCATAATGATAAGCAGATATAAATCCCAAGTGACTCAAAGAATAGAGCTATGCTCCCCGGCAACGGCACCAGAAAATAGTCTTGATATCCCACAAGTAAAGGGGGTCGCAACAGTTTTCGAGGGTAGTGAGGGAGTCCTAGATTAGGGGGTATCTGGACAGCCAGACTATAACCATTGGCCGGACTCTTGGACTATGAAGATACAAGATTGAAGACTTTGTCCCGTGTCCGGATGGGACTTTCCTTGACGTGGAAGGCAAGCTTGGCAATACGGATATGTAGATGTCCTCCCATTGTAACCGACTCTATGTAACCCTAGCCCCCTCCGGTGTCTATATAAACCGGAGGGTTTAGTCCGTAGGACAACAATCACAACAATCATACCATAGGCTAGCTTCTAGGGTTTAGCCTCTCTGATCTCGTGGTAGATCTACTCTTGTACTACCCATATCATCAATATTAATCAAGCAGGAGTAGGGTTTTACCTCCATCGAGAGGGCCCGAACCTGGGTAAAAACATCGTGTCCCTTGTCTCCTGTTACCATCCGCCTAGACGCACAGTTCGGGACCCCCTACCCGAGATCCGCCGGTTTTGACACCGACATTGGTGCTTTCATTGAGAGTTCCTCTGTGTCGTCATCATCGGGCTTGATGGCTCCTTCGATCATCGTTAGCGATGCAGTCCAGGGTGAGACTTTTCTCCCCGGATAGATTTTTGTATTCGGCGGCTTTGCACTGCGGGCCAATTCGCTTGGCCATCTAGAGCAGATTGAAAGCTACGCCCCTGACCATCAGGTCAGGTTTGGAAGCCTAAACTACACGGCCGATATCCGCGGAGACTTGATCTTCGATGGATTCGAGCCCCTGCCGAGTGCGCCGCACTGTCACGATGGGCATGATTTAGCTCTGCCACCGATCAGTGTCCTGGAGACCGCACCTGCAGCTGCTCTGACCTTTAATTCGGAGCCAACTGCGCCATCCGAGGGAAGGTGGTTAGACCCCGTCGCGGAGGCAGCAGCCTCAACAGAGATCGAACCGAACACCAACCTTATCCTTCGCGAGGCCCGTGACTCCCCATCGCCGGACTCTCCTCTGACTCTGGACCATCCGTGCCCCTGCCAATCGAATCCGATTGGGCACCGATCGTGGAGTTCACTGCCGCGGATATCTTTCAGCACTCGCCCTTCGGCGACATACTGAATTCACTAAGGTCTCTCTCTTTGTCAGGAGAGTCCTGGCTGGATTATGACTGGCAGGATTGGGATGCGGACGACGAAGAAATTCGACGCCCACCCACCACCCACTTCATAGCCACTGTCGATGACTTGACCGACATGCTCGACTTTGACTCCGAAGACATCGACGGTATGGACGACGATGCAGGAGACGAACAGGAACCAGCGCCTATAGGGCACTGGAAAGCCACCTCGTCATATGACATATATATGGTGGACACACCCAAAGAAGGCAATGGCGACAGAACAGCGGAGGATGACCCCTCCAAGAAGCAACCTAAGCGCCAACTTCAGCGGCGCCGCTCTAAGTCCCGCCAAAGCAAAAATGGTGATTCCAGCAAAGGAGATAATAACACCTCGGACAGTGCCGAAGACAACCCCCTCCAGCAAGATTCAGCACAGGAGGATGGAGAAGCCAGCCCTCATGAGAGAGCGGCGGATAGAGAGGAAGAGGATAATAATTACATACCTCCCTCCGAAGACGAGGCAAGCCTCGGCGACGACGAATTTGTCGTGCCTGAGGATCCCACTGAGCAAGAGCGCTTCAAGTGCCGGCTTATAGCCATGGCAACTAGCCTTAAGAAAAAGCAGCAGCAGCTTAGAGCTGATCAAGACTTGCTAGACGACAGATGGACTGAAGTCCTTGCAGCCGAGGAATATGAACTCGAACGCCCTTCCAAAAGCTACCCAAAATGCAGGTTGCTACCCCGATTAGAGGAGGAAGCATCTAAACCTACGTCCCCAGCGTATGACGCAGCTGACCGGCCACCTCGTGGCCGCGGCAGAGAGGCCTCTCGGCCCACAACTCAAGCCGCACCCCGGCGCCACTCAAAAATACCAAGGCTCGGGGAAACGCGCTAGACCTGTGAGATAGATTGGAGGACAAAGCAAGGCAAACAAGATCAATCTACGGATCGCGTGGGCGCCCCATGACACGAGACGATAACCGTCACGACGGATACAGCAAAAGTAAATCCGTCCAGGCCAAACAAAACAGACAAAACTCATTTGAGCTGGTTCGTGATATAGCCCAGTACAGAGGCGCCGCACACCCGTTATGCTTCACAGATGAGGTAATGGATCATCAAATCCCAGAGGGTTTCAAACCCGTGAATATCGAATCATATGATGGTACGACAGATCTCGCGGTATGGATCGAGGACTATCTCCTTCATATCCACATGGCCCGTGGTGACGATCTACACGCCATCAAATACCTCCCACTCAAGCTTAAAGGACCAGCCTGGCATTGGCTCAGCAGCTTGCCAGCAGAATCCATAGGTTGTTGGGAGGACCTGGAAGCCGCATTCCTCGACAACTTCCAGGGCACCTATGTGCGACCACCGGATGACGATGACTTGAGCCATAATTCAACAGCCAGAGGAATCGGCCAGGCAATTCTGGACACGGTTCCTAACTAAGAAAAATCAAATCGTCGACTGTCCGGATGCAGAGGCCCTAGCAGCTTTCAAGCATAACATCCGTGACGAGTGGCTTGCCCGGCACCTTGGACAGGAAAAGCCAAAATCTATGGCAGCCCTCACGACACTCATGACCCGCTTTTGCGCGGGAGAAGACAGCTGGCTAGCTCGTAGGAATAGCATGTCAAAGAGCCCTGGTAATTCGGATACTAAGGACAGCAATGGCAGGTCACGTCACAACAAGCACAAGCGCCGACAATACCGAGGATACGACAGTTAATGCCGAATTCAGAGGCTCTAAGCCCGGTCAACGGAAAAATCCATTCAAAAGAAGCACTCTGGGCCCGTCCAGTTTGGACCGTATACTCGATCGATCGTGTCAGATACATGGCACCCCTGACAAGCCAGCCAACCACACCAACAGGGATTGTTGGGTGTTCAAGCAGGCCAGCAAGTTAACTGCCGAAAACAAAGACAAGGGGCTACATAGTGACGACGAGGAGGAGCCCCGACCGCCGAACACCGGAGGACAGAAGGGGTTTCCCCCACAAGTGCGGACGGTGAACATGATATACGCAACCCACATCCCCGAGAGGGAGCGGAAGCGTGCGTTAAGGGACGTATACATGTTGGAGCCAGTCGCCCCAAAGTTCAACCCATGGTCCTCCTGCCCGATCACTTTCGATCGCAGGGGCCACCCCACTAGTATCCTCCATGGCGGATTTGCCGCATTGTTTCTAGACCAATCATTGACGGATTTCACCTCACTCGAGTCCTTATGGACGACGGTAGCAGCTTGAACCTGCTTTATCAGGTCCTTATGGACGGCGGTAGCAGCTTGAACCTGCTTTATCAGGTCCTTATGGACGGCGGTAGCAGCTTGAACCTGCTTTATCAGGACACAGTGTCCAAAATGGGCATAGATCCCTCAAGGATTAAACCCACAAAAATGACCTTTAAGGGCGTAATACCAGGTGTAGAGGCCCATTGCATAGGCTCAGTCACACTAGAAGTGGTCTTCGGATCCCCGGATAATTTCCAAAGCGAGGAGTTAAACTTCTACATAGTCTCGTTCCGCAGTGGCTATCACGGACTGCTCGGACGAACCGCATTTGCAAAATTCAATGTGGTGCCGCACTACGCATACCTCAAGCTCAAGATGCCAGGACCTCGGGGGGTCATCACAGTCAATGGAAACACAGAGCGCTCTCTCCAAACTAAGGAGCACAGTGCGGCCCTCGCAGCAGAAGTGCAAAGCAGCCTATCAAGGCAATTCTCCAGTCCGGTGATCAGACGTCCGGACACCGTCAAGCGTGCCCGAAGTAATCTGCAACAGGACCGCCTGGCACGTTCTGAGCTCGCATAGCAATGCGGCCCCTACCCCAGCCCCATCCAAATGGCGACACACGTGCCACGCGTACACAATTACAAATTAAAAATACCATGGGCACAGGGGAGGGGCACGACTACGGCACGCCCGGAAACGCGGCTCAACCGCACTAGGGGCTCCCTACTTTGTTATTTTTTCTCTCTTCCACGACTTCACTCTCTGGAAGCCCTGTCCGGCAATATAATCGATGAACACACGATGCAAGGACCAGGGGAGCCGGAAGCTACGTCGCATCATGGAACTCCCAGGTACTCTCTATAACGAGCAAAATACCCGCTTTCACTACCATGCCGCAGCTTACCCTTGGAAGAGACATGTCAAATAGTCCCATTTTCTACTTATCACACTACTTGTATCGTTTTGCTTCAATGCATCTTTTCAAATAAACAATGCATAGCTTCAGTTTGTTTTTGCATTTTTCTTTTATATATGTGTTCATTAATGACACCTTGCAACCGTAGACTTTGGTACGGTCAATACACCAGGGGCTTAAGTACCCCACAATATGGTGTGAGAAGTCCGAACACTTTCACAAGTGCGGCACCCCAAACTTATAGCATTATATGCATCAGCTCCGAATCATGTCTTTGGTCAATAGTTGGGTTTGCCCGGCTCCCATGTTTTGGTACCTTACATTCCGCTATATCGGCTAAGGTAGCACTGGGAGAACTACTGCGATTGTGCCCCGGTTCAGCTAGGCTAAGCACCTCAGTAGAGAAAGCTAAAACTGACTGTCATGATAGGGCGAGAGTTGGTCGCTGTTCGAGAGGTTTCGAGTCCCTAAAGACTTATGCCGCTTAGGGCGAGGAGCCGGCTTTGTCCGGCCTAGGCGTGTATAGCGCCCCGAACTCGGTCTTCCGAACACTAGGGGCTTCGCCAAAATTTAAAATTATAGAATTCTCTGGCTAAGTGAGAGTGATAATGCATTATAGTCTGATTGCCTTGTTCGTTGTGCTGAGCACCTCCCTCGAAGGACCCAAGAATGGGAAAAAGAGTGCTCAGGTTTATCCCGAACACCCCAGCACTCGTGGCATGGGGGCATAAGCCGACGACTCGCCATCTCTCAGATTTAATAAACGGCCATATAGAAGGTAATATTTTAAATTCAAACAAGAGTTGCATAGCGCATATGAAAAAGTTTTCAGCGTACAGGACCACAAATGCGAGTTCACTCAAAAATTACATCATTGGAACATTCATCCGCCACAAGGCGGGCACCCTTCAGGACGCCCTCATAGTACATCTCGGGGTTGCGATGCTCCTTGCCTTGCGGTGGCCCGTCCTTCACCAGCTTCTCAGCATCCATCTTGCCCCAGTGTACTTTAACACGGGCAAGCGCCCTGCGGGCGCACTCGATGCAGACGGAGCACTTGATGACTTCAAGCCACGGACAGGCATCCGCCAGCTGCCTCACCATCCCAAAGTAGCTCCCAGGCATGGCCTCTCCAGGCCACAGCCGGACTATAAGACCCTTCATGGCCTGTTCGGCCACCTTATGGAGCTCGGCCAATTGCTTCAGCTGGTCGCTCAAGGGCACCAGGTGTCCGGCCTCAGCATACTGAGACCAGAACACCTTCTCCATCGAGCTCCCTTCCTCGGCCCAGTAGTAGGTGGCGGCATCTGACACACTGCGGGGCAAATCTGCGAACGCTCCTGGAGAGCTCCGGACTCGGGTAAGTAACAAGTAATTCACTTTCACGTGCTTGCTTTGCATAATGAATGCCTTACCCGCCGCTATCTTCTTCATCGCCTCAATTTCCTGGAGGGCTTTTTGGGCTTCGGCCTTGGTAGACTTGGCGCTTTCAAGGGCCGCCGCGAGCTCAGACTCTCGCGTCTTCGAGTCAAGCTCCAAACTCTCGTGTTTTTTCACGAGAGCATGGAGCTCTTGTTGCACCTCCTCCACCCGCGCTTCCTGTTTCCCTCGCTCGGTGCGCTCCGTGGCAGCTTTGTTTTCGGCCTCGGACAGCGCTTGCTTCAGGGTCGCCACCTCGTTCGTGGCCCCTGCCATAGCCACGATGATCCTGTCATTTTTCGCAACCACATCTTTTTAATATACTTACACAAGGTATTACTTACCTTCTTTCTCCTCGAGCTGCTTCTTGGCAAGGCCGAGCTCTTTCTCAGACTGCTCGATGCTCTGCTTTAACGCATCGACCTCCGCAGTCAGTGCGGTAGAGGTCAGCAGCGCGGCCTGCATACCCATATTGACATACTTATGTTAGACTCCTGTGTTTATTATTAGATCCTCTATTCGGCTTTTCTTTGTGAACACCAAACAGAGCATCAGGGGCTACTGTCTATGCGGCAATATTTTCATATATTTTTTACATACCTCAAAGCCTGTTAGAAGGCTGGCACAGGCTTCAGTCATTCCGCTCTTGGCGGACTGAACTTTCTAGATCACCTCACTCATAATAGTGTGGTGCTCCTCATCGATGGAGGCGCTGTTAAGCACCTCCAGCAAGTTATCCGGTGCCTCCGGTTGGACGGAGGTCGGCGCGATAGGCTTGCCCTTTTTGTGGGGAGCCGCCTGCCGGAGTCCAGAACCACTGAAGGTTCCGGTGCGATGTTCGGCCCAGGGCCGGACTTGGAGCCCTTGGGAGCCTTGCTCCCCTTGTGCCTACAGTCCGGAAGGTCGCCTTGCGGCGCCTCCAGGACCACCTCCCCTCGGCTTGGAACCCTTTGGGACAGCACCTCGGCGTTATCCGTAGGGCGGGGGTGGAAGCGGTCGGAAGCGAAAAGCTATTCACATCCGACGAATCCAAGGAACCACTTGACGATATGTCGACTTGCGCTCGGGGCAGACTGCATGATTATATTCGGCGTTAGGAGAAGTTGTGCAATAAAGGAACACTACCCTCTCGTGGGGCCTGGGGGTGCGGATGAGCTGCCCCTCATCCGGGAGCCGGTGCGCGATGTCGTCGGGAAGGTATCCGGCTCTCCTCAGCTTCTTAATGTGTCCCTCCGTAACGGAGGAGACCATCCACCTGCCTCCTGCTCCGGACATGGTTGGAGAGGGTTGAGGTGGGAAGTGCGGACTTGGGCGCTGGAGCTCGAGTGTGCGAAAATGGATGAGCAAAGGAGGAAGAAGGCGTGGATGAAAAGGTGAATCCTTATCCCTTTATATGGGCAGACGAAACTATGCGTCCCCACCAGCCTGGTAAAACTCGCTTATCCCCCAAGCGCCGTAATCAATGGCACGGTGGGTTACCCACGCCCGTATTGATGAGAATCATGTGATAAGGGGACACGATCTCTGCTTTGACAAGACGTGCCAAGGAAACCGCCTCGCAAAACGCGCTGAGGTGGGACAGTAAAAAACGATTCGAATAAAGGCTTGGTTGTGGTGTGATGTACAGAATACGTCAGCGGATTAGATTTGTGGAAATATTACTCTCTCCCTCTACGGTGGTATGTGGAACTTGTTTTGCAGAGCCGGACACGATCCTCGTGTTAAAAATCTTCTATGAAGTATTCAGAGGAGGAATCCGCCTTGCAATGCCGAAGACAATCTACGCGCCGGACTCGTTGTCATTGAAGCCTGGTTCAGGGGCTACTGAGGGAGTCCTGGATTAGGGGGTATCCGGATAGCCGGACTATAACCATTAGCCAGACTCTTGGACTATGAAGATACAAGATTGAAGACTTCGTCCCATGTCTGGATGGGACTTTCCTTGACATGGAAGGCAAGCTTGGCAATACGGATATGTAGATCTCCTCCCATTGTAACCGACTCTGTGTAACCCTAGCCCCCTCCGGTGTCTATATAAACCGGAGGGTTTAGTCCGTAGGACAACAATCACAACAATCATACCATAGGCTAGCTTCTAGGGTTTAGCCTCTCTGATCTCGTGGTAGATCTACTCTTGTACTACCCATATCATCAATATTAATCAAGAAGGAGTAGGGTTTTACCTCCATCGAGAGGGCCCGAACCTGGGTAAAAACATCGTGCCCCTTGTCTCCTGTTACCATCCGCCTAGACCCACAGTTCGGGACCCCCTACCCGAGATCCGCTGGTTTTAACATCGACAGGTAGAGTATTCAACCCAAATTTATTGATTCGACACAAGGGGAGCCAAAGAATATTCTCAAGTATTAGCAGCTGAGTTGTCAATTCAACCACACCTGGAAACTTAATATCTGCAGCAAGGTATTTAGTAGCAAAGTAATATGATAGTAGTGGTAATGGTGGCAAAAGGTAACGGTAGCAAAAGTAATATTTTTGGTGTTTTATAGTGATCATAACAATAACAACGAAAAAGTAAATAAGCGAAGAACAATATATGGAAAGCTCGTAGGCAATGGATCGGTGATAGAGAATTATGTCGGATGCGATCGATCATGTAACAGTCATAACATAGGGTGACACAGAACTAGCTCCAGTTCAACAATGTAATGTACGCATGTATTCCGAATATAGTCATACGTGCTTATGGAAAGAACTTGCCTGACATCTTTTGTCCTACCCTCCCGTGGCAGCGGGGTCCTATTGGAAACTAAGGGATATTAAGGCCTCCTTTTAATAGAGTACCGGACCAAAGCATTAACACATAGTGAATACATGAACTCCTCAAACTACAGTCATCACCGGGAGTGGTCCCGATTATTGTCACTTCGGGGTTGCCGGATCATAACACATAGTAGGTGACTATAGACTTGCAAGATAGGATCAAGAACTCTCATATATTGATGAAAACATAATAGGTTCAGATCTGAAATCATGGCACTCGGGCCCTAGTGACAAGCATTAAGCATAGCAAAGTCATAGCAACATCAATCTCAGAACATAGTGGATACTAGGGATCAAACCCTAACAAAACTAACTCGATTACATGATAAATCTCATCCAACCCATCACCGTCCAGCAAGCCTACGATGGAATTACTCACACACGGCAGTGAGCGTCATGAAATTGGTGATGGAGGAAGGTTGATGATGACGATGGCGACGGATTCCCCTCTCCGAAGCCCCGGTCGGACTCCAGATCAGCCCTCCCGAGAGAGTTTAGGGCTTGGCGGCGGCTCCGTATCGTAAAACGCGATGAATCCTTCTCCCTGGTTTTTTTCTCCCCAAAAGTGAATATATGGAGTCAAGGTTGATGTCAGTGGAGCGTCAGGGGGCCCACGAGGCAGGGGGCGTGCCCAGGGGGGCAGGCGCGTCCCCCACCCTCGTGGACAGGTGGAGGCCCCCCTGACGTGGATTCTTCTTCCAGTATTTTTTATATATTCCAAAATAATTCTCCGTTGATTTTCAGGTCATTCCGAGAACTTTTATTTCTGCACAAAAAGAACACCATGGCAATTCTGCTAAAAATAGCGTCAGTCCGGGTTAGTTCCATTCAAATCATGGAAGTTAGAGTCCAAAACAAGGGCAAAAGTGTTTGGAAAAGTAGATACGACGGAGACGTATCAACTCCCCCAAGCTTAAACATTTGCTTGTCCTCAAGCAATTCAGTTGATAAACTGAAAGTGATAAAGAAAAGCTTTTACAAACTCTTTTTGCTCTTGTTATTGTAAATATGTAGAGCCAGCATTCAAGTTTTCAGCAAAGATTATGAACTAACCATATTCACAATAACATTTAGGTCTCATGTTTACTCATATCAATGGCATAATCACCTAGCGAGCAATAATAATAAATCTCGGATGACAGCACTTTCTCAAAACAATCATGATATGATATAACAAGATGGTATCTCGCTAGCCCTTTATGAGATCGCAAAACATAAATGCAGAGCACCTTTAAAGATCAAGGACTGACTAGACATTGTAATTCATGGTAAAAGAGATCCAGTCAAGTCATACTCAATGTAAACTAATAGTAATGGATGCAAATGACAGCGGTGCTCTCCAACTGGTGCTTTTTAATAAGAGGATGAGGAATCAACATAAAAGTAAATGGATAGGCCCTTCGTAGAGGGAAGCAGGGATTTGTAGAGGTGCTAGAGCTCGGTTTTGAAATAGATATGAATAATATTTTGAGCGCTATACTTTCATTGTCAACATAACAACCGAGAGATGGCGATATCTTCCATGCTACACACATTATAGGCGATTTCCAAACAGAATGGTAAAGTTTATACTCCCCCTCCACCAACAAGCATCAATCCATGGCTTGCTCAAAACAACGAGTGCCTCCAACTAACAACAGTCCCGGGGGAGTTTTGTTTGCAATTATTTTGATTTGATTTGCATGGAGCATGGGACTGGGCATCCCGGTGACCAGCCGTGTTCTCATGAGTGAGGAGCGGAGTCCACTCCTCTTGAGAATAACCCGCCTAACATGGAAGATACGGACAGCCCTAGTTGATACATGAGCTATTCGAGCATACAAAACAGAATGTTTATTTGAAGGTTTAGAGTTTGGCACATACAAATTTACTAGGAACGGCAGGTAGATACCGTATATAGGTAGGTATGGTGGACTCATATGGAATAACTTTGGGGTTTATGGAATTGGATGCAGAAGCAGTATTCCTGCTTAGTACAGGTGAAGGCTAGCAAAAGACTGGGAAGCGACCAGCTAGAGAGCGACAACAGTCATGAACATGCATTAAAATTAATCAACATCGAATGCAAGCATGAGTAGGATATAATGCACCATGAACATAAATATCGTAGAGGCTATGTTGATTTTGTTTCAACTACATGCGTGAACATGTGCCAAGTCAAGCCACTCGAATCGTTCAAAAGAGGATACCACCCTATCATACCACATCACAACCATTTTAATAGCATGTTGGCACGCATGGTAAACCATTATAAGCTCCTAGCTAATTAAGCATGGCATAAGCAACTATAATCTCTAATTGTCATTGCAAACATGTTTATTCATAATAGGCTGAATCAGGCATGATGAACTAATCATATTTACAAAAACAAGAGAGGTCGAGTTCATACCAGCTTTTCTCATCTCAATAAGTTCATCATATAATCATCATTATTGCCTTTCACTTGCACGACCGAATAGTGTGGATAATAATAATAGTGCATGTGCATTGGACTAAGCTGGAATCTGCAAGCATTCAATTCAAGAGAGAAGACAAGGTAATATGGGCTCTTTGTCAGATCAACAATAATGCATATAAGAGCCACTTTAACATTTTAATTATGGTCTTCTCCTCTCGAGCCCCAAAGAAAATATACAAAACTATTTACATGGGAAAGCTCCCAACAAGCAAAAGAAGAACGAGAAATCTTTTTGGGTTTTATTTTTAGTTACTACTACAAGCATGGAAAGTAAACTAATTAAAAGCTACAACTAATTTTATTTTTGTTTTTCTAAAGTTTATTAAACACACAAGAAGAAAGCATAAAAAAGGGAAATAAACTAGCATGGATGTTACAATGAAAAAGTATGAGCACCAACAACTAGCATGAGTGTGTGAACATAAATGTAACGTCGGTGAGTGAGGGAGTCTTGGATTAGGGGGTCTCCGGACAGCCGGACTATATCCTTTGACCGGACTATTGGACTATGAAGATACAAGATTGAAGACTTCGTCACGTGTCCGGATGGGACTCTACTTGGCGTGGAAGGCAAGCTTGGAAATACGGATATGTAGATCTCCTCCCTTGTAACCGACTCTGTGTAACCCTAGCCCCCTCCGGTGTCTATATAAACCGGAGGGTTCAGTCCGTAGGACAACAAGAATGATACCATAGGCTAGCTTCTAGGGTTTAGCCTCTACGATCTCGTGGTAGATCAACTCTTGTAATACTCATATCATCAAGATCAATCAAGCAGGACGTAGGGTATTACCTCAATCAAGAGGGCCCGAACCTGGGTAAACATCATGTCCCCTGCCTCCTGTTACCATCCGCCTTAGACGCACAGTTCGGGACCCCCTATCCAAGATCCGCCGGTTTTGACACCGACATTGGTGCTTTCATTGAGAGTTCCACTATGCCGTCACCGTAAGGCTCGATGGCCCCTTCGATCATCGGTAACGATGCGGTCCAGGGTGAGGTTTTCCTCCCCGGACAGATCTTCATATTCGGCGGCTTCGCACTACGGGCCAATTCACTTGGCCATCTGGAGCAGATTGAGAGCTACGCCCCTGGCCATCAGGTCAGGTTAGGAAACTTAAACTACACCGCCGACATCCGTGGAGACTTGATCTTCGACAGATTCGAGCCCATGTCAGGTGCGCTGCACAATCACGACGAGCATGACGTAACTCTGTCATTGGACAGTGTTCGGGAGATCGCATCTGCAACTACTCTGGCCTTCAATCCGGAGCAAATTGCGTCATCCTAGGACGGAGGGATAGACCCCGCCATGGAGGCTGCACTCTCAGTGGCGATGGAGCCGGATACTGACTTCACCCCTTACGAGAGCCGTGTTGCCGAACCACTGGATTCTTCTCCGGCCACGGACTCCGAGCCGCCTGCATCCGTGCCTATCGAATCCGATTAGGCGCCGATCATGGAGTTCACCTCCGCGGATATCTTTCAGCATTCACCTTTCCGCGATGTGCTAAATTCATTAAGGTCTCTCTCCTTGTCAGGAGAACCTTGGCCGAACTATGTCCGGCTAGAATGGGATGCGGACAACGAAGAAATTCGCTCCCCACCCACCACCCACTTAGTAGCCACTGTCGACGATTTAACCGACATGCTCGACTTCAACTCCAAAGACATCGACGGCATGGACGACGATGCTGGAGACAAACAGGAACCACCGCCCACAGGGCGCTGGACTGCCACCTCATCATATGATATATACATGGTGGACACCCCCAAAGAAGGCAATGGCAACGAGACAGCGGAGGATGACCCCTCCAAGAAGCAACCCAAGCGCCGACGTCAGCGGCGCCGCTCTAAGTCCCGCCATAGCAAAAGTAGTGATACCGGCACAAGAGAAAATAACACTCCAGATAGTGCCAAAGACGACAACAATCCCCCCCCAGCACGATTTAGAGCGGGAGGGTGAGCAAGCTAGCCCTCCAGAGCGGGCACCAGACGGAGAATCGGAGAAGGACAATTACATGCCTCTCTCCGAAGACGAGGTGAGCCTCGACGACGAAGAATTTATCGTGCCTGAGGATCCCGTCGAACAGGAGCGCTTCAAGCGCCGGCTTATGGCCACAGCAAATAGCTTGAAGAAAAAGCAACAACAGCTTCAAGCTGACCAAGACTTGCTAGCAGACAGATGGACCGAAGTCCTTGCGGCCGAGGAATACGAACTCGAGCGCCCCTCCAAGAATTACCCAAAGCGCAGGTTGCTACCTCACCTCGAGGAGGAAGCATTGAAACCTACATCACCAGTGTACGATGCGGCTGACCGGCCACTTCGTGGCCGAGCCAGAGAGGCGTTTCAGCCTGAAGTTCAGCCTGCACCCCGCCACCATTCAAACAAAAATACCAAGGCCTCACACGGGACCTGCGAGACATATTGGACAGCAGGGCAAAACATGCAAGGTCAATATACGGGTCACGGGCGCGGGCGCCAACGTGGGACAATGACTGTCACGCCGGATACACTAAAGGTAAATCCGGCCGGGCCGAATACAGCAGACAAGACTCATATGAAACTGCGTCGTGATATAGCCCAGCACAGAGGCGCCGCACACCCCCTATGCTTCACTGATGAAGTTATGGATCACGAATTCCCGGAGGGTTTTAAACCCATAAATATCGAATCTTATTATGGTACAACAGATCCCGCTGTATGGATTGAGGATTTTTCTCCTCCACATCCACATGGCCCACGGTGATGATCTGCATGCCATCAAGTACCTCCCACTAAAACTCAAAGGACCAGCTCGGCATTGGCTGAATAGCTTGCCAGCAGACTCCGTCGGCAGATGGGAGGATTTGGAAGATGCATTCCTTGACAACTTTCAGGGCATTTATGTGCGACCACCGGATGCTGATGACTTGAGCCATATAACTTAGCAGGCAGGGGAATCGGCCAGGCAATTCTGGACACGGTTCCTAACTAAGAAAAACCAAATTGTCGATTGTCCGGATGCAGAGGCCTTAGCGGCGTTCAAGCATAACATCCATGACGAGTGGCTTGCCCGGCACCTCGTCCAGGAGAAGCCGAAGTCTATGACAGCCCTCACGACACTCATGACCCGCTTTTGCGCGGGCGAGGATAGCTGGCTGGCTCGCAGCAACAACACATCAAGGAATCCGGGCACTCCGGATACCAAAGATGCCAACGGCAGACCACGTTGTAACAGACAAAAGCGCCGCAACAACGGCGATAACACCGATGATACGGCAGTCAATGCAGGATTTAGAGGCTCTAGATCCGGTCAGCGGAAAAATCCATTCAAAAGAAGTACTCCGGGCCCGTCCAGTTTGGATCGCATACTTGATCGCTCGTGTCAAATACACAGCACCCCTGATAAGCCAGCCAATCACACCAACAGAGAATGTTGGGTGTTCAAGCAGGCCGGCAAGTTAAATGCCGAAAACAAGGACAAGGGGTTGCATAGTGATGACAAGGAGGAGCCCCGGCCACCGAACATGGGAGGACAGAAGAGGTTCCCCCCACAAGTGAAGACAGTGAACATGATATACGCAACCCACATTCCCAAGAGGGAACGGAAGTGTGCACTAAGGGACGTCTATGCGATGGAGCCCGTCGCCCCAAAGTTCAACCCATGGTCCACTTGTCCGATCACCTTCGACCGCAGGGATCACCCCACTAGTATCCGTCATGGCGGATCTGCCGCACTGGTCCTAGATCCCATCATCGAAGGATTTCACCTCACTCGAGTCCTTATGGACGCCGGCAGCAGGATGAACCTGCTCTATCAGGATACAGTGCGCAAAATGGGTATAGATCCCTCGAGGATCAAACCCACCAAAACCACCTTTAAAGGCGTCATCCCAGGTGTAGAGGCCCATTGCACGGGCTCAATCACACTGGAAGTGGTCTTCGGATCTTCGGACAACTTCCGAAGCGAGGAGTTAATCTTTGATATCGTCACGTTTCGCAGTGGCTATCACCCACTGCTCGGGCGAACCGCATTTGCAAAATTCAATGCGGTACTGCATTACGCATACCTCAAGCTCAAGATGCCAGGACCTAGGGGGTCATAACAGTCAATGGAAACACAGAACACTTGCTCCGCACGAAAGAGCACACTGCGGCCCTCGCAGCAGAAGCACAAAACAGCCTTTTAAGGCAAACCACCAATTCGGCGATACAGCCCCTGGACACCATCAAGCGAGTCCAGAGTAAACTGCAATAGGATCGACTGGCACGTTCAGAGCTCGCCTAGCAATTCGGCCCCCGTCCCAGTCCTAGTCAAGCGACGAAATCCGTGCCGCACGTACATAATTACACACTGAAAATACCATGGGCATAGGCGGGGGCACGATCAAGGCACGTCCCGCAATGCGGCTTAACCGCCCTAGGGGCTGTATACCTTTATCATTTTTTGTCTTTTAGGACCTAACTCTCTGGAAGCCCTTTCCGGCAGTACGATTGTCGGACACATTACGGGAAGGAACAACCAAGGAGGCAAGAAGCTAAGATGTACACGGGAACCCCCAGGTGGTCTCTACCAATAATTGATATACCCGCTTTTTACTATCCTTACGCAGCTTGCCATTGGATAGGACATGTCAAATAGTCCTATTTTTTGCTTATTGCACTACTTGTATCAGTACGCTTCGACGTATTATTGAAATAACAATGCATAGCATTAGTCTATTATTGCATTACCCATTGTTTTTTTCTTATATGTTCATTTACGACAACTTGCACCCGTACATTCTGGTACGGTCAGCACGCCAGGGGTTTTCGTTTACCCCATAATATGGTGTGAGAAGTCCGAACACTTTCGACAGTGCGGCACCTCGAACTTATAGCATTATATGCATCAGCTCCGAATCATGTCTTGGGTCAATAGTTGGGTTTGCCCGGCTCCCATGCTTTGGTACCTTACGTTTCGCTATATCGGCTAAGGTAGCGCTGGGAGAACTACTGCGATTGTGTCCCGGTTCTTCCGGACGAGCACCTCAGTAGAGAAAGCCGAAAACTGACTGTCATGATAAGGCGAGAGTTGGTCGCTGTTCGAGAGGTCTCAAGTCCTTAAAGACTTTTTCCGCTTCGGGCGAGGAGTCGGCCTTGTGAGACTTAGGCGTATATAGCACTCCCAATTCGGCCTTCCGAATACTAGGGGCTTCGCCAAAATTTAAAATTGTAGACTTCTATGGCTAAGTGGGAGTGATAAAGCCATATAGTCCGATTGCCTGGTTCGTTGTGCTGAACACCTCCCTCAAAGGACCCAAAATTTGGATAAAGAGTGCTCAGGTTTATCCCGAACACCCCAGTACTAGTTACATGGGGGCAGAAGCCGACAACTGGCCAACTCCCAGATTTTATAAATGGCCGCACAGAAGGTAATATTTTAAATTCAAAAAGCGTTGCATAGTGCAAATGAACTCGTTTCATATTACAGGATCACATGAGCATGTTCACTTAAAAATTACATCCCTAGCGCATTCATCCGCCACAAGGCAGGAACCCTTCAGGACACTGTCATAATACATTTCGGGGCAGCAATGCTCCTTGCCCTCCGGCGGCCCCTCCTTCACCAGCTTCACGGCGTCCAGCTTCGCCCAGTGCACCTTCGCCCGAGCAAAGGCCCTGCGCGCACCCTTGATGCAGACGGGCCGCTTTATAACTTCAAGCCGGGGGCATGCATCCACAAGCCGCCTCACCAGACCGAAGTAGCTGCTAGGCAGGGGATCGCCAGGCCACATCCGGACTATAAGGCCCTTCATGGCCTGTTCGGCCGCCTCGTGAAGCTCGACCAGTTGCTTCAGCTAGTCGCTCAAGGGCATTGGGTGTTCGGTCCCAGTATACTGAGACCAGAACAACTTTTCCGTCGAGCTCCCCTCCTCAGCTCGGTAAAACTCCACGACATCCAGTACACTGCGGGGAAGATCTGTGAACGCTCCTGGAGAGCTCCGAACTCGGGTAAGTAAAAGGAAAGTTTCCTTCACATGCTTGCTTTGCATAATGAATGCCTTACCCGCTGCTATCTTCTTCACCACATCCATCTCCTGGAGGGCCTTGTGGGCTTCAGCCTTGGTGCTCTGTGCGCTTTCGAGCGCTTTTGCCAGCTCGGACTCTCGCATCTTAGAGTCAAGCTCCAAGGACTCGTGTTTTTTGGCGAGAGCCTCGAGCTCTTGCTGCACCTCGCCTACCCGAGCTTCTTTCTTTTCCCGCTCAATGCACTCCTTGGCCACTTTGTCTTTAGCCTCGGACAACGCCTTCTTCAGGGTCGCCACCTTGGTTGTGGCCCCTGACAAATTCATAATGATCCTATTACTTTACAACCGAATTCCTTTTTAATATATAGACAAGGTATTGCTTACCTTTGCTCTCCTCGAGCTGCCTCTTGGTAAGGCCGAGCTCTTTCTCGGACCGCTCAAGGTCCTGCTTCAGTGCAGCGACCTCTGCAGTATGTGCGGCAGTGGCCAGCAGTGAAGCCTGCACATGCACACATACATATTCTGATTAGACTCTTGAGTCATTATTTGATCCTCTATTCGTCCTTTCTTCGCGAACGCCAAAGAGAGCATCAGGGGCTACTGTCTATGTGGTAATATTTTCTTATATTTTGATTGCTTACCTCAAAGCCTGTTAGGAGGCTGGCGCAAGCTTCGGTTAGTCCTTTTTTCGCGGACTGAACTTTCTCGATCACCGCACTCATGATAGTGCGGTCCTCTTCCTCGATGGAAGCGCCGCAAAGCACTTCTAGCAAGTTGTCCGGTACCTTTGGATGGACAGAGGACACCGGCATGGGTGGCTTGCCCCCCTTAATGGGGGATCGCCTGCTTGAGTCCGGAACCGCCGAAGGTTCCGGGGCAGTATTCGGCTGGGGGCCGAACTTGGAGCCCGTGGGAGTCTTGCTCCCTTTGCGCCTAGGGTCCAGAAGGTCGCCTCGAGGCGCCCCCAGGACTACCTCCCCTTGGCTCGGTGCCTTTTGGGACAACACCTCGACGTTGTCCGTAGGGCAAGGGGTGAAGGCGGTCGGAAGTGAATCGCTATTCATATCTGACGAGTCCAATGAACCATCCGACGAAGATACGTCGAGATGGGCTCGAGACGGACTGCATAATCATATGCGGCGTAATGAGAAACAGTGCAATAAAACATACCATGAATTACTATGGTGTCCGGATACTTACACTTCGCCAGGGGCTTCTCCCTGGGTAACCACTCATCGCCGTTGTAGGCGGCCGTCGCGGAGCAGTCCGGAAGGAGGGTCCTTCCCTTCTTGGACCCTTTGCCTCCCCAGTTGGGTCGGCCTTCCTTTTCTTGTCTCCCTCGTCTGGGGGGAGAACTTTCCTCTTCCTCCTCCTCGTTTTCGTGGGAGGAGGGCGCATCGGAGTTATCGGACGATGAGTCCGATATAACCTTGCGCCGGAGACCCTTTCGGGTCCCCGTGGCCTTCTTCTTGGTCTTGTTCACCGACACCTCGTAAGGTGCCGGAGCCAGCATCTCCGTTAGGAGAGCATCTACAGGATCTTCGGGCAGGGGGGCTGGACAATCGAGCTGCTCCGCTGTCTTTACCCAGTCCTGTTAATGGCGGAAGCTTAGATCCCGCACACAGTTAAACTGGGGCAAATAAATATCCTGTGAGATATGAAAAACTTACCGGATTGGCATGGCGCTTTGCGTTAAGTCCGCGGTCCTCGGTAAGGGAGGAGGTACCTCGGCGCCCTTGAACAGCACTTTCTAGACGTCCGTGTGCGTCGTGTCAAAGAGCTCTCGCAGCGTCTGGTGCTTGGCTGGATTGAACTCCCATAGATTGAACGCCCGTCGTTGACACGGGAGGATCCGGTGGAAGAGCATGACCTGGACCATGTTGACGAGCTTGATTTTCTTGCTCATCATGTTCCGGATACAGGTCTGGAGTCCGGTTAGCTCTACCGGGGAACCCCAGGACAGGCCTTTCTCTTTCCAGGAAGTGAGCCGCATGGGGATTCCGGATCGAAATTTGGGGGCCGCCACCCAGTTGGTGTCGCGCGGCTCAGTGATGTAGAACCACCCCAATTTCCACCCCTTTATGGTCTCCACATAGGAGCCTTCGAGCTAGGTGACGTTAGGCATTTTCCCACTATGGCGCCTCCGCACCCTGCTTGCTGGCCGATCACCACCTTCGGTTTGACATTGAAGGTCTTCAGCCATAGGCCGAAGTGGGGCCTGATGCGGAGGAAGGCCTCGCACATGACGATAAACGCCGAGATGTTGAGGATGAAATTGGGGGCCAGATCATGAAAATCCAGCCCGTAGTAGAACATGAGCCCGCGGACAAACGGGTGGAGGGGAAATCCCAGTCCGTGGACGAAGTGGGTAAGAAAAACTACCCTCTCTTGGGGTTCGGGCGTAGGAATGATCTGCCCCGCATCTGGCAGCCGGTGCGTGATATCCGCGGCCAGATATTCGGCTTCCCGTAACTTTGCGATGTGCTCCTCCGTGACGGAGGAGACCATCCACTTGCCTCCCGCTCCGGACATGCTTGGATTGGTTTGAGGAGAAAGACGCGAACTTGGGCGCTGGAGCTCAAGTGTGTGAGAATGGATAAGCAAGGAGGAAGAAGGCGTGGGTAAAAAGGGTGAATCATTGTCCCTTTATAAGGGCGGAAGAGGCGATGCGCCTCCCCACTTGCCTGGTAAAATTGCTTATTCCCCAAGCGCCATAATTGATGGCACGGTTGGGTTACCCATGTCCGTATTCATGAGAATCCCATAATAAGGGGGACACAATCTCTGCTTTGACAAGACGTGTCAAGAAAACCGCCTCGCGATATGTGCGGTGCTGGTTGAGAAAAACGGTTCGAATAATGACCGGGCCATCACATGATGTCATGCTGTCAAAACGTGTCAGCGGATTAGATTTGTGGAAATATTATTCTCTCCATGATGGTATGTGGAACTTGTTTTGCAGAGCCGGACACTATCCTTGTGTTCAAAATCTTCTATGGAGTATTCGGAGGAGGAACGCACCTTGCAATGCCGAAGACAAAACTGCGCATCGGACTCATCGTCATTGAAGCCTGGTTCAGGGGCTACTGAGGGAGTCCTGGATTAGGGGGTCTCTGGACAGCCGGACTATATCCTTTGGCCGGACTGTTGGACTATGAAGATAAAAGATTGAAGACTTTGTCCCGTGTCCGGATGGGACTCTCCTTGGCGTGGAAGGCAAGCTTGGCAATACGGATATGTAGATCTCCTCCCTTGTAACCGACTCTGTGTAACCCTAGCCCCCTCCAGTGTCTATATAAACCGAAGGGTTCAGTCCGTAGGACAACAACAATGATACCATAGGCTAGCTTCTAGGGTTTAGCCTCTACGATCTCATGGTAGATCAACTCTTGTAATACTCGTATCATCAAGATCAATCAAGTAGGACGTAGGGTATAACCTCCATCAAGAGGGCCCGAACCTGGGTAAACATCGTGTCCCCTGCCTCCTGTTACCATCTGCATTATACGCACAGTTCGGGACCCCCTACCTAAAATCCGCCGGTTTTGACACCGACAGTGAGAAATACGTACTCCCCCAAGCTTAGGCTTTTGGCCTAAGTTGGTCTATGGCCACGGCTGGCCTGGCGGATATCCAAAGTTGTAGCTGGGGTCGTACTGAGAAGAAGCCTCGGATTGCCACTGGTTGGCAATCACCTTTGGATCCCACTGGTAATCAGACTGTCGTGGAGGATCAAATTGTGGTTCCGGCTTTGGCTCTGTAGCTGATGTAGGGTTCCGGTAGGCGTGAATTGCCTCCAACGGAACAAGGTACTTGCCTGCAGATAAATCAAACAAGGAAGGAGCAGGAAAGGTAATAGTCTCAGGATGATTTTTACCAAATATTAATTTGTACTTAAGCGCCTTTTCCCTATTCTTAACAATAAAATCATGTGCTACCATACTCTTATAATCTAGATAAACAGGAGGCGGCAATTTTTCATCTTTCTCATAATGCCTAATAGGTATGTTATAGTATGAAGCAAGGCGCGAAGCGAAGATGCCTCCCAAGATGGGGCCCTTAGTACGGTTAAGGTTTAACCGCTTTGCAACAATAGCGCCCATACTAAATGTGTCATCACGAAATAAGGCATGGCACAAAATAACAATATCAGGGGCACTCAGGTTTCCATAGTTTCCGCGCCCAATTAAGCATCTACTAGCAAATATAGCAAAGTAATGTAGAACAGGAAAGTGTATGCTAGTAATTCATGCGTCGGAAACCTTCCTCGTTTCCCCTACAGCAATGGTATCAATAAACCCATCCACATCGTCACGATGTGGTTCCTCTACACTGCCCACAAAAGGGATCAAACAAACTCGACAAAAATCACGAAGTGACATCTCCTTATGCTCATCATATAAATAAAATTCCATCGTAGGTGGTGAGCTCCTAGCATGGAAATGAAAGTTTTGCACAAAGATATTGATGAGTAAGAGCTACTGTTTGTGTTGGTCTTGGAGGAAGGCGGTGAAGCCTGCATTCTCAGCCAATTCATAGAAATCATCATAAATCCCGGCTGCTCTCAAGAAATTATCACAAGGCCATTCACACGGCCGGACCTCCGCGGTGTGAGGGATATTATACTTGGGCCTCTTATCCTCCTCACTTTGCTTATCCTTCGAGCTTCGACTCAATGAGCCCCTCAAAAATCTCTTCATCTTTTTTCTGAACATATCTGAAATTTTTAGTAACTTCAAAATAAAAGGGAACCAAACTCAACAAAATTGATAGCAACTACTCCCACAAGTGCCAAGAGGATATATCATGCATTAAAACTACTTTTGACCATATAAATTTGACATGTAATCTCAAGAACAGGTTCACCTAAGCAGCAAAAATTTGCAATGAATAAAGCACTAGAACAAAAACTAATTGGACCATTGGAGGAGTCACATACCAAAGAACAATCCCCCAAAGCAGTTATGTGAATGGAGCTTTGAGCTAGGAGATCGAAAATGGCAGCAAGGTGAGCTTGGACTCGGGTTTGAGCTGGCTAGTGGTGTTTGTGGGAGGAAGAAGGAATGTGTGGTAGCTGGAATAAGTGGAGGGGAGCCACCATGGGCCCACGAGGCAGGGGGCACACCCAGGGGGTGGGCGTGCCCTGGACCCTCGTGGCCAGGTGCTTGCTCCCCCTGCTGTGTTCTTAGTGCCAGATATTCTCAAATATTTCAGAAAAAATCATATTTAAATTTCAGGGCATTTGGAGAACTTTTATTTTCGGGGTATTTTTTATTGCATGGATAATTCAGAAAATAGACAGAATATACTATTTTTGCTTTATTTAATTTAAATAACAGAAAGTAAAAAGAGGGTACAGAGAATTGTGTTTTGTAAATTCATCCATCTCATGCTCATCAAAAGGAATCCACTAACAAGGTTGATCAGGTCTTGTTAACAAACTCATTCCGAATAACATGGAACCAGAGAATTTTCGAATAACACTAGGTTACCTCAACGGGGATATGCATGTCCCCAACAATAAAAATATCATATTTCTTCTTGATGGTAGGGAGAGGAAATTCAAAACCTCCAATAGTAATTGTTGAAATTTTTCCAATAGAATTGATACTGTGGACTTGAGGTTGTTTCCTCGGAAAGTGTACCGTATGCTCATTACCATTAACATGAAAAGTGACATTGCCTTTGGTGCAATCAATAACAGCCCCTGCAGTATTCAAAAAGGGTCTTCCAAGAATAATAGACATACTATCGTCCTCGCGAATATCAAGAATAACAAAGTCCGTTAAAATAGTAACATTTGCAACCACAACAGGCACATCCTCACAAATAACGATAGGTATAGCAGTTGATTTATCAGCCATTTGCAAATATATTTCAGTGGGTGTCAACTTATTCAAATCAAGTCTATGATATAAAGAGAGAGGCATAACACTAACACCGGCTCCAAGATCACATAAAGCAGTTTTAACATAGTTTCTTTTAATGGGGCATGGTATAGTTGGTACTCCGGGATCTCCTAGTTTCTTAGGTATTCCACCCTTAAAAGTATAATTAGCAAGCATGGTGGAAATTTCAGCTTCCGGTATCTTTCTTTTATTTGACACAATTTCTTTCATATACGTAGCATAAGTATTCATTTGGAGCATATCAGTTAATCGCATACACAAAAAGATAGGTCTAATCATTTCAGCAAAGCGCTCAAAATCCTCATCATCCTTTTTCTTGGATGGTTTAGGAGGAAAAGGCATGGGTTTCTGAACCCATGGTTCCCTTTCTTTACCATGCTTCCTAGCAACAAAGTCTCTCTTATCATAACGTTGATTCTTTGATTGTGGGTTATCAAGATCAACAGCAGGTTCAATTTCTACATCATTATCATTGCTAGGTTGAGCATCAATATGAACATCATCATTAACATTATCACTAGGTTCATGTTCATTACCAGATTGTGTTTCAGCATCAGAAATACAAATATCATTGGGATTCTCAGGTGTGTCAACAACAGGTTCACTAGAAGCATGCAAAGTCCTATCATTTTTCTTTTTCTTCCTTTTAGAAGGACTAGGTGCATCAATATTATTTCTCTGAGAATCTTGTTCAATTCTCTTAGGATGGCCTTCAGGATACAAAGGTTCCTGAGTCATTTTTCCACCTCATAACTCTAACAGCATAATCATTATTTTTACTATTCAATTCATTGAGCAAATCATTCTGAGCTTTAAGTACTTGTTCTACTTGAGTGGTAACCATAGAAGCATGTTTACTAATAAGTTTTAGTTCACCTTTAACATTAGCCATATAATCACTCAAGTGTTCAATCATATAAGCATTGCATTTTAATTCTCTACCAAAATAAGCATTGAAGTCTTCTTGCTTAACCATAAAGTTATCAAACTCATCCAAACATTGGCTAGCAAACTTAGTAGGAGGGATTTCAGCTTTATCATATCTATAGAGAGAATTTTCCTTTACTACTTGTGTTGGGTTATCAACACCATGTATTTCTTCAACAGGGGGTAAATTAAGACCATGTATTTCTTAAATAGAAGGTAAATTCTTAACATCTTCAGTTGTAATACCTTTTTCTTTCATAGATTTCTTTGCCTCTTGCATATCTTCAGGACTGAGAAATAGAATACCCCTTTTTCGGAGTAGGTTCGGGAATTGGTTCACGAATTGGATCAGGGATTGGATCAGGAAGTGTCCAATTATTTTCATTAGTCTTCAATAAAATTTCAGCTTCATCTGGTATTCTTTCCCCGAAAACACAACCAGCACAACTATCCAGGTGGTCTCTGGAAGTATCGGTTAGTCCATTATAAAAGATATCAAGTATTTCATTTTTCTTAAGAGGATGATCAGGCAAAGCATTAAGTAATTGGAGAAGCCTCCCCCAAGCATGTGGGAGACTCTCTTCTTCAATTTGCACAAAATTATATATTTCCCTTAAAGCAGCTTGTTTCTTATGAGCAGGGAAATATTTAGCAGAGAAGTAATAAATCATATCCTGGGGACTACGCACACAACCAGGATCAAGAGAATTAAACCATATCTTAGCATCACCCTTTAATGAGAACGGAAATATCGTAAGGGTATAATACTAGCGAGTTTTCTCATCATTAGTGAACAGGGTGGCTATATCATTTAATTTAGTAAGATGTGCCACAACAGTTTCAGATTCATAGCCATAGAAAGGATCAGATTCAACCAAAGTAATTATATCAGGGTCGACAGAGAATTCATAATCCTTATTAGTAACAAAGATAGGTGAAGTAGCATAAGCATGATCATATTTCATTCTAGCATTTAGAGTTTTTTGTTTCAGCTTAGCTAATAATTTCTTAAGATAACTCCTATCATTGCAAACAAGAAAGTCTCTAGCAGTTTCTTCATCCATAACATAACCCTCAGGAACAACAGGCAATTCATATCTAGGGGGAGAATCTTCATCATCACTTTCATCAATATTATCAGTTTCAATAATTTCATTCTCTCTAGCCCTAGCAAGTTATTCATCAAGAAATTCACCAAGTGGCACAGTAGTATCAAGCATAGAAGTAGTTTCATCATAAGTATCATGCATAGTAGAAGTGGCAACATCAATAACATGCGACATATCAGAATTAATAGCAGAAGCAGGTTTAGGTGTCGCAAGCTTACTCAAAACAGAAGGTGAATCAAATGCAGAGCTAGATGGCAGTTCCTTACCTCCCCTCGTAGTTGAGGGATAAATCTTGGTTCTTGGATCTTTCAAGTTCTTCATAATGACAAGCGGCTATAAATCCCAAGTGACTCAAAGAATAGAGCTATGCTCCCCGGCAAAGGCGCCAGAAAATAGTCTTGATATCCCACAAGTATAGAGGGTCGCAACAGTTTTCGAGGGTAGAGTATTCAACCCAAATTTATTGATTCGACACAAGGGGAGCCAAAGAATATTCTCAAGTATTAGCAGTTGAGTTGTCAATTCAACCACACCTAGAAACTTAATATCTGCAGCAAGGTATTTAGTAGCAAAGTAATATGATAGTAGTGGTAACGGTGGCAAAAGGTAACGGTAGCAAAAGTAATATTTTTTGTGTTTTATAGTGATGATAACAATACCAACGAAAAAGTAAATAAGCGAACAACAATATATGGAAAGCTCGTAGGCAATGGATCAGTGATAGAGAATTATGTCGGATGTGATCGATCATGTAACAGTCATAACATAGGGTGACATGGAACTAGCTCCAGTTCATCAATGTAATGTAGGCATGTATTCAGAATATAGTCATACATGCTTATGGAAAGAACTTGCATGACATCTTTTGTCCTACCCTCCCGTGGCAGCGGGGTGCTATTGGAAACTAAGGGATATTAAGGCCTCCTTTTAATAGAGTACCGACCAAAGCATTAACACATAGTGAATACATGAACTCCTCAAACTACGGTCATCACCGGGAGTGGTCCCGATTACTGTCACTTCGGGGTTGCCGGATCATAACACATAGTAGGTGATTATAGACTTGCAAGATAGGATCAAGAACTCTCATATATTGATGAAAACATAATAGGTTCAGATCTGAAATCATGGCACTCGGGCCCTAGTGACAAGCATTAAGCATAGCAAAGTCATAGCAACATCAATCTCATAACATAGTGGATACTAGGGATCAAACCCTAACAAAACTAACTCGATTACATGATAAATCTCATCCAACCCATCACCGTCCAGCAAGCCTACGATGGAATTACTCACACACGGCAGTGAGCGTCATGAAATTGGTGATGGAGTAAGGTTGATGATGACGATGGCGACGGATTCCCCTCTCCGGAGCCCCGATCGGACTCCAGATCAGCCCTCCCGAGAGAGTTTAGGGCTTGGCGGCGGCTCCGTATCATAAAACATGATGAATCCTTCTCCCTGGTTTTTTTCTCGACGAATGTGAATATATGGAGTCAAGGTTGAGGTCGGTGGAGCGTCAGGGGGCCCACGAGGAAGGGGGCGCGCCCAGGGGGCAGGCGCGCCCCCCACCATCGTGAATAGGTGGAGGCCCCCTGACGTGGATTCTTCTTCCAGTATTTTTTATATATTCCAGAATAATTCTTTGTTGATTTTCAGGTCATTCCGTGAACTTTTATTTCTGCACAAAAATAACACCATGGCAATTCTGCTGAAAACAGCGTCAGTCCGGGTTAGTTCCATTCAAATCATGCAAGTTAGAGTCCAAAACAAGGGCAAAAGTGTTTGGAAAAGTAGATACGATGGAGACGTATCAACGAAACACCACATTCATTTATTTAGTCCCCTCCCGTTTATGTACCCAACAATATTAAATGTTGTTAAACATGGCAAGAGGTGAAGCATAACAAAACTATACTATCTAAACAATTTAAATGGGGTCGGATATAACAAACAACAAATCCAGAAAATCCCCATGTGCATGTTTTTGGTTAAAGTATTGTTCTGCCCTAAACACAATTTTAGAGTTGTTAAACATGCAAAGTAATGCCACTATGTTAAATTATGCATTTTTCCACCCCATTCACATATAAAGTTTATTAAATTCGGAGCTACGGTTATTTAGTTATGAAATAAATCATTTTAACATGGCATATGAGCAAATTTAATCAAACAACATATTAAACATTTTTAACATGGATGAAAGTTGGATATTATGAAACTAGATGAAATTATAAGCATTTTTCATATATAATTTGTTTTACTCCGATGCATGGTTAAATGATTATTATATGCATGACCATGAGGGTGTTTTCTAAAAATATGCCTACACTGGATAAATAGCAAAAACATTCTGCGGAAAAAAATGTCTCGAGCCGAATCTGGCTAGCCCAACATGCGCAGGAGAGGGGCGGGTGCTGCTCACCCTGGGCCAAGGCCCAGCTCGGTGAGGAGGGCACTGGCTGGGCCGGACAGGAACGAGGCCCACGAGGTCAGGTCAACGGGTGCAGAGACTTGGGGACGCATCGGCCCACGAGCGTGCATGCGAGCAGTGATTGGTGAGCGAAGCACTCGTCCTCCTCCCGAAGCAGAAGCAGGGGAGGCCGACGGGGCACAACAACGGCCACGACTGGTCTTGGCGAAGGGGACTTGGGGCTCCGGCAGCGCGGATGGAGCTTAGGGGCGGCTCGATGGCAGGGGCTAGCTGGCACGGGCGTCCATGGCGCAGGGCGGCGACGATGGGTGCAGGCGCGGGTGGAGGAGATCCGAGGCGGCAAGGTCCTTGCGTCTGGGTCCACTGGATCGGGACGAGGTGAGGGCAGCGCCAGCGTGGAGCACCATGGCCATCCATGGCGCGGCAGCAGAAGCTTCTGTAGAAGAGAAGAGAGAGGGTTCGAGAGGTGAGAGGCCAGAGGAAGAGAGGGATTACAGGAGGGAGGAGAAGTAAGGAGAGGGGGGCCGGGAGCTGCTGGCCGCCGGCGACGTCAGACGAGGAAGGAGGCCGCAGAGGAACTTCGATGGCCAGTCGGTGCTCGGGCTGCTGGGGCCTCGGGCGCGCGAGGCTGTGGTCGAGGAGCTCGGGATGGAGGGGATCGAGAGGGGCAGGTGATTGGTGGGTTTGGATCGGGAGGGATCCCGAGGAGAGAGTGGCGGCAGGTGAGGAAAATGAGGGACTTGGTCTAGGGTTAGGTAGGTTTACACTAACTATATGGTAGGTGGGTTTTTGGTTAGGGCTAATCCGTCCCTCCAATCGTAATCGGGCGGTCGAGAAAAAAAGGCTAGGGAGTCCAATAAATAAAACGAAGATATTTTCCAGATGTTTGGGGATGATCCGGACCCAACGGTGACGACTGCCCGGGTCGGGTTTGGGTAAGTTTCGGACGCGCACACGAGAGGGGGGTCTGTGCACTGTACAGAGAGACTCCGGTTTAAGCAAGAGGGAAAACGAAGAACAAGGTTGGTCTCGGAACGGTCACGAAAGCAAGGGGGACGCGGCAACTACGAGCGGATGCAAGTTTTAAAAACAATGACGGCAACGAGTGCCGATGCAATGCGGATGATGCCATGACGCGATGTAACAAACAAATAAAACACACAAGGACAATGAAAAACAAGGAAGGCATCTGGAGCGTCGGTCTTGGGGCATCACAGAGGGTACATAGACACAATCTCCCCTCTTGTTGATATGCATCTCCATGGATACATCTTGATTGTGCATAGATTTTTTTTTGTTTTCCATGCAACATTTCCTAACATTCCCCTCCCCTCTCGTTGCAATGGTCAATTCTCCCCCAACATCACTCTCTTGCTAAGCCTCCACCAGGCAATTTATCATCACGAGGTTCGTCCCTAGGGTGACGGCTGGTGTTTTTTATGGAGGGGTGATTGATCTTGCTCAGGGACGAAGGCCACAGCCGCGTGATCTAGTCGTCATTTCAGTCTCTCTTGATTGCATCCCTTTCCCCAATTCATCCACGAAAGCATTCCATGTGGTGTCTAGGGCGCACGGTCATACATGACCAAAACCCTAGTTAGGTTTTTCTTTGTGTTAGCTGGCTCTGGAGGTAGAATGTAGGAAGTGTAAGGTCTGATGGTGGAGGAATTGAAGCTGTTGGCGACGAAGAAGAGGGGACTAACGATCAGGAAAGGGAGACAGATAAGAAATTTGACTGGGTGTCAGGTGATCCGCGAGCCACGGGGAGGTTATTCTCGGAATGCCCAACGCGTGCAAGGGTGATAGGGCAGACTATGGGGAGGATCTGGTGTCTGGTCAAGGGTTTGGGATGTGGGAAGCTAGGGAAGAACATCCTCATATTCACCTTTCGGCCAACATCGGGTTGAGTGCAACCTAATCCGATTCGATTCTCTAGGCTACTGCTGGGTTCACCAAACAAAGCTATGGCGGAGATGGTCAACAAAGATTTTCAAAGAAGTGCTCGACATGGATGTAGGACATGAGGGGTATGCGATTGACAAGTTTCTCTATGTCAAGGTGAAGCTAGATATCAATGTGCCTTTGATGAGGGAGTTTACACTAGACGAAGAGAAAGACAAAGGTGTTGAAGCTGATGTAGCAACAGAGAATGAAAATGAGAAGAAAAATAATAAGTTGCTTAGGAATGTTTTGAGTATGAGCACATGCCGGACTTCTGTTACACATGTGGCATTATCGTTCATAGGGACAAAGAATGTGGGATGAAGCCAACTATGCGAGAAGCCTCAGTTTGGGCCATCGATGAGAGCTGAGGAGGAAGGTAGGAAGGGAGATGATGGGAGTAGGGGGGAGTGCACGGATAATAGGGGAAGCGGTGGGAGCAGGGGGTTTAGTGGAGGGAGAAAGGGCTTGGGGTGTATGGACAGGGAGACCGCAAGTAGTATGAATCGCTCTCCGGGTTTCCTTCTTGAGCTTGCGCCAAGTGAGGGTTACTCCTGATCTGGTTGCTTCTCTGGCTAAATATGATCGGGCATAGTGAACATCGATCCTTCTCCCAGTCACTAGTACACAAGGGGGCTATTAAGCGCCACCCCCCCCCCCACACACACACACACACACACAATTGCACATTGCACACGATGGGGACAAATTGTGTTCAATGACGATGTCGCACACACTACGAAAATTAAACCGTGTATCCAGAAAATAAACATGTGCGATCAGTAGACCATCACGCATGAAAGGAAAATAGAAACGGTGTGATAATGTGCACACGGTTATACAGAACGAATTGTTTGCGAAGTGGTCAGTTATCACCCATAGTTTTAGAAAGGGAACCATGTGCATGTGAGCACACACGATTTCGCAAAGACAATTGTCTGTGATGTCTTGAACCATTCCACACATAACTTACCGGAAAAATGTGTGGCATAAGATGCAAACGGTTCGTATTAGCGCACAATGTGAGAAATGTTTTCCATCACATGAAGTTATCCTTATGACGGTGTGCGACATCGTATACTTCCATACATGTCTAATGTCCTAACTGTTTGTGATATCATATAACTGGATAAGATGTACCTTTGTAGTGGCGCTAACGCCCGTACCAATCTATCAGGCTCGCCTCACGATGCAAGTAATGGCGGCCACCCGTTTCTGCGTTTTTTCACGCCACTCGCGGTATTTTTTGTGGTTGTTTTCATGCTAAAATGGATTTCCTGCCCCTCTCCACCAATGATACAGTGTACGCGGCTGGCTTAGGGATGAGAGAGTAGACATGCAAGGATAGATACCCATACAAGCATCACACTAGTACGTATATATAAGCCTTAGCACAACTGTTAGTATAACACAGTGGTAGTGGTTCACACCTAACGCGTCTGTTGGTATAGTTGGGGTCTTATGCTCTCATTGTTCTTGAAGTTTGCAGGTCTTCAATATTAATGCTCAACTTCTATGGTGGTGTCTTCTTTACTTATAGTCTTATTGAGGTGGTGAGGGTCTAATTCTAATCCTATTCCTGTGAGAATTTCATTCACACCATACGCAACATCATTTAATGCATGGCATCATTCATTAACTATGCAACAGTTAATTCACATAGACAACTCCTAAGTAAGATCATATCACATCTTATATGATCTCATCAAACTACTCCTAAAATGTTCTTTTCAGGTTGACATACTATTCCATATGTCATCTAGTTGTTGTCTCCTCATTCTACTTCCTCCCCGGTGTCACTCTTGCACTTCTTCTTTGCCATTCCTCCATGATTACTTCCAGTTCCTCTTCTAATTCCTTGAGGTGTTTTTGGGTTATGTGCAGATAAAAACTGGATTAAATAGATCAGTGGGCTAAAAAACAGTTTAAATAAATTGGTGGGATAGAAAAATATAAGTGGGGGAGGTTTAACCGGAATGGAGACGACGCTACCAACTCACCATGGCATACATGTCTGTGTCGATTCTATAGTATGCCGAGCAAAAACCAAGCTATTGCTCATAGAAAAAAGGAAACCAAAAACGAAACATAGAGAAAACGAAAAATAAAACATGCGCATGCGTCAAATGGGTCGGCCAGCTTTGATTATAGTTGATGTTTTGGTAAAATTTGATTTGATTTGGGTATGAGTAATGGAAGGTGAGGAAAGTTGGAGTTAGTTGAGACTTCTTTTAAGATTTGATTTGAATAAGTTAATGTGAAGTTGTTTGGGAAAGTGTCGATTTGATTGAATTAATGCACGCGTCAAATGGGCCAGCCAAAATTGGTTGTGCTTAAGCGAAATGTCATCTGTAAAACGCTAGTGGCGTAATATAGAGTTTGCCAAGGAGTTGGTGGGAGTGAGGCGAGATTACTAACTCCCCTTTTAGGAATAGAGATTCAGGAAATACATTTTGGCTAAAATAACACAACAAATAATTTCTTAAAGTACTACAGACATATAGTAAAATATAACTAATCTATAACTACTATTAAAGGCAATATGTATTATTGGTCCATCGTGCGCTTTTGTAAAAAAAATCATGAATTTTAGGGTAATCTACCCACACTTCACTTTTTAGGATTCAACGATTCATTCTCGATTTAGCTCAACGAAGATAGGCCACCTTTCCGTTGCGTCCTTCCGTGGAGGAGGGGTGCAGCCCAGGCCCATGCTACCTAGGAGAGGAGGCAAAAATTAAAATCATCAGTACTAGGGATAAAACTTCCCACCTGCCAACCAGTCATAATGGCAACATCCAACTAAGCTACCTCGTGGCTTTTGTTTAGAAAGTACCACCTCGGACTTCTACATCTTAACTTACCAATTTATATATGTGCACGATTTGAAATCAGCAAGCCACCTCATGAATTATGGGAAGGAATTAATGAAGGGGAGAAAACCGATAAATACCAATAAATAGAGAAGGGAACACGCCTCGGAGAGAGAGAGAGAGAGAGAGAGAGAGAGAGAGAGAGAGAATTAGCAATCGGTACACATGTCTATCCATTATTTAATATTTTTCTGCTATGTTAGGATGTTAATTCAACTGAACATTATTTTGATGCACTTGACTTCAGTTTTACTTTCATTTGTCGAGGCTAAATCAATTTGGTTGTCACTATCTGGCTACAGTTTGTTTCCCATGCAGGTGGAGCTGTAATGGTTGTTGGAAACACTGGTGCAGCTCTAATGAAATACTTTGATTGCACGCGGACATCTGGTTGCTTAGTGTTTCATGACGATGTCGTCTATCAGTTTGAGTACATGGAATATGTCCGTCACTCCTATGAAATTATCTTTCTCTCTTTTTTATTTGTCAGCGTGATCAGTAAATAGTTTATTATGTACGTTTAGGCTTCAAATGGGTAAACTGAAACATCTATCTGGCTTGTCATCCTTTCTTCAAAGTACATTTTTAATTTTCGTATTTTCAGGAATCTTTGACTCTCAAGTCTTTGACTATATGCTTACCGGTCATATTCAAAGGTGTTCGTAAGAGTGTTAAAATATTACAATGACATATTCAGTGTTTAAGGATTTAATCGATGTGTGCCCCTCGTGATTCTAAGTTCATAAAGAACTTTAAGATGTCAAACACGTCTTTTTACTTATTTAGCCTTTTATTATTCTTTTTTAGGAAACATTTTATTTCTTCGTCAAGTTTGCATACTCTACACTGGACATGAGGAAATATTTGCATTTCTTGAGTCGGAGATGGTAATAAGTTAGCTCTTTGGAGCCTTTCATATTCAACTTATGGTTCCAAACCCTTTTCTAAGTTTTAAGCTTGGTTATTCATTAGTTATGTTCCTAAGTTGTAGGGCTAGTGAATTCTACAAATTAGTTCCCATCTAAGAGCCTATCACATTTTTTTCTAGAGTGAGATATATACTGAGAAAGAAGAGTAATTTAATGGTAAAAGAAAGTCGTCGCATGAGGATCATGAGAGTTCTAGACGTATATGTTACACACAATTGATGTTAAACCATGAAATATGTCTAAACCCACTGCAACCGCATGCATGTAATCAATTATGTCAAAATGATTAAGTGAGCACATGGTATGTAATCTACAGTGTTTTTATTCTCGCTCTTTTGCTACTTTTTTTACATCCTTCAAGTCGAGAAGAGAACTAATTAACTAAACACTTTATTTGGTTTTGCGTATTATTTGTTCTAGGGGTGTACGATTTTTCTTATTCCCGTTGCAATGCACGGGCATGTTTGCTAGTAATATGAAGTATAGGAACACTAGTTCATGCTCTGATACAAATTTTGAAAAAAAAATCCTTTTATGCAATAGTCCACACAAAGAGCATTATAATATTCATCTAAAATCATTCAAAGTCTCTATAATTCCCAAAATATATCAGGTGAACTAAAAATAATATTCTGGACATTATGAACTTCTTATTTAACACGGGAGAAGTCATGTTATCTCCACTCCAATAATTTAACTTGAGTTACATAATGACTTGAATATTCTGAGAAAGTAAATAGTGCATAGAAAATATGAGATGCATATGAACAATCTAATTACATCCAAATTAGGAAAATTGGGATGTTACACTGGCACAGAAAGCGCAAAGAGTCATTTTCTTATCAGGGGTCGGGTTGTCACAAATGGTATCAGAGAGCATATTGACTGTAGGTCATGACACTAGAAATGGAGTTGGAAAGCCATATGACTAAAAACATATTTTTGACTCCACTTGTACATTTTTTCTGCTCTGATCTCGCACCTTCTTACCTCGTTGCATTCAAAACTGTAGATGGCCAGTCTCATTGAATCCATCAAGAAAGGACCACTGATGACCATGAACTTGGAATGCGAAATTGAGTTCCAAAGAGCACTGAGGAATACTATGTTAAGTATGGGACTCAAAGGAGAAGTTGTGTATAAAGTATTTCAAGTCATGGATGAAGGCCAAGAATATCCGTGGGTGCAACTGCAACTATATGAGAACAAAGGAGACGACCACCAAAAGATGGGACACAACATGGTCACTAACCTAGTGCTCCACACTACATTTTTCAAGTCAGCACAAAATGCTCCATGGAATGCTATTGAGAAGCTTGGAGAAAGACTCCGGGCAAAACTGCACAGAACCTAAAAACACCTTAAGGAATTAGAAGAGGGACTGGAAGTAATCATGGAGGAATTGGCAAAGAAGAAGTGCAAGAGTGACACCGGGGAGGAAGCAGAATGAGGAGACAACAACTAGATGACATATGGAATAGTATGTCAACCTGAAAAAACATTTTAGGAGTAGTTTGATGAGATCATGTAAGATGTGATATGATCTTACTTAGGAGTTGTCTGTGTGAATTAATTGTTGCATAGTTAATGAATGATGACATGCATTAAATGATGTTGCGTATGGTGTGAATGAAATTCTCACAGGAATAGGACTACAATTAGACCCTCACCACCTCAATAAGACTATAAGTAGAGAAGACACCATCATAGAAGTTGAGCATTAATATTGGAGACTTGGAAACTTCGAGGACAATGAGAACATAAGACCCCAACTATACCAACAGACGCGTTAGGTGTGAACCACTACCACTGTGTTATATTTACCGTCATGCTAAGGCTTATATATACGTACTAGTGTGATGCTTGTATGGGTATCTATTCTTGCATGTCTACTCTCTCATCCCTAAGCCAACCGCATACACTGTATCATTGGTGGAGAGGGGCGGTAAATTTGTTTTGGCGTGAAAACAATCACGGAAAATGCCACGAGCGGCGTGAAAAAACGCAGAAACGGGTGGCCGCCATTACTCGCATCGAGAGGCGAGCCTGACAGACTGGTACGGTCGTCAGCGCCATTACAAAGATACATCTTATCCAGTTATATGGTGATGCGTCTTCAACGTATCTATAATTTTTTTATTGTTATATGCTATTATATTGTCTGTTTTGGATGTTTTATATGCATCAATATGCTATTTTATATTATTTTTGGGACTAACCTATTAACCTAGAGCCCAGTGCCAGTTTCTGTTTTTTCCTTATTTTTGACTTTTCAGAAAGGAATATCAAGCGGAGTCCAAATGGAATTGAACTTCCGCAATGATTTTTCTTGGACCAGAAGACATCCACACAACTTAGAGAGGGGACCAGAAGAGTCCCGAGGGCTCCACAAGCCCTCAGGACGCGTCCTACGGGGGGGGCGCCTCCCTGGCTTGTGGGCCCCCGGGAGTCCTCCAACCCTAATTTTTGCTCTATAAATTCCCAAATATTCCCAAACCACTAGAAGCATCCAAAAAATTACTTTTCCGCCACCGCAAGCCTCTGTTCCCGTGAGATCCCATCTTGGGCCTTTTCTGGCACCCTGCCGGAGGAGGATTCGATCACGGAGGGCATCTACATCAACTCTATTGCCCTTTCGATGAAGCTTGAGTAGTTTACCACAGACCTACGGGTCCATAGCTAGTAGCTACATGGCTTCTTCTCTCTCTATGATCTTCAATACCATGTTCTCCTCGATGTTCTAGGAGTTCTATCTGATGTAATATTCTTTTGTGGGGTGTTTGTCGAGATCCGATGAATTATGGATTTATTATCAGATTATCTATTAATATTATTTGAGTCTCTTCTGAATTCTTATATGCATGATTTGATATCTTTGTATTTCTCTTCGAATTATCGGTTTGGTTTGGCCAACTAGATTGGTTCTTCTTACAATGGGAGAGGTGCTTAGTTTTGGGTTCAATCTTGCGGCGTCCTCACCCAGTGACATAGTAGGGGTAGCGAGGCAGATATTGTATTGTTGCCATCGAGGGTAAAAATATGGGGTTTTCATCATATTGCTTGAGATTATTCATCTACATCATGTTATCTTACTTAAGGTGTTGCTCCATTCTTATGAACTTAATACTCTAGATGCATGCTGGATAGCGGTCGATGTGTGGAGTATATGCAGGCATGAGTCGGTCTACTTGACACGGACGTGATGCCTATATTCATAATCATTGCCTTGGATATTGTCATAACTTTGCGCTTTTCTACCAATTGCTCAGCAGTAATTTGTTCACCCACCGTATTATTTTCTTTCAAGAGAGAAGTCTCTAGTGAGTACCTATGGCCCCCTGGTCTATTTTCCATCATATATTTTCATATCTATAAATCAAAAAAAATCCAAAAAATACCTTGCTAAAATTTATTTGATTTTACTTTGTTTTATGTTTTAGTAATCTTTTGTATCTACCTCTATCAGATCTCATCCTTGCAAGTGACCGTGAAGGGATTGACAACCCCTTTATCGCGTTGGGTGGAAGTGTTTGATTGTTTGTGCAGGTGCATAGATTGGAGGCTTGCTTGTACCTCCTACTGGATTGATACCTTGGTTCTCAAACTAAGGGAAATACTTATCTCTACTTTGCCGCAACACCCTTTCCACTTCAAGGGAAAAACCAATGCAAACTCAAGAAGTAGCATATGGTATCACAAACAGTTACTACATTAGACGTGTATGAAAGTATATGATGTCGCACATAGTCATAAGGATAACTGTGTGTGATGGAAAACATATCTCACATTATGCACCAATATGAATTGTTTGCGTCTTATGGCACATGTTTTTCTCGTAAGTTATGTGTGGGATGGTTCAAGACATCACAGACAATTCTCTTTGCGAAATTGTGTGTGCTCACATGCACATGGTTCCCTTTCTGAAACTGTGGGTGATAACTGACCACTTCGCAAACAATTCATTCTGTATAACCGTGTGCACGTTATCACACAGTTTCTATTTTTCCTTCCACGCATGATGGTCTACTGATCACACACGTTTATTTTCTGGATACATGGTTTAATTTTTGTACTGTGTCTGGCATTGTCATTGAACACAATTTGTCCCCATCGTGTGCAATGTGCAATTGTCGGGGGGGCTTAATAGCCCCCTTGTGTACTGGTGACTGGGAGATGGATCGATGTTCACTATGCCCGATCATATCTAGCCAGAGAAACAGCCACTTGGTGGAGGGAGTGCCAAGCTGCCAACCGACCAGGAGTAACCCTCACTTGGGGCAAGATCAAGAAGGAAACTCGGAGAGCGATTCACACTACTTGCGGTCTCCCTGCCTATACACCCCGAGCCCTTTCTCCCTCCACTAAACCCCCTGCTCCCATCGATTCCCCTATTATCCGTCCACTTCCCCCTACTCCCATCATCTACCTTCCTCCTCAGCTCTCATCCATGGCCCAAACCGAGGCTTCTCGCATAGTTGGTTTCATCACACATTCTTTGTCCCTATGACCGATAATGCCACATGTGTAACAGAAGTCCGGCATGTGCTCATACTCAAAACATTCCTAAGAAACTTATTATTTTTCTTCTCATTTTCATTCTCTGTTGCTACATCAGCTTCAACACCTTTGTCTTTCTCTCCATCTAGTGTAAATTCCCTCATCAAAGGTACATTGATATCCAGCTTCACCTTGACACAGAGAAACTTGTCAATACATCCATGTCGAGCAGTTCTTTGAAAATCTTTGTTGACCATCTCCCCCGTAGCTTTGTTCGGTGAACCCAGCAGTAGCCCAAAGAATCGAATCGGATTAGGTTGCACTCAACCTGATGTTGGCCGAGAGGTGAAGAGGAAGATGTTCTCCCCTAGCTTCCTACATCCCAAACCCTTGACCAGACACCACATCCTCCCCATAGTCTGCCCTATCACCCTTGCATGCATTGGGCATTCCGAGAATAACCTCCCCGTGGCTCGCAGATCACCCGACACCTAGTCGAATTTTGTATCTTTCTCCCTTTCCTAATCATTAGTCCCCTCTTCTCTGTCGCCAACAGCTTCAGTCCCTCCACCAACAGACCTTACACTTCCTACATTCTACCTCCAGAGCTAGCCTAACACGAAGAAAAAACTGGCTAGGGTTTTGGCGTGTATGACCATGCGCCCTAGACACCGCAGGGAATGCTTTCGTGGATGATGTGGGGAATGGGATGCCAAGGGATGTGTTTTCGTGAAGCAAACATGCAAGCAAGAGAGACCGAAACAACGACTAGATCACACGGCTGTGGCCTTCGTCCCTGAGCAAGATCAATCACCCCTCCATAAAAAACGCCAGCCATCACCCTAGGGATGAACCTCATGATGATAAATTGCCTGGTGGAGGCTTAGCAAGAGAGTGATGTTGGTGGAGAATTGACCGTTGCAATGAGAGGGGAGGGGAAAACTTTGAGTTTAGGGCTGACATAATTCCTCCCGAGCTACATAGTTGCCAATATCAGAGAGGAGAACTAATTGATCCAAGAAACAACATGGGAAGCTACGAAGTTTGAGAACATTAAAATGTAACCTAGCTAGGTAGAGCTAGAACGACATGGGCGGCAGCCATGCTATGGACGTATGCCCCCCCCTCACCCCTCCCACAGTCCAAACATGTCGTGGGACAAAAGCGTCTATGACAGAACGTATATCGGTCAGGGCCCAGCGATGCCCCTCGGACACAGGCAACACAATGCCCTCCTCGGCGTCCTAGTCCAGCGGCAGGCTGACAACATCTCATACGGCATTGTTAAACATGCCCGAAATCACCATGAGCATGGCCAACGCTCCAGTCTGTATCGGTGCCCTAGCCGCCAAATCGACCTGCCCGATGCCACGTCCGTCAAACCTATCGCCTGCAGAGCAAAGCAGTCTCCTGCAGAAGAGCTCGCCTCCTCTCTGGTGACAACAACGAGGCAACCGCTCGGGCGACGCGGTGTGGGATCGGTCGCTCCACTCCTCGCAGGACCATGCAGACCCAACAAAATTCGGCGGCACAAGGGCGTGAACAGGAAGGGAAGCGCGGGAACGGAGAAGGGAAGCACGTGAACTAGGGCAGTGGAGGCGCGACACACGAACAAGAGGAGAAGGCGGCGCACCCTCGTCCTCAGCCCGCATTTGACATCGTCGATTCGAGCTTTTCCAAGAACAAGATTGATTCCACTGTCCTATGATTTAGATTCAATCAATCTGGATAAGGTGGACATGCTTGTACAAATCCCCATCTATTTCTTCTTATTAATCCCTGAGAGAAATGTGTTAGATCTGTGCTATTACTCTGCACTTTGCAGTTGCGGGTAGAAAATCGTATTATTTAGTACGTGTGCAGAAGCTAGTAGAATCCATCTCCAGGAGCAATTATCAGCACCGGTTCAGTAAACTAGGCTTGGGTTTGATGGATTCTGGAGATTTATGATTATCGATAAATAGCTTCTTTTCAATTATTTGGGTCAGGAGGCTATGCTTGTGGAAGTCCCCATATTTTTCTTCTGTTGTGGATGCATGTTGCAGCAATAGGATCCTCGCCTGTTAGGATTAAGAACTTAGAACACATACGTGATGTAGGGTTACAGTTTCATAATCATCAGCGTCTTCAGAAAGTTTCACTTGATGTACTTTAGAAACAAATGCTAGAATCTGCATGTGTTCGTTAGGAAGTACACGTATATGTTCCACTAAAAATCTGCACTATTGTTTTTGAAATATGCACTGTACTCAGAAATCTGCACTGTACCCTGAAATCTGCATTGTACTGTACCCAAAAATCTGCACTATTATTTTTGAAATGCTATTTTTTTAATTAAAATGATGGCTGTGCTATAAAACTCACCAGCAGTTTTTAAAACTGTAGTTGGACTACAACAGGATACTTGTACTATTGTTAGTTGCTCCATGCAAATTTAACAGGAAATGCTCTAGCCAAATCAAATGGCCAACTTAGAACAAATCTATGTTTTCGGCATGCTTGTTATTATACTCTTAACTTGTGTCGGATGAGGATTTGTGGCACCGAGATGCTCCACCCACTGATATCCATGCCTTTCGTTACTCTAGCCAGATCAAGACATTTAATGCTAGAATCATTTAACAACTCAGAGATACGTTAGGGATACATCAGTTCAATACGAGTCCGGTGGGTCTATCTTAAAGTGCAGTTAAGAATGGATGTGGGGCACTGGAACCCAAAGCCTGCTGTGAAGAGTGGAAGTTTTTTGTGAGAACCGGGTTTTACCTGATTATAAATTCATTTCATTAAATGAAACATAACAGCAACGTGTTTTGTAATTTTTAGAATTATATATCAGTCACTAACTTTTAGAGAATTAGTTTTTATTTTGATTACATAGCAATTTAGTCAGTGACTTGCGGAATTTTCAGAAGATAAATAGTGATACAAACAAGAACAGCCAAGTGCGTGCTGGCAAGACAAGTTCATTGCCTAATTCTGATTAGCTGAAAACGACTGCCTGAATCTTGATGCACTGATTTACCATCATCACATACATCCCATCATACATGACTGACAAATAAATTGACAATGAATCTCGATGCACTGATTTACCATCATCACATACATTTGAGATAGCATGGTTCGTCAGCAAATACATTCCAAGACGATAGATCCATCAGCAAATTTACAACATTGACAGTGATAATACTTGGTAACATTGTTCTATGATGCAACAAAAAATAATTATAATTACAAATCCATCAACAGACACACTAATCAGGCAATAATATTTACTCGAAAAAAACACTGTGAATTTTACTGATAAAAATGCACTGGTTAATCATCAAAAATTAAAATTAGGCTAGGACAGTTCAATCCAAATTCCGAGGGACAGTTCAATCCAAACTCTAAAGGTGAAAGCTGAAATCACAGTCATGGGAAACCTACTAATTTCCCAGATTTGAACACCACAAATCTGTTTTCACACAAAAATCCCAGGAAACTTCTGAGAGAGAGAAAACGACTTGAGAAAAACTCTTCGGAACAATATGACTCATATAGAAAAGTTACAGGAATCATGGAGAGATAAATCGATGAAATAAACTTCTCAGAGAGAAAAAACGAGGAATGGAAATAACTTGGAGAAGATCTCATTGAAACAATCTATAATCTCATACAAAAAAAATACCAGGGAACCTCTAGAGAAAAATCGAGGAAAGAAACTTCTGAGAGAGAATAGGCGAGGAAAGAAAATGATTGGAGAAGAGCTCGACGGGTCGGTCCTTGCCTGGCCGCTGGCCTTCATCCCCGTAGTCATTTCCCGGGCTTCATGTGCAGTGACAGTTCGTCGGCGCCGTGCTTCCACTGTATCTGTATTCATCGGTGGCTGTGTGCAGGGTGGCGTGGGAGGTTGGATCCGTCAGTGGCTGGGGGCGATGTGGCAGCGGAGCTTCGTCCCGAGCACCGGCGACGCATGGGTGGTGTTGGAGGCGGTGCCAGGCTATACATGAAGAGGAGCTAGGATGCCATGATGTGGACGAGGAGGCACATATGGCGGCGGATCTAGCAGCTCACTGGTTTAGATCGGGAAGGAGCAGAAAGAGGGGAAGGGATTGACCTTTGAGGAAGAGGAACAGTGGGACGCAGATGGAAATATCAAGGACTGCGGCGTTGTAAATGAGAACAGCTGGAGGTCCGAGAGAACATCCAGAAACCTCAGAAAAAAATCGATGAAAGAAAAAATTCAGAGAAGAAAAAATCCAGAAAACTAGATTCCTCGCTTGCCGCGTGCGGGGTGGGGTGCGGAGTCATATTTGTTCACGGCTGGTGGTGATGTGGCAGCAGAGCTTCGTCCAGAGCGCCGGCGACGCGTGGGTTGATGGATAGTGAAGGGGCACCACGGTGCGGGCCGGAGCCTGGCGGTAGCTCGTTGGGGAAGAGGTGGGTGACAGAACATGAGAGGTGGTGATGCAGATTTGAATGGAGCTCGCGAAGGGGACGGAGGAGAAGAATGAAGAAGAAAGAGTATCGCTGGGAGGGGCGAGAAATATCCAGCTCGTCGGTGACATCTGGGAGGAGAAGAGAAGTGGGGAACGAGATGAAGATGAGGAAGAGGAACAGTGAGCAGGCAGGAGTAAATACCATCCACCACCGTTGCGTTCAATGTGTGCCGGTGGAACCAGCACGTACGGAATAGCATGCATATACGGGTTGTTAATCAAACTACCACTTGAGCGATACAGAGCTAAATACAGCGCATTAAACACCATCGTCCCAAATCTATATGAATAGCAACGGTACTAATGTGGGTGGGTGGAGCACCTAGGTGCTCCTCTGTAATTTCCAACTTGTGTCTTGCTTCTCATGTAGATGCTCTACATATATGTGCAACAAAAGTGGGTTTCATGTGTCAGGAAGTGTAGAAGTTTTGAGAGTTTTTTTTTTTGGAATGAGAAGAATCAAAGAATACAGCAACAAATTTAGTCTGAAATTTGCTTTGTGTGTCTACAAATCTTTCCTTAATGAGTATTTGGAAACCTTGAGATTATTCTGTTACTATGGGATTTTGTAGTGTCATGGACAAGACATACTTGTTGACACTGTTTGCATATCAAAAGTGCTGATTTTTCTTTTTTGAACAATCATCGGGGGGAGGGGATCCCCACCTGAATATATTACTCAAAGGTGCCTGAGGGCAAGTTACAGATTACATTATAGATTACAGCAAAAGGAAAGGTACAGGCGCCAAGACAAGGCAGCCCCCCTACTAACATGGTCCTTAAATCTGAAGGACCAAAGCATGAAATCGGAGATAATGTTCTAAATAGTATTTAAGGAGGAGTGTATCTCGTTACGAAACACACAAGCGTTTCTGAAATCCTAGAGCTTCCAGAGAACGGCGAGGGCGACGGTAGGCCAAATGTTGATGTCGAGGCCTACCGGAGTAGGAATATCCCAGTTAGGGGCCTGGAGTGTGAGGAGGGACCAGACCTGGGCCGCTCATGGGCAAAGTAGAGCGAGGTGTGTCGCATCCTCAGAAGACAAGTCGCGGCGAGGGCAAGACGATCCCGAGGTAATGGTCTTGTGATGTAAGTTCGCCATCGTTCTTAGCCTATCGCGACAGAGGAGCCAGCGGAAGATCTTCACCTTGGTTGGTGCCTTGGATCCCCAAATGTGTCATGCATTGAGGTCAAGCTCATGGTAAGAGTGCTGATTTTTGTTTGGAAATCAAGGTGTTTGATAACTTTCATTGTGTATGCTTGTTGATAGGGGGCTGCTATGCGTCGGCCGGTGGATCTTTTAAAAAGATCTGCCGCCTCGCGAAACATTCGATTGCGTGACGCAAACCGTTCAATTATTCTCTCTAATTGCCTGCAATGATGCTCTTGCTGCAAGATCGGGTCTTCTTTGATTTCCTGCAACAAGACCTTTGTTGCGAAACCTCATCTTTTACAATTTTCTGCAACAAGACATATGTTGCAAAACCTCTTCTTCTTTAGTTTTCTGCAACAAGACCCTTAGAAAAATTGCAATAACATCTCCCGCCGCATCTAATTTTCTGCAACAACATTTTTCACGCGTCTAATTTTCTACAACAACATCTTTCATGCGTCTAATTTTCCGCAACATCTTTCAAGCGTCTAATTTCCTGCAACAAGATCCTTGTTGCAAAAATTGCAATTACATCTTCCGTTGCGTCTATTTTTTCTTCAACAAGACCCTTGTTGCAAAAATTAAAACAACATCTTCACCGCATCTAGTTTTCTGCAACAGGGCCCATGTTGCAAAATTTGCAACAGCATCCCCGGCCGCTCGCGTACTTGCGCAGCCTGCCACTATTTTGCAACAACATCGTTGTTGCAGAGATAAGATGGCGCCACAAACACCAGGAGGGCTCGCACCTGAAGCTTCTGCGCTGCCCGCCGGCGAGCCCTTTCTTCGGCGCGCCACGCCTCTCCCCTCCT